>NW_003852413.1:2893487-2903050 GCF_000181295.1 Otolemur garnettii
AAAAAAAAAAAAAAAGTGATACTGCAGAGGCATTTATTTTATTTATTTATTTATTTTTTGAGACAAAATCTTAAGCTGTTGCCCTGGGTAGAGTATTGTGGCATCATAGTTCACAGCAACCTCCAACCCTCGGGCTCAAGTGATCCTCTTCCCTCAGTTTTTCTATTTTTAGTAGAGACGGGGGTCTCACTTTTGCTTAGGGTGGTCTTGAACTCATGAGCTCAAGCAATTCACAGGCCTCGGCCTCCCAGAGTGCTGGGATTACAGGCCTGAGCTGCTGCGCCCAGCCCGGCAGAAGCATTTAAAGACTACCAGTGGTGAGGGGGGATGTAAGGACTCAGTCCTGCTCCTGCAACGTGGGGAGCAAATATACATAGACACAACCTCCTTAAAGGGGGTTGTCTCCATCAGTCCAAATGTAAAATACGTTTTGACCCAGGAGTTTCGTTTCCAGGAATCCACCTGTTCGGGATACTCATACAGGTGC
This sequence comes from Otolemur garnettii, assembly GCF_000181295.1. Taxonomy (NCBI): domain Eukaryota; kingdom Metazoa; phylum Chordata; class Mammalia; order Primates; family Galagidae; genus Otolemur; species Otolemur garnettii. Next base: position 2,893,975 of record NW_003852413.1, read on the forward strand.
ACAGAGACGCAGGTGTGGGGAGGGTTAGTACGGCACGGTTAGAAAACGGAGAACAGCCTGGATCAACAGTGGAGTTCTTAAGTTATGAGAGTCCATAAAGGGCACTGATTACAATGGAGGTGGACCTGTGAGCAGGGACGTGGCGGGTGCCGAGAGTGGGTCAGGAGCCAGAGAGAGCTGAGAAGCTGTGCATCTCTGCCCCTGGCTCTTCTAGCTGCAAAAGTGTCAGAAGGGAAAGAAGTTAAACATAGGGCTGGGTGAGTCGGGGGAGTCCTTTTATTTTTCTTTCGTGTGTTTTATATTTTTATCTTTTTATTTTATCTTGAGGCAGAGTCTTTCTCAGTTACCCAGGGTGCAGGGTAGTGGTGTCATCCTAGCTCATTGCAGCCTCAGGCTCCTGGGCTTGAGCGATCCTCCTGCCTCAGCTTCCCAAGGAGCTGGGACTAGAGATGCCCACCACTATGCATGGCTAATTAAAAAAATTTTTTTGTAGACATGAGGTCTCACTTTGTTGCTCAGCCTGGTCTTGAACTCTTGCCAAAGCACTGGGTTACAGGCATGAGCCACTGCACCTGGCCATAATTCGCCATTTTAAAGCGTTAAATTGAATGGTTTTAATATATTCCACAATCAACTTTAAAATATTTCCATCACTGGGGCGGCACCTGTGGCTCAGTGAAGTAGGGTGCTGGCCCCATGTACTGAGGGTGGCGGGTTTGAATCCGGCCCTGGCCAAATTGCAACCAAAAAATAGCTGAGCACTGTGGCGGGCACCTATAGTCCCAGCTACTCAGGAGGCTGAGGCAAGAGAATCACCTGAACCCAGGAGTTGGAGGTTGCTGTGAGCTGTGATGCCACGGCACTCTACCGAGGGGGACAGAGTTATTATTTCCACCATCCCCTGAAGAAACTCAGTAGTGATGAGCAGTCACTCCCAGCCCCAACCCTGACCAAACTGCAACAAAAAATAGCTGGTCGCTTGTAGTCCCAGCTACACGGGAGGCTGAGGCAAGAGGATCACCTAAGTCCATAGTTGGAGGTTGCTGTGAGCTGTGATGCCACAGCACTCTACTGAGAGTGACAAAGTGAGACTCTGTCTCTAAAAAGAAAAAATTATTTCCACCATCCCCCAAAGAAATTCAGTAGGGATGAGCAGTCACTCCCACCCCCGACCCTGACCCTGGGCACTGGCCACCGCTAACCTGCCTTGTCTCTCTGGATCTGCCTGCTCAGACTTTTCCTGTTAAAGGAGGCATGAAGTGTGTGACCTGGCTCCTTGCGCAAGCGTGACGTTTTGGGGGTTCATCAGGGCTTGCTTTGTTTGCCGCTGAGTAATGTTCCATCTTATGGACAGACTCATCTTGTTTATCCCTCATCTGATGGTGGACATTTGGGTTGGTCGTTTCCACTTTTTAGCTGTTATGAATAATGCTGCCGTGAACATTTGTGCACAAGTTTTTGTTTGAATACCTGCTTTCCCTTCTCGTGGGTGTGTACACAGGAGTGGAATTGCCAGATCATACGGCGATTTCTGCTTAGCTTTTTAGGGGCTCCCAAGCCGTCTCCTGCGGAGGCATCACTCCCTCCCACCGGCGAGTCGGGGGCCCTGCCGGCTTCTCGGCTTCCTCAGCAGCACTCATTATTTTCTGCTTGTTCGGTTCCAACCATCCCGTGGGGGCGCAGCGGCATCTCACTGTGGTTTTGATTTCCATTTCCCCAACATGCACGGGCTCTTTCTCATGGAACGGAAGTTTAAAAAGTGGGGTATTTTATATATAAGTTCAAATTTCTGTCATCTCTTGAAACATGTGAGTGCCAGGACTGGTTTCCCTGCAGGGGTCCCGCTGGCTTCCTCTGTTTCCTGCCTCCTGCCACCTAGATGACTCTTGGGTGGTAAAATGAATGTCAGAGAGGGGGACGGCACTTAGGCCACAGGAAGAGGGCCACAGGGACTTCACCTCTACAAGGAGTGGCTGCCAAGTGCTCCCAGGCAGATCAGGGGTTTTCTTCCATCTCTTTAGCCCCTGAGGAGTTCTGCTCCGGGCTTACAGTAAGTGTCCCCTCCCTGACACCCACATAGAGCATAGGTCTCTGTCTTCTGCCCACAGTGGGCTCTGGGCAAAGTTACAAGGGAGGGGCCTGGGGCCCCCAGGCTGGTTTGTCTGGCACTGAGAAGTTTGCTGGTGTTGGGGGTTGAATTGTGTTTCCTGAGATTTGTCAGGATCCTAACCCCTGGAACCTGTGACTGTACCTTCAATGCAGGTGAAATTAAGGTAAGGACTTTGAGATGAAGTTATCCTGCATTTAGGGTGGACCCTGAATACAATGAGAGTGTCCTCAGAGGAGAAAGGCAGAGGGAGATTTGAGGCACAGACACACACAGGGGAGGGCCGTCCGTGTGTGGCCCAGGCAGAGTGGAGAGTGAGGTGTTTACAGCACCCCCAGGAACTGAGAGACAGGCCTGGGAGGAACCCTTTGGAGGGGCACTTTGATTTCAGACTTGTGGCCTCCAGCACTATACGATAACAGATTTCTGTTGCTGCAAGCCATCCAGATTGTGATAATGTTACCGCACCCCAGGACACAGATACACCTGGCAGCGGGAATTTTGGTGCTATAACCAGGGGAATCTGAGCAAGATGGATGTTTGGTCAACCTCCCATATTGGGAGAGCACAGGTCAAACAGCCACAGCTACAGCTGTCCGCTGGGAGTGCCATGAGCATCTCTGGAATTGTGTGCAATGACTGTGCTGTGCCGTCCAGCTTTGTGTAGCGCTTGGGGCCTCTGTCTAGATTCACTGTGGACATTTGGGGAGAGGGAATGGGCAGAGAGGTGCCCTTGGTCTTCTCAGCTGTCCTGTGTCCTTCGGGCATGGACAAGCCTGCCCATACCTCAGCTGACCCTTCTTTGAAAAGAGGAGGTGCCTCCGCCTGACCTGAGAAGGGTAAATAGATGCCATCCTGGCCTCCAGCGAAAGATACAACAGGGTAACGAAGTGCCACGTGTTCTGGAGCCTGGAGACACTGGGGGTATCGCTTAGAGAAGAAACCCCCAAATTCTGGGTGGCAGCAGGGGCCCAGGCTGGTGGGCAGAGAGCAGCTGCTGGTCACTTTTCCTTTTGGTTCCTTGTTTCCACCCGACTCAAACCCGGGGCCCACTGACTTTCTAACCAGCAAGACAGCCGGAAACAAAGGAAGGGCTCCGGCTGTTCACCCAGCCGTCCAGGCTGCATTTGTTTTCCGGTGACCGAGGCTCCTCCCTGGGGGCCAGCCACCATCGCCAGGAGCACAGCTGTGGGCACCTCAAGGGGCTTTGACTTTGCTGCTATGAAGTCAGCAGCTGGAAAGATGCTCGTTTGTCCTGACGCACAGCAGGGCAGGGGGCCTCTCTGGGGCCTCCCTCTCTGTTCCCTGCTGCGGGCAGTTGCAGGAAACCTCCTCCAGCCGGCTGGAGACTGCCCAGAACTCCCCAGAGCCCTTTCTCCTGCCTCTGTCTACACAGAGCTATCAGGCAAAGTTCACCCGGGGCCAAGGCCCCTCCTGGACAGAGGCCCTTAGCAGGCAGCCCGTGTTTGCTTTTGATCTCCCAGTTTCCCCAAGTCCAAGAATTTAGCAAGATCTCTAGCACCGAGGCTGCGGCCAAGTGTGAGGAAGGAGGGAGGGGTGTGGGAGAAAGGCCAGTTAGCGTGTTTTTGTTGTTGTTTATTTGTTTTTACAATTTCAAGTATCTCATGTCTTCCAAAGTAATATACGCTCACTGTAAAAATATATATATTCACACTTTGTATTTTAAATATATTTCTGTATATTGTGTTTCCTGTATGTATAATATATGCTCATGGCAAAATACGTATTTATAGCTTGTCTTTTTTGGTATATATATTGTGTTTTCCCTATATATAAAAACAACATATGTTTGTGGTAAAAATAGTTTGTAAAATTCAGATGTCCTTTACATATAGTGAAGAGTACAGATCTTGAGGAAATAGCTTAATATATTTTCACATAAGTATATTTCGGTGAAACTCCCTCAGATGGAGATAAAGAACAGCAAGGGCGGCCCCCAAGGCCCCCACGGGGTCACCCCTCCTCTGACTTCTAGCTCTATGGACTCCTCTGCCTGTTTACAGCTCCGTATAACAGAATCCTGAATTCTTTTTTTTCTGCCTGGTTTATGAGTCAGGTAATTCATCTGTCTTGCTGACTAGCACTCCCTGAGTGTGTCCCCGCCACTTTAGTCAGCGGGCTATTGACCGACAATTGGGTAGTTCTCCAGACCCTGGGAACATCTCCCTATAAAATATCTTCACAGACTTACGGAGGATAACAACAGAACAACATGCTAGATGTGAAATTTGTGGGTCCAAGGATATACAAAATCTAAAATCTTGATAGACGAAGACAAATTGCCCCTCCAGAAGCTTTTGCTAATGAAAGTCCACGCCCACGCACTTGGTGAGAATGCTGATGTCTCCTTTTTCTTAGCAGTCGTGGCTTTAAAATATTCAACTTTAAAATCGATGCCATAAATTAGAAATAGCATCTCAATTTGATCTGTCTTGCTTTAGTTACGAACAAGGTCATTGGTATACTTCTTTTGAGAACTGCCTGAATATTTATCCAGATCCATTTTTAAAATTAGATCTTTTTCTTATTTCTTTTCTTTTTTTTCTGAGACAGAGCCTCAAGCTGTCCCCCTGGGTAGAATGTCATTGCATCACAGCTCACAGCAACCTCCAACTCCTGGGCTCAAGTGATTCTCCTGCCTCTGGCTCCCAAGTAGCTGGGACTACAGGCGTCTGCCACAACACCTGGCTATTTTTTGGTTGCAGCCGTCATTGTTGTTTGGCGGGTCGGGGCTGAATTCGAACCTGCCAGCTCAGGTGTATGTGGCTGGTGCCTTAGCTGCTTGAGCCACAGTTAGGTCTTTTTCAATTTGTAGGTATTCTTTATGTATTAAGGACATTAAGACCATGTATTTGGAAGTCATGCATTCCCATATATTTGAGAAGGAGACAATTTTATACCCACTGCAACATATTAGTGCAGGCGTCCTCAAACTATGGCCTGCGGGCCACATGCAGCCCACCTAGGACATTTATCCAGCCTGCTGGGTGTTTTTCATGCTTAGCAGCCGACTCGTCCCAGGGCCCACAGTCTGGGCCTCTAACGGGGCAGTGAACGGGTCCGCTGTTTAAAAAGTTTGAGGACCCCTGTTATGATTCTACTGATGTCTGTTACAAAACTTAACTATCTAACTACTTTATTCTTTTACTCTACACCTCAATCATGTCCTAACCAAAACAAGAAGTTTATTTTATTTTATTTTTATTTCTTTTTTTTGAGACAGAGTCTCATTCTGTGCCCCAGGTAGAGCGCCGTGGTGTCTAAGCTCACAGAAACCTCAAACTCCTCAGCTTGAGCAATCCTCTTGCCTCAGCCCCCTGAGTAGCTGGGACTACAGGTGCCAGCCACAAGGCCTGGCTAGTTTTTATATTTTTAGTAGCAACGGGTCTCACTCTTGCTCAGGCTGGCCTTGAACTCCTGAGCTCACTTGACCCACCTTTCTCAGTCTCCCACAGTTCTGGGATTACAGGTGTGAGCCACCATGCCTGGCTTAAAACAAGAAGTTTAAATTTAATTTTAGTAAATGCTTTAGAAGAAAATAGGAGAGGTCTTCAAAAAGATCATGGAAAATGTGTACGTGAAAAAGCTATGCGTGGATTTCAATTTTTTTGCACCAAAATAAATGTGTACTAACATGTTACATGTCTGCAGGGCACTTATCCCCTAGGGGGGGATAAGACATCAGCTGGGAAAAAGCCCTGGTCACAGCAACATGAATTCTGCTAAAATTGAAGCAAGGACAAACATCAAACTTGTGGTGACATTATTGATGTTTTATGAAAAGTTTATGGAAACGATGCCCCAAAGAAATCAGCAGTTTACAAACAGACAGCTGGTTTTAAAGGGACAAGATGGCATTGAAAAAGACGCCCACAGCTGCAGCCCATCCACACCAATTTTTGAAGAAAACAGTTAATCCTGTTCGTGCCCTAAGTGCAGAGGACTGACAGTTAACAGCACAAACACTGGCCGCCACCACGGCATTTCAAGTGGTTCAGTTTACACCAGGGGTGTCCAACCTATGGCCTGTGGGCCACATATCAATCATCTGAGGCCTGTTTTGCTTCTCTGTGATGCTAGACATCATGAAAACGATGCATGGGCCTTTTTAAAAATTTTGCTCATCAGCCTTTCTTGGTATTTGACGTGTGCCTCAAGACAACTCTGCAGGAAAAAAAAAAAAAGATTGGATACCCCCATTTCACAATTCTGACTGAAAATTTAAAGTGGAGCCAATTTTCCACTTGATGGGCACCAAAACTCTTGTCCCCATATCAGCTGCAGAAAAGAGCACAGCTTTCGATGGAAATTTTAGACAAGTGGGACCAAGACCCTGCCGCATTTCTTCAGAGAACTGTGCAAGAGACGAAGTAGGGCATCCCCACACCATCCTGAAGATGAAGCCAAAGCTGTGGCCAAAGAGGTGGACGCATCCGCTCAGAGCACAGGGGGCTTTTGGACAGCAAGGTCAGGACAGCAGGTCTCCGGGATGCTCAAGGCTTCTGCTTGCTGACTTTCTGGAAGGCCAGTGAAGGATAACATCTGCCTGTTTTGAGAGTGTTTTGGGAAAGTCAGGCTAAGTGTTAGCTGATGCCAGACCAGGAAAGCCCACCGGGGAGTCCTTCTCTATCACCACCGCACTCCTGCTCTCTCCTCTTGTCAGACAGGGGCAATTCTGAGAAATTGCCAATGGGAAATCATTAGACATCCAATCTACCGTCCTTTTGACTTCTTTTTGCTGTTTGTTTGTTTGTTTTTTAAAACAGAGTTTCACTATATCGCCCTTGGTAGGTTGCCGTGGCGACACAGCTCAGCAACCTCCAACTCCTGGGCTTAGGCGATTCTCTTGCCTCAGCCTCCCCAGTAGCTGGGACTACAGGCACCTGCCACAACACCCGGCTATATTTTGTTGCAGTTCTCATAGTTGTTTAGCTGGCCCGGGCTGGGTTCAAACCCGCCAGCCTTGGTGTATGTGGCTGATGCCGTAACCACTGTGCTATGGGCGCCGAGCCATCTTTTTGTTTCTTGATCTTAAAAACAATCTGTAAAGTTGATAATGTATAAAAGACTCCATGGACATGGTTGAATTCCCAGGACCCTCAGTTCTTTAGGGATGGACTACATGGCTGGTATCATCTCTTACAAAAGTGTCCGGAACTTAATCAAGCTTATGTTGAGAAATAAGCCTTATATTTTTTATTTTTATCTTTCAATTTCATTTTTTCCATGAATGCTTTGAAGTCCCCCATGAGCCCAGAACAGGAAGGTGCCGTCACTTCTCCACCTGGTTCTCACAACTGACTTCACTAATTTCCCTGCGAGCCAGGACTGGGCCTCAGAGTCCCTCCTAACTGTAATAAGCTCCAGGAATGACTTGAGCTGGCTGGAGTTGAAACCTCAATGTCTCCATGTTGAAATGTCACCTACTCCCAGAAGCTAATTGTGAACACTAATGCTCAGCACAGGTGGCGCAGTGGCACTTGTCAGGGTCTCACCTGGCGGAGGGCAGGAGGAGGGGCCGCAGAGTGGCTGCATTGACAGTGAGGTTGTGTCTGGATCTGAGGGCATTGTGGGTGAGGAGGAGACACGGGGGAGGGATGGAGGACCAGGAGGGTTCATGATGAATTAAACCCCCATTATGATATGGGAGAATGGAGGGTATTTGGGGGGACCTGACCTAATGTGCCTGATGCAATGGTACATTTCAAAACTATTAAGAAATGAGTATAATTGTGATGGATGTGTTCCTTGCTTCAATGTGTACATTTCACAGTGTATATCGAAGCAGTACCCTGAACCCCATGAATGCATCAATGTACAAAGCTATGATTTAATACAAAATAATTAATTATTAAAAAAAAACCTGTTATAGAGGTAGACGCATTTGCTGACCACTGTGCTGGCCCCACTCTGCGCTTGTTGACTGCAGGGGTTATCTGCTGAGATGCAGGGGCCTTCTGAGGACAACAGAGAAGGTGACGGGGTCCCAGGATGGGTTCTGGGGAGGATGGGGAACAGCGTCTGTGGTCCCTTCCTCCAAAGTGTTTGATGTTCTCTTCGTAGGCTGGGCTGACCCAGTCTCTCATACATTTAAGTTTTGTTTCTAGGCCGAGGATCTTTAAAGAATGTTATCTGGGCATTTTGCCCATTCTTCCTGCTCAGGGAGGCCTCTCCGCTGCACTTCCAGGTGGCTTTGCAATTTAGACTCGAGGACGCGGAAGCCTTTCCCCCCAGCCACTGGGGGCTGACCTGGCTGTCTCTCCACATCCTTCCGCAGCTCCTTCCACATCCTCTTTCCTGTCCGCTGTGACATGTTGTTACATAATCCCACGGAAGTGTTTGAGCTCTGAGATCACTGCAGGTTGCAGCCCGAATGTCTGGGATTCCTGGTGTGGCCGAGCAGATGGTATTAGGCGCCCGGGGCACACCCGGCCTCCATACCCGTCACTCCCTCCGTGTGTGCGTACTGACAGCGTGGGTGTATGCGGGCTCACACAGTGCCTGTGTGGCGTGAGTACATTATACACACTGCATTGAAACGCCAAAGCATCCGGTGGCATTTGTTAACTTGATGAGGAGCCAGGCCCTGTGCTGGATGCCCGGGTAGCAATGGGGAGTGAGACATGTCACTGCCCTTGGGAACTGTGCCACCCCCCAAATTGGCAGCCTCTGGGTTTAACTTGGCTCCCAGGTGTGACTTGTGCAGTGCAGAGTCCAAACAGAGTTTTGTTTTTGTTTGTTTTTTTTTCAGACTAAGTCTTACCCTGTCGCCCTGGGCAGAAAGAAGACCACGGCAGCCTATCAGCTCACAGTGACCTCACACTCCTGGGCGCAAGTGATCCTCCTGCCTCAGCCTTCTGAATAGCTGGGACTATAGGCGCCCACCACCGCATCTGGCTATTTTATTTCTATTTTTAGTAGAGATGGGGTTTCGCTTTTGCTGGGACT
>NW_003852413.1:2903648-2913010 GCF_000181295.1 Otolemur garnettii
TTGTGTGGAATCTGCCCTTCTGTGACTGATATTTTACTCAGCATGGTGGCTGTGTGCCAGGTGTGCCAGAACTTCCTTCCTTTTTAATGCAGATGAGTGAATCCTACGTCTGTTGTATGAGGGGACCACACTTACTTGGGACGGACCCTCGGGCTTTGTCCACCCCTCGACTATTGGAATGACACTGCCGTGAACGGGGTGCAGGACGCTGAGCAGGGTTACGACGTATGGAAGTCCTTACCAACATTTAACAATTGGGAGGCTTCGTCCTCCAAAAGTCCAGTGTCCTGATTCTCATGAGAATAAGGTTTTCTGGCACATGGGGCTGGTTGACGATCGAGGATGCCCTGTGTCCCCAGACAGGTGACCACTTGTTCTCACCCCAGATCTCACAGCTCCGTGTGGTCATTCGGACCCAGAGACCAGAGCTTGAGTGGCATCTGCCACTTCCCTTCTGCGGCCTCAGTGCTCTTGTGCCTTCCTTCCAGTTAAGAAAAGCAGCATTGGGTCTGTGCAGTACCTGCGTCCCTCTCAAAAGTGAAAAATAAAACAGGCGGTGAGGTCTCGAGTTTCAGGGAACGGGTTTCCTGCGTCTTGAACATGCAGAGTGGGTACAAGCCGACACATGTCTATGCCCGCCGGAGGCTGGAGGAGGCCAGGCTGGGCTGTCCCTGTGGGCTCAGAGAGCTCGGCCGCTCTGGATGCACTTCTGGCTTCCACCCTGGGGAGGATATAACTGTGCTGTGTGAAGCCATCCAGTTTGTGGTACTTTGTACATTGGCCACAGGAAGCCAAAACAGCAGGTAACCAGATTATGGGTGTGGACGAAAGGGAAGGTGTAGGTGTTGGCGTCCCTCCAGCCTTGGTGTGGAAACTCGGGCCCTAGAGCAATGGCCTTAAGGGATGGGAGGGGATAGGCCTTAGGGGCTCTGCCCTTGTGGGTGGACTAGAGTCATTATGAAAGGGCTGGAGAGCGCAAGCTCATCTCCTTGTGCCTTGCCGCCGTGGGAGAACACACTTGACGACTACTATCTTGGAAGCAGAGATCGGCCCTCGCCAGACACCGAGTTGGCTGGTGCCTTGATCCTGGACTTCTGGCCCCCAGAACTGTGAGAACGACATTTCTATGAATTAGAAATCACCTAGTCTGTGATATTTTGTTCACGTTTGCCTTTGCAGTCATCCTGTTACAGGACAGCGAGGCCCTGCTGGGTCTACAGAATAGCAAAGGGTCCCACACTGCCCTCTCTGCAACGGCTACCCAGAACACCTCCTTGTAACCAAGAATAAATTGACCTAAGAAGAGTGTAATGATTTGCCCTGGGTGTCATGTGCAATCAACAGCAAGACTGGACGCAGAACCCAGTAAGAGTAAAGACGTGGGTGATGATGATGAATGGTTCTCATTCCGGTGGGCAGTGGGAGGGCCCCAGGTTTGAGTACTATCTTTAAAAACAATTATTGGGTCTAAGTAGCATCTCTTTGTTGTTGGAACTTTTGGTTCTTTGGAGAAGATGAACACCTTTTCCTATACTTGCTTACTGGTCATTTGGACTGTTTTGCAGAATTGACTTTGTCCAAGTTTTCATATGAGAAGGGCAAACTTCTCTTGAAAATGATGCCTTACTCTGTGCCCTGGGTTGAATGCTGTCACAGCTCACAGCAACCTCAAACTTGAGCTCATGGGATCCCCTTGCCTCTGCCTCCCGAGTAGCTGGGACTGCAGGTACCCACCACCACACTCAGCTAGTTTTTCTATTTTTATCTGTTTGTTTGCTTTTTGCAATTTTCGGCCAGGGCTGGGTTTGAACTCACCACCTGAGGCATATGGGGTCAGCACCCTACTCCTCTGAGCCACAGGCGCCGCCCTAGTCTTTCTACTTTCAGTAGAGACGGGGTCTCGCTCTTGCTCAGCCTGGCCTCCAACTCTTGAGCTCAAGAAATCCACCCACCTTGGTCTCCCAGAGTGCTGGGATTATAGGTGCCATGCCCGGCCAGAAAACCATTATTTTTTTCTTTCTGAGCCAGGGTCTCAGTCTTTCCACCTGGACTAGGGTACGGCGGCATCATCACAGCTCACAGCAGCCTCAGACTCCTGGGCCTAAGCCTTCTTCCTGCCTCAGCTTCCCAAGTAGTTGGGACTACAGGTGTCTACCACTGTGCCCTGCTAGTCTTTCTACTTTTAGTAGAGACAGGGTCTCCTGCTGCTCAGACTGGCCTTAAGTCATCCTCCCCCTCAGTCTCCCAAAGTGCTAGGATTGTGGTGTGAGCCACCAAGCCCTGCCTAAAACACTAATTCTTTGATAAAGTCTTAAGAATAGCTGTATTAAGAACCGAATAACCTCCTGTCAACTTCAGCCTTCTGGGTCCTCCCACAGGGGTGTGCAGCTTGAGAGGAGTGACCTGTCCTGTCCAGACAGATGTCCCTTCCCACTGTCAGGGCTAAGTGGTTACAGATTACATGCAGCTTTTCCTCAGCTGTTGGTTTAGATGACATTTTCATTTCGGGCACTAGCCTTCCAGAGGGGTTTTTCTGAAGGTTGGTTTATTGAAAAGTTTGGTTTTTGCCACTTGTTCTTTGGAATGGGTCTCTCCTAAGAAGCTGATGATTGAAAGAACTACTCCCTAATTAATTCCAGACACTGGGAATATACTCAAGCTGCACGTTTTATAAAAAGGAACAGGGATGGAGGATTCTATTAAGATGTGCTCTACTTCAAAGAATGCAAGCCAGCTGATGACGGACAAGTGTCACTTTCTATGTTGAGCCACGAAGAGGTGGTCACCCAAATGTGGCTGATGCCCCGCAGCTGGGGCCCAGAGAAGCCTGCAGGAGGAGTTTGCTGGGGCTCCCTGGGGTTCCTGCTGGGAGCTGGTGGACCTGGTTGGATGGGGGCAGGCCAGGGTCTCTCCTGCCCCCCTCACCTAGTCCCTCAGTCCAGCAGTGCTGTCAACCAACCAGAGGACAGGGCAGCTCTGTGGGAAGCTCTGAGCAAACTCAGCCAGACAGTATGCTCTGGAATGTGGGCCACTATCTGCTTCATCTTTTTTTGTTTTGGTGGGTCCCCAAAACCTTTCCTTCCTTCCTTCCTCCCTCCCTCCCTTCCTCCCTCCTCTCCCTCCCTCCCTCCCTTCCTTCCTCCTCACCCTCCCTTCCTTCCTCCCTCCCTCCCTCCCTTCCTTCAGATACACATAAAACCATTTTAAAGCACCCAGTTCAGTGGCATTTAGAGCATCCACAGTGTCGTGCAGCTATCAAAACTGTCTAGCTCCAAAACATCTTTATTATGCCAAAAAGAACCCCTCTCCTTTAAGCAGCCACTTTCCTCCCCCTCCCCCCGCCCCTGGGAACCACTAAGCTGCTTCCTGTTTTTCTGGATTTATCTATTCTGGACATTTCCCATAAATAGAATCGTACCACATGTGGCCTTTGTGTCTGGAGTCTTTCACTCAAGCGTGTTGTTTTCCAGGGTCTGTCCATACTGTTTTCTGTGCCAGAACCTCAATCCTTTTCCTGGCTGAATAATATTCCACTGTATGGATGTACCACATTTTATTTATCCATGCATCTGGTGATGGACTTTTGAGTTGTTTCCTCCTCTAGGCTAATGTGAATAATGCTGCTGTTATCATTTGTGCACATTTTTTTGTTTGAATACCTGCCTACCATTCTTTTGGGTCTACACCCCAGAGAGGAGCCTGAGGGTCCCATGGTGATTCCATCTGTAACTTACTGAGGAACCAACAACCTGTCCTTCCTGGCAGCTGTGCCACGTCACATTCCCACCAGCACTGCATGAGGGTTCCAACTTTTCCACCTCCTTGCCCACACTTGTTGCTTTCTTTTTTCTTTTTAGATTACCCATAGCCATCTTAGTGGGTGTGAAGTGGCATCTCAGGGTGAAATCGATTTGCATTTCTCTAATGACTGCTCCCTGGAACAGCTTCTCCTGTGCCCTTTGGCCATGATAGCCCCCTTTACTTTTACCAACTTGTGGCAATGGACAAGCTGCTTTCCTCTCCTGAGCCTCAGTTTCCTCATGTCCCAAAGGGAGTTGGCCCAGGTCAATGGCCTCCAAGTTCTTTTGCCCTTAAAAGGAATTTTGAAAAATTACATCCTGGACCTCTTAAGGTTAACAGCTATAGTTCTTTTCACTATTAAGTTTATAAGGTTGCAAAGTATGTGATTTCCAATGTATTGTAAATTTGGACATTGAAAACTGAAACCGCTCTTCACTCTGTAGAAGCAAGACTTGACATTTCATCCTCCTCCCAGTGTCCCTGAGCAAGTCGCAATTCCTCAGCCCAAACCAAACCATACCAGCCAACCACTGTGCAGCTTGAGATAAACCAAAAATCCAAGTCCACAAATAATAAAACCTTGACAACTTCCTATGAACCTGGACTCTGTACAAGAACATGAACTTTAGCTCTGACCTTTGCTCTTCCTGTCCTGTTCCCTGGCCTTTGGGATTAGCATAATTAGGGGAGAAAGTCCTGTGGCCCACCAGGGACAGATGAATGTGAATTTGGTCACCTTGTTTTTCTTGTGATCCCCCTCCCCCACTGCACTCACCTCGGTGAGCCAGTCTTTCTGAAGTTTGATTCAAACTTTGCGCTCCTCACAAGAAAACTTCCTAAATGCACCGGCCTGCAGTTTTCCTTGGACAATTCCTTTAAAAGTATGAAATGAAATGTAAATAATGTAGCAATGTGACCCCCACTAACACCCTCTACAAGGATAACTTCGTCCTGATTCCTCTCACACCTCTGAGTTCTTTTTCATTCCCCCCTCAACTTTATTTTAATAAAAATATTTTTATGTTTGAAAGCAATTCACTGACCACCCGAGCGTACATCTCTGTAACAAGAACAGACACATAATTTAGTCACACTTTAAAAAAAATTAACAAATGTCTTAAAAAATGCACACCAAGTAAATTCTTTTACAACTAGACCACGTCCAGAAATATCAATATGTGAAGCCCAGTTTAAATTTGAAATGTTTTATTTTCTCTGACCACGAGGCTCTCAGTATTAAAAAACTTTTTTACTCTGAGTTGAGTGGTTAAGACAGTTAATCAATGGATCAAATCAGCACAATATATTAAAACTGTGTATGCATTTGCCATGAAGTACAAGTCACAATTTTTTCAGCTACGTAGGTGTCTTAGCAACTTGTGTGGCAGTGGACAGCTGCTTTCCTCTCCTGAGCCTCAGTTTCCTGAGGTCTTAGTGAGGCAAGTAGGATCGTATTTTTTCAAAGGATTCGTGTGTGATTGGGATATTGCCTTCTGTCTGAGACAGAGCTCAAAACAACGCCAACCTGTTTTTCATTTTTATTGGTGCAGGCTCTGTGACAACTCCTTCATGTAAATTGCTATGGTAAAGGGACAGTTTTCTTAGGGCTCTGCTACTCACTTTGAAAATTTCCTCAGAGAGTGAAGCCAAAATTCACACAGTGACCTATCACCAAAACCAAAAACTGTCCTCATCATGTTTCCCAGGCCATGAAGAGGTTCTTGGCCTTGGGGAGGCTCTCTCGGTGGGGTTAGTTAGGATAGCCGAACAGGCCCTTCCCCGCCCGAGGCTCTCCTCCTCCAGCCACTTGGCTTAGAGGGGAGACCTCTGAACGCTCCAGGGGTCTGGGGTCCTGAGGCCAAGCCCATTGCAGCGCTTCTGGGAACGCGCCCCCAGGCCCAGGGTGCCAGGCCCTGGGGTGTGGTGCGGAGCACTTCGGGTGGCAGGGGAGCTCCAGGCTGGGAGCAGGAAGGAGTGGGGGCCGTCCTGGAGGGGATCGCACCGTGGGCGGGGGCTGAGACCGTGAAGGAACCCGCCTGGTGGCGGGGCAGCGACTGCAGCGGGGACGCCAGCCTGCAGCGCTTGTGCCCACCCGGGTGCGACCCAGCAGCCAGTTCTGCTGGGAGAGCAGCCCCCAGGGCCGGTTCCTCCTGCCACCGGGTCTGGAGTGTGGGTGAGTGGGCGGTGTGTGTGCGGCAGGGACAAGCCGTGCTGTGTACAGTGTCAGGTGTCTGCGGTGTGTGCAGGACGCGTGAGTGTGCGTAAATGCGTGTGGTGTGCATGGGTGTGCATGTGAATGTGACAGCGTGCGGCGTGCGCCTGGGTCCCGCCTGCGCCCGGCTGGCTCTGGGCTTAGCAGGCTGCAGCGGCGGCCGGCGGCAACGCTGGAACCTAGCGCTGCAGCAGAGCGGGCGCCGGGTAACCATGGCAACAGATGCTCCTGCCGCCGAGCGCGCCGCAGCCGCTGGGGGAGGAGGGGCGGGGAGCGCTGCGCACCTGGGACGCCGGGTGTGGGGGAGGGCAGGGGGAGACCGCCAGCAGCGCGGAGGCCCTGGGCCGCCCAGGACGCACCTCTGCTAGCGGTCTCTTACAGGGACGCACCTGCCGGTGGCGGACCGGGGCGGGGGACCTGGGACCGCACTAGGTCCGTCTGTGGATCTGGGGTGGGGGCAGGATGATTCCGCTGTTTCTCCCCTCGCGAGTCTGGTGCCAAGCACTTGCTGCTATGAGGGGAGCGGGGCCTCCAGTCTGCTCTCAGGACCCTGCTCCTGGCAGATGAACCCGCCCATTTAAAAAATGGGGAACCCAGGCCTTAGGAAGCCTGGACAGCATCACAAGCAGAACTGTCTGGCTGCACGCATCTGAGGGTGCTCCTGCTGGTGCTGGGTCCCAGCGCAAGGGAAGACATGGACGAGCCCTGCGCTTGGCACAGACTGGTCCCAGGCAGAGGGGAGAAGCTGCCCTCTGGACTCCGGGAAGAACAGGCTTATTCACGTTAGCAAGCAGCACCCTTTTGGGAAAGGGCTGGCCGGCCCGCTGAGCTGGCACTTGGAGATGCCTGTACTCCCCTCCCGTCTCCTAGCCCTCAGGGAGATGCTGCCCTTTTACCCTATTTTCCATGAGGTGAACTACGCTTGTTTCCATGTGTGTAACCCTTACCCAGGGCCATGAGTCTATAGTGTGGTGCCCAGGCCAGCAGCAGCAGAATCACGGGCGCCTGGTCAGGAATGCAGATTCTCAGGCTTACCCCAGCTCTGCCAGGGCAGAGAGAGAGAGGGAGAGGGAGAGAGAGTGAGAGAGAGAGTGTGTGCACCAACATCAGCCCCAACAAGGAAACCTGAGGTATGCTTGAATTGGGGAATCATTGATCAGGGGGTCTCTGTGCTAAACACGGGGCTACATGATCCCTCCCCTCGTGGGACTCCCCATAGCCTGGTCCTGAAGGTTCTAGTCTCCTCTCAACTACTGGTACTCATTTGGGGCTCCACCTAAAATTTGCACAAACTCTTATAGTATAGTACTTGACTACTACCCCATGGCTGGATCTGAACAAGGCTGAGCTGTTTCAGAGCAGGAGGAGAAGAAACTGGAGGAAGAGGAGGTTCTGAATTCCTCTCACTGTTTCAGAAGCTGCTTGAGAAAGGCTGCAAGGGGTGTTGAGGAGCCCAAGAGCGCCGCCTCCTGGTGTCAGCAGGCAGAGCCAACTCTAAAGGGGTGGAGCCTCCTGACAAAGGGGGCTTTTTATGTCCCAAGGGTACACACTCTGCCATGCAAGGACCAACCCAGTTGGTACCCAGATGTTTTATGTGTTATTTCCAGCGCCTGGCCTGGCTCAACTCAGAGAAGGCTTCGGGTTGACGTAGGTTTGTCTGTGGACGATATGTAGTTCCAACTTGCCCCCAGTCATTTAAATTGGTCTCCGGGCATGGCTTTATTTCAGCTGTGTCTTTCTCTGGAATCTATGTCAGTTGCGCTGATAGTACAGTGAACATTGCACAGCCAGCTGCAACGTCAGTGTTTGGTAGTGTCCTGAACTCAGCCAACCGGTAGCAAGGAAGGGTGCAGGACACCCGAGAACACAGTCCATTTCTGCAGAGAAGCCTGGGGGTGAGTCTTTGGATACTGGTCATGAGGAAGCCAAATGCTGCCCTCTAGAAGCTTCCTGACTGGCACTGCGTGGACCACCTGCAGCAGGTTTGCTATCCACCAGCCTCCTTCACGTATTTTGTCCTGCCCATGAGCCACCTGCATTATTATTTGGTAAACACTTTTCTTTAAATCAACTCATTTTTCATTATTTAATTTAATTAATGAAATACTTTGTTTAGGATCATTATTATAAGTGTAGAGACCACTGCAACAGGGCAGAGAGATTGGGCTCAACTTCCTAAAGTTATTTATTTATTTATTTAGAAACAGAGCCTTGCGCTATCGCCCTGTGTAGAGTGCTGTGATATCATAGCTCACAGCAACCTCCAACTCCTGGGCTTAAGTGATTCTCTTGCTTCAGCCTCCCAAGTAGCTGGGACTACAGGCACCTTCCACAACGCCCAGCTTTTTTTTGGTTGCAGTTGTCATTGTTTGGCAGGCCCGGGCTGGATTCGAACCTGCCACTTCTGGTGTATGTGGCTGGCGCCTTAGCTGCTTGAGCTACAGGTACCAAGCCCCTAAAGTTAATTTTAAAAGGAAAAATAAATTAAATAGCAGATTTAAATGAAAGTAGGTAGCACTAACCCCAAATTGAAAGTGATCATAAAAAAACACTATGCAAATAAAACTGATGTAATCATCCTGATACTGTTGTTCACTGGAGCTCTGAGCCTAGTATTTCTCTCTATGCTGCACAAGAGAGGTGTTTAAAACTTAAATTCATCAATCAGAAACTGCTGGAGACACAAGGAGGATTTAAAAGTGGTGTGTTTGTGACATTCTCACTATTTGATACAAAGTAATTGTCACCCTGTTTCTTCAGAACACTTTGGCCTCCCACACACCAGGCCCTATTCTAAGCAGTTTGCAAATATACTTTCGTGTAAACCCTGAGGCCATCCTATGGGATGGGTCTGCTACCCTTCCTTACCTTACAGATGAGGAAACAGGCCAGAGAGATTAGCAGCTTGTCCAGGGCCCCAGGGCTACAGAGCTAGTGAGTGTCATAGTGGGTTTGAACTGGGGACATATTGCTCAGGTGACACCTCCTCCCCCAGCTGCACAGAGAGGAAAATCAGCCCTCCTGTTCCTGACCCAGGAAGGTCATCCAGTGGGTCATCAGCCAGTCACCGGGACCCTTCTGAAGGTGCTCTGTGTCACCAGACATCTGGAATAAAGGTGTATTTCATGTGAGACAATAGATTATTTTCCTCTCTCTTCTCTCCTCCTCTGTCTTTCTTTTTTTCCTACTTGATCAAGCCAGTCAAGAGCAGTTGCTGGCTCGGCACCTGTGGCTCAAGCAGCTAAGGCTCCAGCCATATACACCTGAGCTGGCGGGTTCGAATCCAGCCCAGGCCCGCCAAACAACAATGATGGCTGAAACCAAAAAACAGCCAGGTGTTGTGGTGGGC
>NW_003852413.1:2913185-2914655 GCF_000181295.1 Otolemur garnettii
AAAGTGTCTGCTGGCCCAGTCCCCAGAAGGGAAAGGGTCTGAGCACGAAGATGTGGGAATCAGGTCTCATGTTGAGGCTGGGTGATGGGGCACCCAGAGTGCTCATTGCTCTGAGAACGTCAATGTGGACTCTCCCTGCTGTCCTCCAGCCAGGTGGGGCCATGAGTGGAGGTGGGGCTGCCAGGGGAGGGCCGGGGCCCAGCCAGAGTCAGAGGAGGTGCAGTGGGTAGGCTGGACGGGCAACCAGGGTGTGGCCGCAGGCAGTGGGGCAAGGCTGTCCTTCCCGGGAGAACTACCGGAACAGGGCTGGGGCCCACAGGCCAAAGCTCAGGCCTTTCAGGCTGAGGCAGGACTGCAGCTCTGGGCACCTGTGGGGCAGGCTGGGAGGATCCTGCAGACTGGATGAGCAGAAGCCCAGACATAAGTAAGCAAAAGACCCAAGAATGAGAGAGGGGACGTCATGGGGGGGAGCAGGGGTGGGGACAGGCGGACCCTGCAGATTCATGCACGTTCAAAGAATGTGTCTCCCATTGCTGCAACTGGTTTGTTCTCAAGCGCTGCAGTTGACAAATCCAGCACCTTCCTAAACTCCCCAAAGCAGGATGCTAATCCTCCCGCTGGCAGTTGGTGGCTGTCATCTGTGTCTGCGGAGCACCCGCCTGGGGCCAACCTCTGCTCTGCCCCCTGCGGGGATGAGCACCTCACCCTCCACGCAGCGAGGTAGGATCTCTCCTGTTGCTTATCCCCTTTTTCAGATGAGGAAACTGAGGCTGGGGCCCACTGCCATAGCTTCTGTGTGGGGTCCCAGAGCTGGCTCCAAAGCCCACCCTCTTCAGAAATAGTTTGGGTACACAGGACTTGAAGTGGCTGGTCTTCCAAGTGTGCGGAAGAATAGGGGGAAGTGTCGCTCCGCCGCTGCTTGCCGCACTCCGGCCCCTTCCTTACCCAGAACCCAGCCATACTTCTTTATGTGCAGTGTTTTCGCCTTGTTTGATTCTAATTTGTTTTCTGCAGAGCGCTGTGCTCGGGGATGCCTGTTCCCTGTCGTTCCCTGAGAGCCTCCTCAATCCTTCCCCCATCTTGTCAGCGTGAAGCCCACCCCCTCACCAGGACTGGCTACCCCCCACCGGCCGGGGCCTTCCCCCAACAAGAATAAATGGGTTCCCCGGTGTTTGTTACTGGCTATAAGGAATCGGAAATTTATTACGCACTGGCGCCACTGGCGAGACTGTCAGGAAGCCCCAGGGTTTAGGGACAACGTCTCCCCTACGTTGGCTGTCACGACTCGGCCCGTCTGTTGGGCAGTGACGGACTTGTCCTGCATTCTCAGGGTGCTCTCTGTACTGGGCAAGGCCCCTCCTGGGTGGCGCCTCCCGAGCCAGGGTTCAGGGTCCAGGGCGGCGGTCGCGGCGTTCCTAAGCGTCCGGACCGGCGTCCGCAGGGCTGGCGCGCTCCCCCGCGTGGCCGCCG
>NW_003852413.1:2915041-2928149 GCF_000181295.1 Otolemur garnettii
GAGGGCGGGCCCAGGGGCTGCGAGGGGTCCCTGCGGGAATTCCTGACCCTCTGTGGGTCTGGAGAAGTGCTCAGCTAGCTCACCACTGTTGCTATCCCTCAGGGAAGACCATGACACGAATCTCTCCTTTTCCATTTCCTCCCACGTGAAGGCTGAGGTGTTGAGCACACTCAGTTTATGCAGAGAGCAATGGTCGTGGGCTAGTGCTACGGACCTCTAATTATGTCCCTGATGTGTCCCAGAAGACTGGCTTCAAACACAGAGGGGCTGGTGTTGTAGCCAGAAGCACCTGGGGCTAGGCATTGGAAGGCCAGCACTTGGCCATAGCTCTACCAGTCTTCGGTAGGCTGGGACTAGTCAGCTGAAGTCTCTGGGTCCCAGCATCCTGGTCTGTGTGAAGGGGGGGCAAAGTGTCTTTTGGGTCCCTTCTTGCTCTGACATTAGGTTGTGAATGGTCCCTCCCTGACACACAGATCTCCATGTTCCTCCTCAAAACACATTCTTCCCTCTGACCCCAGAGACAGGACAAGCCCTGGGCGTCCCTCATCAAACCAGCCTCAGCTTCTCCAGAGAGTGGTGTGGTCATCTCTCTCCTTGGACTTCACTCTCCAGCCAGGGGCTCCCATCTGGTCCCACGGCTTGAGAGCCATCAGTATGTCAATAGGTCTCAAATTTAAATTGCCAGCCAGAACCCCTGGTGCCCAGTACTTGCTCCATGGGGATGCTCTGCAGGTGTCAAAGACACAGCGGAAATGGAGCTCCCATCCCCGACACTGTCGACACTGTCGTGTCTCAGGAAGTGGCCAGCTCTTTATCAGGGTTCTCAGGACCTGAGCCTCACACCCGTGTTCCTTTTCAGTTTCTTCACCAGTCCCACTTCACTAATCCCCAAATCCATCCCCTTTCCACTGTCCCCACCCCACCACTGGAATGTTCTGCCTGGGCCCCTGCAGCTACCTCCTGGCTGGCACCAACTGCTCCCACTTCCGCGCTGCTGCCCTGTGGTCAGAACCCACACTTGATGCTCTATGTCAGACCCTGTGTGCCTCACCCAGGGCTCCTGCTGCGTGTAAAACAACCTCCTGCCTCCGTCCGTGGTGACTCATGTTCTGTCTGTCCTGGCTTATCAGCCTCCACATACCATTCCCTGTCTCCTCAGGACACGTGGCTAACCTCGTCTCACCCTGGGGCCTGTCACTGGCTCTTCCCTGGGCCAGACTCTTCTTCTGCCTGAGCCTGACTTGTGGTTGCCAATTCTCACCATTCAGGTCCCACTCTAAATCTGCCTGCTCAGAGAGGCCGTTCCAGGTCAGGCGACCTAAAAAGTAGCCCCTGCCCCATCTCTGCACATGGCTTGGGCTGTTTTCTGCCACCATCTGAGCTGTGTTGTAAGCTGACTCTCCACTCGGTATTTGCTGACTTCCCCTGAATGACTAACTTTAGAGTCTGGGCTGTCTTGTTTACTGGTGTCCCTGAGCCCAGACCAGAGCCTGACACAGAGGTGGCTCCCACTGTGTGTCCTCAGAATGAATGAATGACTTTCTTCTGTCTTGGCCACAGAACTCTGACTACACTGATGGAAAACAAGGAAGAGATGCCTATCAGTTGCAGCTGGAAGGTCCCTGGAGACTGGCTCTGGGTGTTCCAGGAGCACTGCCTGGCAGGAGCACAAATACCCCAAGCAAGGGCTTCCAGGTTGTCCCCAGTGGAGCACAGAGACTGTGGTGGGCAGCGGGTGTGGGGTGGGGAGGAGGCTGCGAGTCCAGCGAGAGGCTGAGGAGGGTTCTGATTGTGGGGGGCTGGGGGGAGGGTGTGATTGTCCAGGTGTGTCTCAGCTGTCGGGTTTGGAAGGGCCCCTCCAAGCCTAAAGCAGAGAGGCTAGAAGGGGGTCTGCCTTGAGCGCCCCACCTCTTGGTGGTGTCCAGGCCAGTTGGAGCCACTGGCCTGGTGGGGACTGGCAGCCCTATTGTAGTTGCCTAGGTCTGTAATGGGGGTGTCAGGGTGGAGGAACAGGGAGCATGGCACCCCCTTCCCCTCCTCCGCCTTCTGGAGCTCTGACCTTGAGTGGGGAGGTCTTATGTGATGTTGGCCAGAAGAATCACAGCCCCCAGCAGTCCTGTCACCAACGGGGTCTGGTGGCTGGGCAGGTGAGTGGATGCTCCGCTGGGTAGGACAGTGGATGCTCCGCTGGGCGGGACAGTGGATGCTCCGCTGGGCAGGTGAGTCGATGCTCCACTGGGCAGGGGATTAGGCTCTGAGGAAAGCCAGGAGACCCCTGAGGCAGGGCAGCGTCTAACCCTGGCGCCTCCCTGGCAGACCAGGAAAGCCCCGGCTCTCCCTCTGAGCCCCTGACTTCTCCCACCACCTCTCAGTCTTACTGCCCTTGTCCACCATGGCCCCTCACCGCCCTGTCTAGTAGGGTTACCCCTCTCCAGCCAGGACCCAGGTGACCTTTGCCTCCTGGATGTGTCAGGAAGGAGAACTTTAGGTGGCCGTGGTGGAGAGAGAGGGAGCTATGTCCATCTGGAAGCCAGGAGGTGGCTTCCCAGGGCAGCCTGCCCTCCCCCGGCACTGCCCCAGACACACAGGTGCTCTTGGGTGGTCAGGGAGGGGCTCTGGTTGTCCCCAGAAGCCAGGGAGAAGGGACTGGCTGGCCCCACCTGAGTGCAGCATGGGCAGCAGGGTGCTGAGATGCCCGTCGTTGGGCTCGGGCTTGATGCCCAGCAGATGGCACATGAGCTCATACACGTGGACACTCTCAAAGGGCTCCACCTCCAGGCCTGACTTGAAGCTGGGGCCCATGGCCCGGAAGATGGTCTTCATGTTCATGTCCCTGTTGTCAAAGCCATGCTCGCCTTTGTTGAACTGGACGTTAATTCTCTGCCGGGGAGGGGGCCAGGGTCTGAGGGCCTGGCTGGGAGCAACCAGCCCTCCCACCCACCCTGCTCTCCCCATCAGCGCCCTTGGGGGAGAGATCTCCAGGACAGAGCATCTTAGGGAGAACTTCCAGTGTGGGAGTGGATTCTGAGACTCAGTTTCTCTGAATTCTGAGCCCCCAAACAGAGAGGCTTGGAAATAAATGGAGCCCCTGAGCAAATGGGACTGAGCAGACAGTCTGAGGCCAGGCCCGCTCCATCGTGCTGCATCGCGGGCCACTCCTTTTCTGGGGACCTCTTCTGCCTCATCTGGGCTTGCTTCCCATCAGCACCCCTGGGTTCTCTGTGGAGGGAAGAGCAGGCTCCCCACTCCCTCCTGCCTTTCCTGTGTCACCCTCACATCTGGACTTCCCGTACCTTGTGCTAAGTGTACACCCCATCACGTGGTGATGGCTGTGTCCTGCCCCACGCTGGACGCTCTTCACATTCAGGACTAGCTGGGAACAGGGGATGCTACTTATAGAAACGGAAGGATCCCCCCTTAAGCTGTGCATCCACCAGGCGACTCACCCCATTGATGACATAGCCAGGGTCACTGTACATCAGCAGGGGCGTGATCCTGGGGTTGTTGGCATAGTGGAAGGATGCGGGGAATGACTCCTTCTTGTACACATGGAGCTTGGGGTGGGCGTCCTTGAGGGCATCATACACCTTGTCCAGCATCCCTGCTTTGGGGAGCAGCATCCCGTTTGGCCCGTAGTCAAGGAGTTCAAACTCAATGTCCCGGAAGGTGAAGTTGGGGAACTTGTGGAACTCGACCAGGTCACTGGCATTCCTATAGACGGTTGTCATGCCATGGTCGGACGCGATGATCAGGTTGAGGACACTCGAGAGGTGGTTGCGCTCGATGCTGTCCCGGAGGTAGCCCACAGTCCTGTCCACCTGCTGCACCATCTCCTTCCTCTCCTGGGTCTCGGGGCCATACTTGTGGCCTGTGGAGTCCGGCTCCCCAAAGTAGAGTGTTACCAGATCCAGGTCCTCCTCTGTGAACCAGAGCATCACGGTGTCAATGTTTGCCCTCCACTCTGTTTCATTTTTATAGTTGTGCAGGATGCCTTCCTTCCGACTCAGCGTCAGGGCCACCCCTTGGTAGGTGACATTTCCCCCGGGGTAGAAGAAGGAGCCGGTCTTTAGACCCTGCCAGGATGGGACAGTGTCAGGGCCTCTGTAACCTCCTTGGCCGATGCCCTCAGCCCATTCCTGGGAGCACTTGCACTCCGCACCCCCTTCTTTCTTGTGGTCACGGGGCTTTTGTCTTCTGAAACATTTCTCAGACTAAAGGGGCAAACCAATTTTATAGAGGAGACAACAGGCACCCAGTAGACTCAGGTGCTAACAAGACAAGTGTAGCAGCCCGTATAGCCTATGGCTAGGTGGAGTGAGAGTTATAAGAAATACCTGTAATGGAACACCTTGGTGGAAAGGGCATGGAGTGAGATTTAGCTCTCCTAACAAGCATGAGAGCCTGCGAGATGAGAGCAGTGGTAAATTGGCAGTCTCTACACTTGTGGTGTTGAGAAGCACGAGATCAGCCTTATATTAGGCTGGAGGAGAAGGCAGTCGGGAGCATGTGCATTCTATCACTGACCCGCTTACTCTGACTCTGTCTCCTCCCCTGCCTGCAGAAGGCCAGCACGGCATCTCTCTGCTGAAGATTACCAAGCTCTGCTAAAGACTAAGATCTGTCTTTCTAAGAAGACTGCTTTACTCTCTCTAAGACAAACTCTCTCTCTCTGAGTAGACAGCCCTCAGGCACCTAAGAGAAACTGTTCCTGAGCAAAGTAGCTTAGCCGTCCACATACAGAACCCACCTAAGCTGAGCCCGAGACCTGGCCAGTCCCAAGCCCTGACAGACAAGGGACATAAAACCATCCCAGATGAGCAGCAACTCCTCTTGGATGTCTGTCCATATTCCTGTCTGGTCATCCATCCATAAATCAGTCAGTGTCTTATTTAGACTCCATCTGTCCTACCAGTCCTCTGTCTACACCTGTCCTACCCACCCACCCACTCCCCGGGCCATTCTTCCATTGGTTTGGACACCCTGACCACTTTGGTTTCCTGCTCTGGAGCCTGGTAGATGGGGCCCTGAGTGAGTACAGATGCTTGGGGATCATGGGGAATCATACTTGGGTGGATACATTGGCTGTAAGGTGGGTGTAGGTTCCAGCGTTTATTTCAGGTTCTTCTCAGAAACCTCCACCTTGACTTTGATGACTAAAAGTCTCACTTCCAGGCCAGGAAGCCCTGGAGCAGTGGCTCTCAACCTTCCTAATGCCACGGCCCTTTAATACAGCTCCTGTGGGTCGCGACCCACAGGCTGAGAACCACTGCCCTAGAGGATCACAAATTGGGGGATTCCTGGGTTCAACCCTCTTACCCACCCTTATTTTATCTTTGGCCCTGAGAATGGAG
The DNA here is from genome assembly GCF_000181295.1 of Otolemur garnettii. Taxonomy (NCBI): domain Eukaryota; kingdom Metazoa; phylum Chordata; class Mammalia; order Primates; family Galagidae; genus Otolemur; species Otolemur garnettii. The sequence continues at coordinate 2,920,393 of NW_003852413.1, forward strand.
CTTTCCAGCCTGAGAGGTGTGTGGGAGAGTCATTTTATTGTTAAATACATCCTTTTTTTTCTGAGACAGAGTTTCATCCTGTCACCTGGGCTAGAGTGCAGTAGCACCATCACAGCTCACTGCAACCTCCAACTCCTGGGCTCAAGTGATCCTCTTGTCTCAGCCTCCCAAGTAGCTGGGACTACAGGTACCTGCCATAATGCCTAGCTAATTTTTATATTTTTAGTGGAGATGGGGTCTCACTTTTGCTCAGGCTGGTATTAAACACCTGAGCTCAAGGGATCCTCCCTCCTCAGCCTCCCAGAGTGCTGGGATTATAGGTGGAGTCCCCACACCTGGCCATTAAATACTTCCTTGTTGGGTGACAGTGGACTTCCCTGTGTTGGAGGGTTCAGGGGTTCAGCTCTCCTCCATTTGGGAGGACAGAGCAATCCCTCTTGGTCTCAGGGCTCCAAGGAAGACTGGGCAGAGTCCCCACCTGTGCGCACTGCCTACCTTTCCAAACACCCTACTTCATACGCTTCTGTGCCAGGTCAGGAGGTGCCTGTGGCTGGGCCAGCATTACCTGCCTCTGGGCGGTGACCCAGATGGGCACGCTGCCGTTGTCCCACCACCTCTCGATGCCCAGCGTGGCATGGTAGGGAAGTTTCACCTTGGTGGTGGTGTTGTAGAACATGTTGTGGACCACCCCGTGGTTCTCAATGTATTTGCCTGTGGGAGGGAGAGGCACAGGCACTGGGGCTGCAGCCGTGTTGGGATGCAGGGATGGAAGAGGCACAGGCAGCAGGCAGATACCCGATGCTGTGGGTGGGGAGGCTGGCTGGGGCTGGGGTGGGCAGGCATCCCACATGCAGCCTGGGGGCAGCCCAGGTTTGTGTGTTCTTTCAGCCGGCAATGCTGCTCCCACCTTTGAATTTTCCTGCAGTTAAGTGTGCACATGGGCACACGGACTCGTGCAAGGGTCCTGGCTGCAGCCTCTGCAGCTTTAGCAGAAGATTGGGGGTGACCTGAACGGCCCCTGGGAGGAGCTGATCAAGTAAATCACGGCCCATCTGTCACATGAAATCTTACGCAGGGTTCCTACAACCCGTGTGGAGCGCCCTGAGCTATTCTTAGAATTTATTCTTGCTCAAGAATTGTGCGCACTTGGCACTAAGTTCAAAAGGTACAAAAGGAGGCTCGGAGCAGACTGTGTCCCCTTCCCCCATGGATGTGGAAAGTCAAAGCAGCCAAGTGTGGCAGGGAGGACCGTGTGCCCCCACGTGCATGCAGAGGGGCCATGGCTGTGAAGTGCTGGTGTGAGGCTGAGCTGCTTGTGCGGGGTAAACAGTGGCCCCAAATGCACACCTATTTGGACCCTCAGAATGTGGCCTTGTTGGGAAATGGTCTCTGCAGGGTGGTTAGTTAGAGTGAGATGAGGTCACACGGAAGTGGGGCCTCCAAATCCAGTGCCTGATGTCTTCCTGAGAAGTGGGCAATTTAGACACAGACACGGGGAGAAGGCTGGGTGAAGGCAGAGGTCCTAGCGATGCAGCTGCAAGCCAAGGAACGAACCATAAGCTGGAATAGGCAGGAAGGCCCCAGAGAGCCTTCGAGGGGTAAGGCCCTGCAGGCCTAGATTTGGGCATCTGGCCCCAAGCCTCAGTGTCTGGGTTTTCAGCTGTCTGTGTGGTCCTTTGTCGTGGCAGCCCCAGGACACTCAGTGTCTTTGAAGGATGCACAGAAAGTGGTGTCCCTGGGGAGGGGCAGGATCCCATCTTACTCCCCAGCACCCTCTGGTGCTACTTGGCTTTTAAAAGCCCACATCTCCACAGCCTGCAGCCTGGGCAGCTGTCTGGGATTGGGAAGGGTTGAGGGAGAGGGGGAAGCTGGTGGCTGAGGAGCAGGTGGTGTGGGAGCTGATACCGTCACGAAGGCCCTGGCCACATCCCCTGCTGGGCATTTTCACCTTTGCTTGCCCTGCATCAGTTGTCACCAGTAGGGTGGACCCCCCTGGTCCTGGAGCTGGGCGCTGCCTCCCAGTGAGTGGAGGGCAGGGCCTCAACTTGGAGCAAGGGCAGGGCCCTTATCCCCCCTTATCCCATCTGGGGCCAGGGCAGGGCCCTGTGTCTCACCAGTGACGAGGGTGAAGTGGCAGGGACTGGTCATGGTGACGAAGGCAGGCGTCATGTACCGAGCTTTCACCCCGTCGCGAGCCATGGCGTCCAGGTGGGGGGTGTCCACATCCTGGTCGTAGTTCCAGCGGAAGCCATCAAAAGACACGAGGAGCAGCTTGTGCCGGTTGCCCTGCCTGTGCACAGGTGCCCCGGTCCCGGTGGCCAGGAGGGTGGCCAGAGCCACAGTGAGTGGGACGGCCAGGTGTCCCATGACGGGCTCTGTGGAGAAAGAGGTGTGCGGGGCTGGCTGGTGCCAGGGGAGAGCAAAGTCCGGAGTCAGCAGGCTGATCTTATCCGTGTATCTTTGGAAACGTCATGCTGGGAAGAGGCTGTCCTGCCAGCGTGAGTGCCACCCTCTGGGCCTGGCCCGCACACACGAGTTGGGGTGAACTTGTGTATCTGCCTTTGTTGCCAAAGCAGGTCTGGGCTCTATGGCTGCCCTCCCTTTATCCTCTGTGTCCTCCCTGTGTGACCCAGGGGTCAGAGTGCAGAAGGGAGCCCATCCCACCTGGAAAATGGGGTCTCTCTGCTTTAGCTCACTCACCCCAGAGATCCCAAGAGGCAGTAAGCTGGGCCTTTAGCGGGCGTGGGGCTGCAGGTTGGGTATCCAGAGCCAGGCCTTAGCAGCTCAGCCCGAGAATGGCTTTGTCCCTGGGGATCCCAGGCTGGGTGTCTCTTTCCTGTCCTGCCTGTGCCAAGGGGCTCCTGGGATGGGCAAGCAGAGCGGGAACCTGACATCCCCAGAGCAACGTCTTGTGGCAGCTGTCTTCCCAGGGCACATGGAAGCTCAGAGAGGACACAGGGCCTGGTGTCCTTGCCTGATGGACTTTCTGTCAACAAGGAGGTCGGGAGAAGTAGACTCCCTTGTTCAGGGCACGTGGCAGGGTGGGGGGACCCTGATTCCGTGCACATCTCCCTCCCCCCTCTCCTCTCTTACTCACTCTTGGTGTCTCTCTGTCTCTGCAGTCTGCCTGTTTCTCTCTCTTAGTATCTATTAAGCACACTCTGTGTCAGGCATAGTCTGAGTTCTGCGGACACAGAAGGCAAGGAGACAGTGTTTCCCATGTCCTTCATTTTGGCTGGGGACACACAAAATCAAATGAATAAATAAATAGGCTGGCACATGTAATCCAAGCTCTCTGAAAGGCCGAGGAAGGCAGATGCCTTGAGCTCAGGAGTTCAAGACCAGCCTGAGCAAAAGCAAGACCCTGTCTCTACTAAAAACAGAAAAACCAGCTGGGTATTGTGCTGGGTGCCTGTAGTCCTAGCTACTCAGGAGGCTGAGGTAGGAGAATTGCTTGAGCCCAGGAGTTTGAGGTTTCTGGGAGTGAGACTGGCTCCATGGAACTCTAAGGTGGTGCTTAGGTGGGAGAAAGGGCTTGATACCTGCAGGAGGCTCCCGAATTCTCCCCCCAGCTTCCCCTTCCCAACAAGAAACAAAGAAGGGAAGATTGAGGCCTTGGGAACACTCAAGACAGGCCTTGCTGACTTCATGGTCAATGCAGACAGGATAAGATCATGCTGACCCCACTGATGTTATAAAGGTTTTTGTATCTAGCTGTTGTTTTGCTTAACCAAGTAACTGCCAGTGCCGTCTGTGTGTGCCGGTTGTGGAGTCCAGCGGCTTGCTTGCTGTGCCATCCAACCTGTAAAAGCTGTGCATTAACCCTGGTGATGGCTGCTCTCCTCACTTAAGAGGGTGGCCAGCCGCGGTCTAAATAAAGGCTCCTTATTGGCATTTTAAAGATTATTTGCTTGGTGGTCACTTGACTTGCCCTATAACATTCAGAGGCCCAAGCGAGATCCCTGGGTTTTGACCTAGGCTATGGCCACTGGTTGTGGGTAGGGCACATAAGCTGGATTTCACCTAGGGGATGGCCACGGAGAGATATTCCTCAGCCCTGGGTGATAAGCCAACTCTGTGTCCCTACCCCAACCTGCCAAATTAATAGACTAAATTTGGGCACCTTAATGGAGTCATCTGATTCTGGTTTCTGTTTTTACTGGTAAGTTTGTTGGGATTCACTCTTGGGGGCTGGATGCAGCTACACCCCAGGGGGCCAATTCCCCTGAGATGACACTGGGAACTTGTGTTTGGATCTGTGCCGGAGTGGCTGGCCAGATCTGGATCTGTGTTGGAGTGGCCAACCAGGTCCTTAGGTTTCGGGTTGCTGCATAAGAGAGTGAGTGAGTCTGGATGTGATTCCATGGCCCACGTGGTCATGGAGTCCGAGTGGGCCTGCACAGGCATCTGCATGGAGTGTGATTTGTGTTTCTTTATGCCTGAATCTTCATATTGGGCCCTTGTCTGTTCTGTCAGTTTGCAAAAACTAGTCTTTTACCTTCTTTCTCTCATGTCTCCTATGTCTCCCACTGCCTTTGACATCACTTTCTGGGTGGGAGTTGTACTTTACTGTACAGTGTTGCTCTGGAATCTTGCTCTGCTTGGCAGCGAGTTGCCCTTACTGGCTTCTATCCTTCTTACATGGCCCTTGCTCAGTTTTTATCTTGACACTGTGGTGTAAAGGACCCACCTATGTTTGGGAGCCTCTCTTTCCCGGCAATTAAAGAGTTAATACAAAGTTTGTTAAAACTGTTTTCCTATCTTTTTGCCTGCTAAAAGCTGTAGTTGCTATATTATGAATAGCCTTGAGATAAGGTGCGGCACTGAGCAGAAGACCCAATGTCAATTACTCATTTAGAACTAAAGAATAAAACAAGATATTTTTTTAAAATAGCAGCTGCTTTTTCTTTCTAAACTGGCATTACTCTGTCTGGCTCGTATTCTGATCCTCAGTCAGCCTCCATGAGAGGGACAGGCTGTGGTCACTCTGAGGGGAGGCACCTCCTGGAAACAGCCCAGGGCCCCTGGAGGACCCAGATCTCTCAGGAGACCAGCTGATGATCACTCCAAAATTCACCTGTGAGTCTGCCTCCGGAGGTAAGCCACTTTAATATTTATTTTTGGCTAGTGTCGGCAGATGTTAGTATAACTATTGGTGGTATTTTTGTTGTGCTTATGTGTTTGTGGATTGCTGTGAAGACATGTAACTGTTTGTTGAATTCATTTGTCATAATTTGTGTAAAGCCCTTAGGAACCTCCAAGGGAAGGCCAAAGAGATAGGAACTTTGGACAGGGACCCCAAGTTGTTGGGCTATTGGCCTGTCAGAAGCTCTTGGAGGTGTGTGTTGGTAGAACGACTCAACCGGTGAGAAGCCTCAGCCCTACTGGCCTGTCAGGGGCTCTCAGAAATGTGTATCAACACCCATCACCAGAAACACCATTGGAATGAAAGTGGGGGGTCCAATCAACCCCCTGGGGTGTTCGATCACCCACAGGCCTGCTAAAAATTGTATGAGAGTGTGTGAATATAATATAACTAAAAAAACCTAAGTGTGTGTTAATTTGCATCCTATGGCTAAGTAGTAATTCCAGTGAAAAAATCAAGGCTGCCCAGATTAAGAAATGGGTTGGAATGTGTGTATGTGAGTGCTTAGAAACTGACTGAAATTTTGTTGAACTGCAGGACATGCAGAGGGAGTGGAGAGTGCTAGAGCTATGGGCAAAAGGGCCATGCCTTGGAAGGTGTTGTGGTTTTGGGCAGTCTGGTGAGCTCTGGATGGCCCTTGGAAATCTGGGAGAGAGAGTGTAAATCTTGTGCCAGACAGGACTGTACTCATATCTGCAGCAGGTCGCCAAGGTAAACAGCCTCTGGCAGGGGGAGGAGGCCCAAGTTAGAGGTCTCCTGCATGAGTCCTCTGTCTAGGGGTAAATAATTGGCCCTGAGAGATATTGTAGCCACAACTTGACAAATGGAAAAATATTTTTAAAAACTGAATGGGTATTCTAGCACATGAATGAACACAGCCCCACACCTTGGACAAGGTTATTAGATCTTTGCAGTTTTTTTTTTTTTTTGAGACAGAGCCTCAAGCTGTCATGCTGGGTAGAGTGCTGTGGCATGACAGCTCACAGCCACCTCCGACTCCTGGGCTCAAGCCCTTCTCCTGCCTCCACCTCCCAAGTAGCTGGGATTACAGGCACCTGCCACAATGCCCAGCTATTTTTTGGTTGCAGCTGTCATTGTTTGGCGGGCCCAGGCTGGATTTGAACCTGCCAGCTCAAGTGTATGTGGCTGGCGCCTTAGCTGTTTGAGCCACAGGTGCCGAGCCTCTTTGCAGTTTTTATCTGGAAAAGTAATTAGAGTGTGTGCTTCCTACTCAGGTGAAGTCGTCCAAAAGGTTTAGAACTGGTTTATTCCTCAGAAAGTGTGACTTGCACTGTGTTTGTGCCTGGATATGGGAGTCTGATGTCTGAGCTCACCTGAGCCTGAAAAATAGGGGTTCCCTGTCCAGCCTTGAGTGGGAAAATCCTGTATCAATGTTATAGTTCATAAAATGTCTCTCATTTCTCATTTGTAAACTGTCATAATTTGGTTGTTTAAATTATTGGTAAAGCTGAGTCTTTGTCAAAGAATAAGATTCTTGCCTTTTAAACTTTCTGATTAGCAGTCTGGCTGAGTGAATGACTAACTTCATGGTAAATTGTGATCCTGTTTTGTGAAAAGTAAGTTTTTGGAAGTAAGAGAAATTAGACAGAAAGGAAAATGGCATTGTGCAAGGAAAGAATCTTGTGTGATAAATTTGTCCTTAAACAGACTGGTTGTTTAAGAAAGTGAAAGGCAGGGAAAAAGTTAAAGAAGATCAGAATGTTTGTAGATTGTGAAGGTTAAATGAAGCTCATGAAAGGGAATTTGTGAAGATGTTTACATGGGATCCAGTTAACTATGTATTGCCTTTAACATCTTTTTTCTTTTTTTGAGACAGAGCCTCAAGCTATCGCCCTTGGTAGAGTGCCATGGTGTCACAGCTCACAGCAGCCTCCAACTCCTGGGCTCAAGCAAGTCTCCTGCCTCTACCTCCCAAGCAGCTGGGACTATAGGTGCCCACCACAACACCTGGCTAATTTTTTTTTTGGTTGCAGCTGTCATTATTGTCTGGCGGGCCTGGGCTGGATTCGAACCTGCCACCTTAGTTGTATGTAGCTGACACCTTAGCCGTTTGAGCCACAGGCACCAAGCCGCCTTTAAAATCTTTTAACTTGTAATCTTGTTTGAACAAATGTTTTAAGCCTTTGATATTTGACAAACCTTTTTCTGAAATCAAAACTCTGAAGTTTGGTCTTTTTGAAATATCAAGACCACTGAAAGTCTGAGAAAAACAAATTAGACTTATTTTGTTTGTTAAAAATGTATAGGAAACACTGTCAAATATGAAATGATGATTAATTTTATGTGAGTTATGATTATATGGATGTTCCAAAATTAGAAAACATTGATGTGTCTTAATGTACATTGATGGTAATAATTTTAATTCATCTCAAAAAAGTGTTTTTTGTAACTGGCTGAGTCCAAAGTTTGTCCTAAAAAAGAGAGAAATATTAGGAGAAGCTAATGAAGTCTCTCGAATTCAAATTCCTGATGTGTTTGGAAATTGAATACCTTCAGACTAAAAGCAGACTTTTAGAACTTTCATTGGAAAGTTAACATGTCTATGAGTATTGCTAACCTAGCTTCAAACACAATAGAAATCAATTACGTG
>NW_003852413.1:2928169-2946400 GCF_000181295.1 Otolemur garnettii
GACTAAAAGCAGACTTTTAGAACTTTCATTGGAAAGTTAACATGTCTATGAGTATTGCTAACCTAGCTTCAAACACAATAGAAATCAATTACGTGGAACTGGGCTAGTTTGTTATATATTTATTTATTTTTAATATTGCTGATTCTTTCTGTGTTCTGTTTTCCAGAAGTCAAGAAAACCATTTTCTATATTTTGAGCTATTTGTAGCTTTTCAAGCAATGTATGTACTTATGAGCAGAATTTGAAACATGTATTTTTTTCTCTCTCCTTAATTTCTATGGAATTTCAAGGCCATTTGCAAGTATTCTCAATTTCTGATAATACAGTTGTTTGCATAAGTTCAATAAGAATCTGTTTTGTTCTATAGAACATAGTAAAGGCACTGGATACTTTACCAAGGTATAAAGTATAAAGCATTTCCAGAGGTGTACAAACTGTATTAAGGAATTATGGTTGACTTTATAAGGCCAATAAAAAGCCCTTTGGAAAACTGGTCAGATACCCATCAATAATGTTTCCTCATCTGTGGTAAGTAACAAAGGTTGCTTTCTGACAGGTCTGGGAATCAAAATGTGCTTGGGAACCTCAAGCGAAGAGGAATTTACCCAATGCATACAGGCACCTAATGGCACAGATGAAACCTGGGCTCATGGAAGGCTTTCAAATCTTAACCTAAAGATTCCTTATAAAAAGTTCCAGCAAAGTCAATTTTAAAGGAAAGGAGGTCTAGATACTTAATAATTATTCTTACTGCACTTTATGGAAATAATTAAACCCAGTATATTAAAGGTACAGTTTATTTTGGCAGCTAAGTTGGTTCTGCCGTAATTTGTCTTTGGTGGAAAGAGAAATCAGAGAGAGAAAAATAGTTCAAGAAGAAAAGAGGCTGTGGCCCACCTGTATCAAATCCCAGCCTTGTCTGTACTGTCAGCTCATAAAATAGGACATACGGTAACTGTTTTACTAAACTTATCTGTTAAATGGGACTAAAGAACTGGCCAAAAAAAGATATATAGAATTATATACAGTAGTTATGTTTGCCCTGACGCCTTAACACTCAACAAAGGGCACCTGTTGGCTACGCTGGGAAAATTTGTGCAGTATTAAATGTTATCTGCTGTGTCTAAGTGTTGCCCAGAGAAATCATCCCATGGTTTAGGTTGCCACTCTGGTTTAAATTTGACCATGGGCTAGCCTTCCTAACAGAAATAATGCAAATAATAGCTAAAGCTTTGGGTATTGCCTAGAAACTATATGTAACTTATAGGCCTACTTTTCACAAAGCAGAATCACAGTTTACCATGAAGTTAGTCATTCACTCAGCCAGACTGCCAAGGTGACTGTCTATGTCTGAGCAAGAGGTGCTGGTGGCCATGGGAGACAGATGGGAATGGCCTTGAGTTGGCTGCAAGGGAAGCCTGCTGGGGGTAGAGGGAGTGATCTGTAGTATGTTGCAATTTAAATACCCTTGAACCACCAACCTGCGGGCTGCGGTCCCAACTTCCTATGGCTTCTTTCTGCATGGCTGCCACACCTGGCAGTGGCGTGATGGCCTCCATGTAGAATGATGGCCCAGAGGCCTGTGACAGCCCCCAACCCCCAGACCTGAGACAGCCAGTTCTGTGACCCAGGGACCTCGGGGTGTGGATCCTTGTGCCCACTGTCCCAGAACCAATGGGCCACGCCATCTGGGAGAGCTCTGTGCTCAGGAGTCCCCTCCCCAGGCTCATGTCGCTAAAGGCTGAGAACCTCAGGACAGGGCGACCACGATTCCTAAAGCTGCCACCAGGGGCACCTGCTCTGCAGGGCTGGGAACAGGGCACACAGGGCAACTGCAAGGTACTCCTTACAGGGGAGCTCAGGGCACTAAGCTCAGGATGCCGTGACACCTGTGTATGGGGGGCACAGACTGGGACTCATGCACAGGGGACTGCCACCTGCTTTGGGAGTGGATGTCACCTTCACTTACACCAGTGCCCAGGGAGAGCCTGGAAGGCTTCACTGGGGGTCTGCTGTTGGCATGAGGCCTGCAGGATGGATAGGGCCAGAGAGGATGGGTAGGATGTGCCCAGGACCCCAGGGCAGAGGGGTAGAGGAGGGAAGGGGTCTGGGTTTTGTGCTGTGCAGAGCCTGCTGGTTGTGTCCTGACACCCGCTCCTTCATCTTTTGTGGAAGATGGCAGCCAAGAGGGAGACTCTGTTTCTCAGTGGTCCCTGAGGTGTGGCCTGGCCACGTGACAGGCTCTGGCCAGAGAGTGAGGCAGAGCAGCAGGTTATGAGAGATCCCTTCCCCTTGCTCCAGCTGGTTTTGCCTCTTCTTGATTGAACTGATCTCTTTCCCCTCCTATAAACCTTGGTGCCATAGCCCCCTTGGAGTGCATTTTTTTTCTCTAACACAGAGAGGCCCTTGGTAGTTCAACCAGCAGGAGTTAATGTAAACATCCCCCTTGTCCTGCCCAGGAGTACCTTTGTTGGGTTTTAGTTTTTTATTCCTTTTCTGTAGCTAACAGGTGTGTAATGCTATCTTAAAATATTAAGCCAGAAAAGGTGGGAGATTTTCCCTGTGGCTGTTTGCCAGTCTGTGCAGGCGTGCAGACTGTCACCATTGATCCAGTGAGCTCTTCAGCATCAAATCTTATGGTTTTATTCATTACGTATTTTGTACTATGCGTTTTTTTGAATCTACACCTTTGGAATATATTCATTTGATAAGCATTTGTTGTTTGTAATTTTCCCCGTTCCCCATTCTTTTGTGTGCTGAGCGCAGAGACCTGTTGTGTCCCCAGAGCCTGGTACAGTGTCCAGCTCACCAGTTTTGTTGAATGAGGAAATGAATCCGGAGGGAGAATTTATGTGAATTTCTGTCTTACTTTCTGGTTAGGCAAAACTTTTTAAAAATAAACTTTAAGTTTTACAATAGTTCTAGGTCTATGAAAATTTGCAAAGACGGTTTCCATCTGTCCTGCACCCAGTCTCCCTGCTCTCACGTGGCTGTGGTCATACCACGTGGGGCAGGAGCCAGTGTGACAAGTTGCTACTGACCCAAGTCCATGCTGTATTCAAATGTCCTTAGTTTTTACGGAAGGGCATGTCCCTTTTCTGTCCCAGGACCTCACTGAGGACAACACATGATGATTAGTCATTGTGGGCTCCTTGTGGGGGCCACAGCTCTCAGTGGCTCCCTGTTGATGACACTGGCAGTTTTGAGGAACGCTGGCTCGGCGTTGTGTAGCATGTCCCTCAGCTGGGATTTATCTGATGTTTTTCTCATGATTAGACTGGGGTTATGGGATGTTGGGAGGAGGTTCACACAGATAAGGGCCCTTCTTGTCAGACAGTATCAGGGTGGCAATGGGACTTATCGTGGTGGGGTTGCTCTGGGCCACCTGCCCAGGCACCTCTGCAGTGCAGAAGCCACTCTCCGCTCTCCCTGCCCCTTCCCCCCTCTACTCTCTGGAAGGAAGGTCGAGATGTGTCATCCACACTTAGGGAGTGGGGACCACTGTCCACCTTCTTGAGAGCACAATATCTTCATAGATTATTTGGAATTCTGCATGGGAGTCCCCCCCTACCCTATTTATTTATTTATTCAGCCTTTTGTTTATATCAGTATGGGCTCATGAATGTTTATTTCGTACTTCAAGCTGAAATTCTATATTACTTTTTTCTGCTGCTGACTTGTTGCAGCTCTGGCCACTTGGAGCTCTTTGGTGGCTGGTCTGTTTCCCATGTCCAGCTCTGGGCTCATCCTGTCCATTCTCCTCCTCTGTCCTAGAATCCAGCCTTTTTCAGGAGTCCTGGCTTCTCCTCCAGGAGGAAGACATGTCTCTGAGTCTGGGTGCTGGTTAGTGATGCTTTGTTACTGAGATGGTGGCCAAACACTTTTTTAAGTCGTCATCCTCGCTGTTCTGGAGGGTGAGGGCTCTGCAGCTAAGGCAGATAGATGGAGCTTAGGGGGACAGGGCTGAGGAGCTGCCTGGGTGCAGTGGTTATGGGCACACCAGTGGCCATAGGGAGAGGGCTCCTATTGGAGGACACAGAGGAAAAGAAAACGTGTTTATTTGCTGCTGTTTGGTTCTCAGTGCCCTGCAGGACTTGGTCCCAGAGGCCTTCTTGGAACCAGGTAAGTCTGATACAGGTAGGGCTGCCCTGGGCCACTGGGACACACATGGGGCTCAGGCCCAGGGGACCGGCCTGCCCAGGCCTGTGCTTGGTCTCGCTTGTAGCTGCAGGACATACTGGGCATTGTCCTCCACAAGGTCAGCCTTGTGGGAAACCCCAGGCTCTCATTAATAACCTGCTACAGGTGACATCTATTGCAGTTGAGTATCCCCAGCTCCTGGCCCAATGCCTGGTACACAGTAGGTGTTTAATAAATGTTTCTCAAGTGCATGGATAAAGGAGTATGTGGGTGAAGTTAGCACAGTCAGGGCCATTGTGCTGCCTCTGACTGGTCTTGCTTCTCCTTGGACTCTATGTGGCATTGGGTGTGACATCTAAGTGACAGTCCCCTCTCTCTTCCCTGGCCAGTGCGGGGCCCCTCCTGGTGCTTCCAGAGAGGTCTGAACACCCTGGTGAAGGGCCCTGACAACCCTGGGCCTTGTCCTGATCTTCCTCAGTACCCAGTGGGGGCTCCAGACTCCCTGTCCAGCACCCTCTCAGGGGACGTTGTTGCCACCAGTTTGCTTCTGCGGGTACTGAGGGGAGGGTGGCCAGGTTATGTAATTTGTCTGGAAGGTTTGGCATTGGGAGGGAATCAACTTGGGGACACGGCAGGAAGTCTTCCCTAACACACAGGGCCCTGGACTCGGCCTTAGCTGTGTCTGCCACCTTGGGAGGATTCTGGCAGTTCAAGCAAGCCCCCCTTTAGGGCTGGATTGGGGGACAGAAGGGGCCTCCAGAAGCCACAGGAGACAGGCTCAGGAGCATTGGGCTTGATGATGATGTTGTTTGTAGGTGAGAGACTATAGCTCGAGGGTGGCAATTCCATCCCACAGGGCCACTGTGTCCAGTGGGGAGTGCCGGGTGGGGGCAGCCTCCTCTTGGCTCCCCCTGGGAGATCACAGAGCTGGCCCCAAGGTGGGAGTCCCTGGTGACGGCTGTTCCCGGCACTGGGGCCTGGCCCGACCTTTGCCCCTGGGTGTTCTCAGAGGGCTCCACTTTATCAGCCTGCTGCCTTTTATTACTTCTCAGGGGCTTTATCTCAGAGGCAGCCTGCCTCCGGCTCAATGAGGATTAATTTTTTAACAAGATTATGTGCGGCAGGTTGGCTGTGCCCTGAGGGACACTGCCTCCCGCCCCTGCAGCCCCCCGGGCCCCCAGGCTGGTGTGTCTGAGCAGGGACTGAGGCTCATGGAGGGCCGAGAGCTGGGGCCACTGCGTCTGACTCTGAGATGGGGTGGGAGCCAGGACCTGCACCCCTGGTGGTGTCCTGAGGAGCAATTCTGCCCGAGGTTGGCCTTGCCCTAAGGGGCAGGCTCCTTTAGATGCTGCAGACCTTCTTGAAGGACACCAGGGTCCACCTGGGGTGGGGCAGAGATGGCACCTGGACTGGGAGAACTAGGAGGGGGGGGAAGAATGGGGGAGAGGTAGATAGAAAGGGAGGGATAGATAGAAGGAGAGAGATAAAGGGAGAGAGAGAGACAGAGGGAGAGAGAGAGGGAGAGTGAAGGTGAAGAGGGGACAGATGGAACAGGAGGGGTGGGGCGGGATGCCTTAACAAGCTCACTTGCCCCAGTGTCTCAGCCCTAGAGTGAAATGGCCTCTAAAATCCTTAGCATCAGACATTCTTGGTCTTTCTCCTGGAAAAAATGTTAATTTTCCACCAGAGTCAAGTAGAAGGGAGCCTGCCCCTGCCCCTGCCCCTGCCCCTGCCTACAGGACAAACCCAAGCTGGCTTTTAGGAGGACGTGCTTGCTGGCGGGTCCACCCCTCCCCCAGCCACATCTCCCTCAGGACCCAGGTCTGGGCCTCCCTCCCAGTCCTTCAGGAAAGCCCTCTGTCCCTACTACTAGAGTTCACTCCCTCTTGTTGCCCCAGGCAGGTTGCACCCCATCACTGTCTCTGCACTTGTGTGTCTGCAGCTGTGCTCCCCTCCACACAGCAGCCCTGGGAGCACGTGCTATCAGGAGTGTCTATGGGAAGAGCAATGAATGAATGAATGAATGAATGAATGCGTGAGGGAAGGTGTTGCAGGCTTCCTGAGGGACCCAGGGCTGACCGGTGCTGACAGCTGAGGCCTGGGATTTGGGTGATGGCAGTGGGCTGAGGAAGGGTCCTGGCCAGCTGGGGGTATCATCCTTCTCCAGGCCTGGCCTTCCCTCCAGAGCTGCTTCCTCTGAAGGGTGTGCCTGGCATGAGTGCTCGTGCACAAGGAATTGCTGCTGTAAGGAGCAACCCAAACTGGGCAGCTTCAGGCCTCAGTGACAGCCTCCTCTGCTCTCCGGAGGCCGGACATCGAGGTCAGGGTGTCGGCAGGGTCTTTGGGCTGGATCCTTTCTGGCTTCTGTGGCCCCAGGCATCCTGGGCTCATGGCTGCATCATTCCCACGTGGCCTCCACCTTCACAAGACCTCCTCTGTGTCTGTCCTCTAAGTGGCTCTTATAAGGACCCCAGTCCTAGGATTTAGCAACCCCTATCCCGTCCAAAGAATCCAGAAGACTAATCTCATCTCAACACCCTTACTTATACCTGCAAAGGCCCTTATGCCAAATAAGGTCACATTTACACGGTCTGGGAATTTGGACGGGGCAGGGACTTCTGGGGCCACCATTCTACCCATCGTACACTGAGTGCTGGAGGAACAGGCCTCCTTTCTGGAAGTTCTGTGTGCTTGAACCTAGGAGCTCCAGGTGTGAGTCTAGGCCCTGCTGTGACTGTCCCGTGCCCCGTGTTCCTATGTGCTACCTCTGCGTGTATACCCCAGAGAACTGAAACCAGCAGCTGGGCTTGGTGGCTCACGCCTGTAGTGCTAGCACTCTGGGAGGCTGAGGCGGGTGGATCCCTTGAGCTCAGGTGTTGGACAGAAGCCTGAGTAAGAGCCAGATCCTGTCTCTACTAAAAATAGAAAAACTAGCCAGTTGTGGTGGTGGACACCTGTAGTCCCAGCTTTCTCCTGGAAAAAAATGTTAATTTTTTCATCTCAGGAGGCTGAGATGAGAGGGTCGCTTGAGTCTGAGAGTTTGAGATTGCTGTGAGCTATGATGACACAAGGGCACTCTATACAGGGTGACAGAGTGAGACTGTCTTAAAAAAAAAGAGTTCAGTGCTTGCCTCGGCAGCACATATACGAAAATTGGAACGATACAGAGAAGATTAGCACGGCCTCTGCTCAAGGATGACATGCAAATTCATGAAGTGTTCCAAAATTTTTTGACTTACCACTGGATAAAAAAAAAAAAGAGTTCAGATCCAAGGTGCACGTGACACCTGTGCTCACAGACACATTATCACAGCAGCTGTGAGGGGAGGCAGCTCCAGCGTCCGACTCTGATGAGTGGAGGAACAGTGGAGGTCCATCCGCGCGTCATTTAGCCTTTAGAAGGAAGGAAACCCCAGTGTGCTTCAGGCTGGTGACACTGCGGACAGAGTGCGGAGCAAGGCACCCCAGGCCCGTGTGACTCCCCTCATACGAGGCGCTCAGCGGCAGAGAGTGGCTGAAGAGAGCGGCAGAGAGTGGATGAAGGTGCCAGGGCTGGAGGGTTGGCAGTGTCTGGATGGAGCAGAGTCTCAGTTTTTTGAGTGGGGAATTGTCATGGGGGTGGGGGGAGGATTGAACAACAACGTGAATGTAACCTTTACGTTGTGTGTGTTTTACCACAATTAAAAGTTAAAAAGGCCCTAGGATCCTGCGGCCTTTCAGAGTGGGAAAGGGCACTAGGACCAGGTTTAGAGAATTCTAGATTCTGTCTCCCTAACAACGATGAGAAACCCCAAGAAGCACTAGGCTTTGTGTGGGGGCTGTGACCCCAGGATGAGACAGGCAGACTCTGCCCATGGTGAGGGACAGACACACACACTGAGATCAGGACCGCAAGGCCTCTGTCACTCCCTCTATGAGAAATGAGCAAAACAGGCTCAGTGCCTGTAGCTCAGCAACTAGGGCACTGGCCACATACACTGGGGCTGGCGGGTTTGAACCCGGCCTGGGCCTGCTTAACAACAATGACCACTACAACCAAAAAATAGCCAAGTGTTGTGGCGGGCACCTGTGGTCCCAGCTACTTGGGAGGCTGAGCAAGAGAATCGCTGAAGCCAAAGAGTCTGAGGTAGCTGTGAGCTGTGACGCTACAGCGCTCTACTGAGGGTGACATAGTAAGACTGTCTAAAAAAAAAAAAAGAAAGAAAAGAAGCAAAAAGAACGCAAAACTTTTAAAAATAGTTTGGAAGGTAATATTTGAAAAATAATCAAAACAAACAGTGTAAGATTTAAAATAATTTAGAAAATAATTTAAAACATAATTCATGCTACACATTTCAGAAAAGTTGGAAATATGGAAAATCAGAAAGGAAAACAAGACTTAATTTAAAATCTCACAGCCCCGACCAGGTCACGTGATGGTGAGGTTTCCCCAGGAGCATTGCACACGTCTGTGCACGTGGCTGTGACGGGCCTTATTTGGTGTTTTGGGTTCCATCATCTTCCCCCAGCAGAGCACTGGGCCGTGGCCCTGTCGCCAGAGTGCGGTGCGTGGCGGAGGACTTCACCTGGTGGCCTGGCTGGACTCTGTGGAGTCAGGACTTTCCGCAGGTCCCCCTGAGCAGCTCTGGTCTGGGACGGTGCCTCCCTGCATCCAGTTAGGGGTCTTTCTGCAGGACAGACACCAGCCCCAAGGGCCCCTGCATTTAAGGCGGGGTGGGAGTCCAGGAGCCCCAGGACGCCGCCACCCATTGTCACTGGCTCCCGACAACTGTCTGCCCTCGCCTGCTGCCCTTCATTCTCCGGTGGGACTTCTTGCACCTTGAGACCTCTTCTCCCACCCTGCCCCCAGCAGCCCCAGCCCCTTCCCTCGCTGTCCCCAGGAAAGTTCTGTTCTTTTTCCATCTCTCGCCTTCTCCCGGCTTCTCCTTGACCTCTGTTAGCAACTCCAAACCAGGAACCTCACCACCTCCCTGTCCCCCCGTTATTTATTTGATGACACCAGCTGCTTGTCAAATGAGAATTAGCTCCAAGGTCCCGAGCCTCATGTGGAGGCTCCTCAAGATGGTGACCCCAGTTCATCCTGCAGGGCTGGCCGTGGGCCTGGCTGGACAGGGGCACAGACTCAGTGCGGCCCCTGCCTCTGGAACCCTCTGTTCAGGGGAGTGGTCTCAGGGGTTTAGGCACTGCAAGAGCCTGGATGGCTCTGGGTGGCAGTGGGGAGCTTTGTGGCTCTGCTGTGCCCTCCTGCAACTTGGAGCGATGCCCCATTTGGGCATCATGGTGTAACCAGCCCAGTGTCTGGTGGACTCTGGAGGGGCCGTAGATGTGCTCGACTTAACAACGGTGCCGTGTCCCATTAGCGCATTCTAAGCTGGACATACGGTAAGTCAGCCTGCCCAGTGCGCCCTTCCTCCACCTGCTCCTGGGTGTCAGCCCGACAGTCCCAGCCCCACTAATTCTCAGAGTCCCTTGCCCCCCAGGAGACATGGCAGGTGGGTGTGGGGGCTGAGGTCTGCCAGTTGGGGCCAGGAAGTCACCTCTGCTGGACTTGGCACTCAGCTCCTACTGACTGGGGTGCGTGGGCTGGGGAGTCAGGGCCCCTGACCCTCTGGCTTCTGCTGAGCCGTCCCCCAGGGGCACTGGCCTGACAGATGCTCCCACCCAGTGGGTCTGTGGATTTCCCTTTGGACTCGCTGAGAAGCTGTTCTGCTGTCGCCTCTCATTGCTCCGTAGAAATCCTTTTTGACTGTATCTTCTCCAGCTGGTCTGGCCTCTACCACCAGCTGTGGACTCCAGGGGGACTCAGGCCTGGAAGTTTCCAGGAGGGTTTTCCCTTGTGCTGGGAGGAAGAGGGCTGGGGCCTCCCCGGGAAGACTGTAAGGCGTGTCTGTCCCACCCTGGCCCCGGCCTGGCTGGACTGGGAGCAGTCGGGGGGCTGCAGGAGGCAGTGGGTGGGGGTGGCAGGTGCTGACTCTGCCCCAAGGCCAGAGGTGCTGCTGGCTCTGCACAGGGACGCCTGCCTGTCGGGGCTGTTATCACACAGGAACTTCCCTGACACTTGGCAGAGGACCTGCTATCTCCAGAGACACCTGTTTGTGCCCTGAGGATGAAGAGGGGGCATGTCACAGATAAAGTGGCTACCTTTGTCCACATGTCCCTGTCCGCGCTGCCCTCCCATCTCTCCACCTGCGTGTGGGGGTGAGGTCTCATGGAGGGAGGGAAAGCCCTTGGGTACAAAACCACCTTTGTGTGGGGCCCATGCTGCACGCCACTTGATCACAACAGGCAGTGTCTCAAGAGCCACCCGCTCCACTTGGTGACAATTGGTTGTTGGGGTAGGGGTGAGGCAGGGAGGGGGTGTGGGGTGTGCTAGAAGGTCAGAGGACAGAGCATGGAGATGCCCCACTGTCCCCATGCAGATGCTTCTGATTAGAGCCTGGAGTTGAGTCTGATGTGGCCCCTGCTTCCTGTAGCTCTGTCATGTTAATTTGTACACGTCTCAGGTGAGCCCTTCCCACAACCTGTCATCTCTCTGGGCCCCTCTGTTCCAGGGGGCGCCCACAATGTGACAGGCAGCAGGGGCGGCATGGTTTGCTCCTGAAAGACCAGGAGGTGGGGGGCAAGGGGGCAGTGTATGTGCCACATGCACCCAGGCACCTCAGCACAGGGCACAGGGGCTGGGGGCAGGTGGCCAGCGTGTCTCAGAGCCAGCCCTGGGCTGTGAGCGTGGTCCTATCTCTGCCCTCCCAGACGCTGTGGTCCCTCTGTGGGCTGGAGGGGCCAGGGGCTTTGGTGGCTGGTGAAAGTGTTTTGTCAACTGAAAATTTGTTTTGCTACCAACATTTAATCTGCTTTCTGTGAAAGATAAGATATCGCTAAATCATCAAATCAGTATCACTGTGGGCTAAGAGCTGGCTAAGGTCAGGAATCAAATTCCAGCTTGGGACTGGGACCCAGGGACATCGCAAGGGCTGTGGTTCTCAGCCTCTTTTTGGACTCCAGGGACTGTGACCATGGAGGTGGACTCTCCCTGTGTGTACACACACAGCTTGTGGCAAGGGCAGCAGAGGGCTATGGGCAGGGAGGAGGGCAGGTCTCTTATTCTAGGGACCCTGTCCATCTCGAGGCCACCCAGCTGGACTTCTCGGGGTCAATGGAGGACCTGGCATCTCTCCCAAGGGCAGAAAGACAGCTCAGCCTCCCAGAGAATCGGCACAGCCTCCCTGGTGGAGGCCCCTACACCCTGTCTAGGGTGGGAATGGAAGGAGGTCCCCAGGTAGCCAGTGTGACATCTCCAGTGTCACAGAGCTCAGCTGGCATCTAGGCAAACCTGGGGCAGCGTATTAGTTTCCCGGTGCTGCTAAAACAAGTCACCACAAACTCAGGGGCTCAAGACACTATGGGGTTACTTATTTATTTATCCCCCAGGCCATGTTGGATGTGCGAAGTGTGATGTGGAACAAGCTTTGAGGGGGGCACATCTCACAGTGCAGGGGTGAACTCAGTCACCCCCCGTGAACCACAGAAGGACCAAGACAATGTGGGTCTGGGGTTCACGGTCTGGTGGAGCTAAAACCAAAGTGGCAGAAGGGACTGGGTCCTTCTGGAGGCTGGGAGGGGGGGGCAATCTCTTTCCTTGACTTTTCCAGATTCCAGAGGCCACTATCAACCACTAAGTCCCTGGACCTTGGTCCTCAGACACAGGGGGTCACTCCTGTGGACTGGGTCTCGTCTTCCCTGACTTCTGCCCCAACACCTTGGGCTCCCCTGGGTGATCCTGGGTAATGTCTCTTATCAGGACCCTTGATGGCACTTGCTGTGTCAGGTGTCCTGGTCACAGGTTCTGGGTTTAGGGTGTGGTTATTGCACCTCTTCCATCTCTTACTCTAGACCAGGAGTCCCTGCCCCTTCCCACCTCCACTCCTGTTCTGATAAACACCCCCCGTGCTGGACTTGACTGTCTCCCTGTGGTGTCACATGGAGGAATTTGTACTCCTCTTTTTTATTGCCAGAAGCCTTCATGTTGTCACAGGGAGGCACCCCCATGATGCTCGGGATGACGGGGGGGGGGGTGTCCAGGGGTCACCACCTCAATGCCCTTTCCCTTTCATCTAACAGTCTCTTTGATGACCCTTGGGAGAAATAACTATTTCAGGAGAGGCAGTGATTTTTCTAATGTTATTATCCCTTGGCAATGAACTACTCAAATTCTTCTGTTAAAAACAAAAACAAAACCCCAAATTTTTCTATCAACTAGAGCATTGAGTTACCTAGACAAACAGCTCTAAAAGGGAAACTCTTAATTTCTTTCTCTTAATCCACAGTTTTCAGAGTAGGACATCGGGACCTACATACTTCCAGGGCTGCCAGTGGGGCTTTAGTTTGTTTTGTTTTCCATTCTTTGTTTTAAGTGTTTGTATCTTTTATGAAGTCAGTGTGTTTTGCCAACTGCATTCACTATTTATTCATTTATTGTTTATTTATTTTTGACACAGAGTCTCATTGTGTCGCCCTCGGTAGAGTGCCCTGGCGTCATAGCTCACAGCAACCTCAAACTCTTGGGCTTACGTGATTCTCTTGCCTCAGCCTCCCAAGTAGCTGGGACTACAGGCATCTGCCACAACACCCAGTTATTTTTGTTGTTGTTGTTCTCATTGTTGTTTGGCAGGCAGGGGTCAGGTTCAAACCTGCCAGCCCCAGTGTATATGGCTGGAGCCCTACCTGCTGACGTACAGACACCGAGTCTGCATTCACTACTTTTAGGCTTGATTTGTCCCTCTCTGGCCAGGAATTTGTGATTTTTTTCCCCTCAAAACTGGCAGGCCGGGAGTGCCTGTCCCATCTGTGATGGGGGGGCGTGTCACCTGGTGACCTGCCAGCACTTTTTTGTGGGGGGGCGAAGTGTTTGTTTTCCTGTCTTGGTTGAAGTACCTGGATTGGGCTCTCTGAAAACCAGCAATAATCTCTAAGCGGATCTGATTGGAGTTTTGGACAGTCACAGAGCTGCAGGGGAGAGGGAAGGAAATCCCACATGGGGAAAATCCCAGAACCAGAACAACTTGACTTTGTTTGGCTTTGGTAGTTCTACAACATGTCCACCAGGTGGTGCTGTCCAGCCGTGAATCTACCAGCTTTGGGCTCAGGTTTTGATAAGGGCCCTTCCAGGGCTGAGGTCTCTGTGTGTCCATCTGCCTTTATTCCAGCGCCCACCCCCTCCAGCCAGGCCTGGGAAAGCTAAGGAGGACAGAGCCTCTGGTGCCCTGCAGGGTACGTGGAGGTGAGTTAAGTGGTGTCTCCACTGTTACAGGTGCCTCTCTGTCCTGGTCCCCTGTTCTCCTGGCCCTGTTGACTTGAGGTGTTTTAATGGAGGAAATGGGAAACTGGTTTTCTGCCTACTCAGCCTTCAGGAAAAACAGACATTTGCTCGGTCATCTGCAGCCTCCCCTGCCATGACGTCATGGAGTGAGGAGCGGAGAGGTGATTTGGTTGGGTGTACTGGAGGCTGGCTTAGGGGCTTAAGCCCCCAGGGAGTGGAGGCTTGTCCTGGCAGTGAGGAAGGGGTCTGTGGTGGACAGTGGCAGCAGAAGGACACCCTATGTTGCACTTGGTCCTACAGGAGGGTTGTGATGGGTGGGGATGGGCGCCAGGCCCAGCTTGGCCCCTGCCCTGGGGCCTTGACTGGTCCTACCCAGATGGGGAATGGAGGGGCAAAGCTGTAGTGGGGCTGCAGTCCTGCCTGTGCTCCCTGCCAGGCACAATCCTAGGGGCTGCTTGGGGACCAGAGAGAGGGGCTGCTGTGCCCAGGGCTTGCTCTATTTTGCCTGCAGAGAAGACCTGGCCAGTCATGCCGAGGGGCTGAACCTTACCCTGACCACTGGGTTTGTGTGTGGGGGTGTAATTTATAATGAGCCACAGTCCTCACCTTCCCTGCAGGGAGGAGCCGGCACTTCTCACTGTGGAGAATCGATGCTGCTGACATTTTATGTCACGAAGAGAGGAGGTGGTGGGTGGTGGGTGTTCTGTGAGCAGGGGAGGACCTAGTGTGTGTCCTCAAGCACTAAGGCAGAGGGAGATGCTGGGGGCTTCCTGTGCCTTCCACAGGGGTCTCACCTCATCTGACCTCTTGGGGCTCATTTGTTAACTTGCCTCTCAGCCAGGGACTCCCAGGCTGATGTCTCCCCAGGGCTCCACGATTAGCTGTGTCCCCCATGGGGGAGTACTGAGGCAGGCCCTGCCTTTCCATGGGTGGTGTCTGAGACAACGGCCAGGGCATTCAGGGTACCGAGGCCTGGATGTGGCTGCTGGACCTTGGAGGCTGAGTTGGGGCTTCCAGTGTCCCTGCTCCCTGTGTCTGTGTCCCAGGGACCAGGTCCTGCCAACCCCCACTGAGACCCTGGATGGAAGCAGCTCTCTCTTTCCTCCTAGGCACAGAGTGGGGGTGAGGGGAGGTGCCGACCAGCACCCAGGAGTCCAGAAGAACTGCCAGCCAGGGAGGAGAGAGCTGAGAGCCTGGGCCAGCAGGTGTCCAAGGCGGGGCCAGCAGGGACCCCTGACCTGGCTGGCCTGGGTGTGTGAAGGACAGGCGGCTCTCCTACTTGAGCTTTGCCCTTCCTCTTCCCTTCCTGCTCCTCTTCCTCCTCCCTTCCTCGTCCCCTTCCTCCTCCTCTTCCTGCTTCCCTTCCTCCTCCCCTTCATGTTCCCCTTCCTCCTCCCTTCCTCGTCCCCTTCCTGCTTCCCTTCCTCCTCCCCTTCATGTTCCCCTTCCTCCTCTTCCTGCTCCCCTTCCTCCTCCTCTTCCTGCTTCCCTTCCTGCTCTCCTTCCTCCTCCCTTCCTCCTCCTCTTCCTGCTTCCCTTCCTGCTCCCCTTCCTCTTCCTCTTCCCTTTCCTCTTCCCCTTCCTGCTCCTCTTCCTTCTCCCCTTCCCGCTCCCCCTGGCCCTCACCAGGAGACAGCTGGGGAGGTCCTCAGCTGCCCTGCAGCCACCCTGCCCAGGCTCAGCTCCTATCGCCCTGCTCTGCAGGTGCCAGCTGGGGCCAGGCCAAGGCAGCCAAGCCTGGGTTCTGGCTCCTGCTCCTTCCCTTCCCGAGGGCCCCAGCAGAGCCAGGAGGAAGCCCTGCAGGCTGGGCAGATGGTGGGCCCGGAGGAGGGGCTGCCTGGGCAGATGGACCGACTGTCGGGACAGATGGTGGGCTGGGCAGGGGTCCGGAGCCCACCCCTCTGCTCCAGCCTCTAGCGGGGCCTTTCTCATCTTCCTTGGGTGGAATTGGGATGAGGCTGAAGGGTGGCTGTGGCCCAGGCCGGCTTGCAGCCCCATGGGGGTCCCAGGCTGGGTGTGCACTACCTGTGTTGTGGCTCAGTGGGGCTCACAGGCCCTCCTGGTGGCTGCACATGGCCCACGGCAACTCTGCTGGAGGGGTTCCTGAGGGTATTGGGGTTGTGCCGAGCAGAGAGGGTGGCCAACCCCAGGAGCACAGCCACCTGCCCTAGCTGAGGGGCTCTGAAGGTGGGGGTGGTGGCTTTGGCCTGACACAGAGGCCTCTGGATAGGAAGCGATACTCGTGTGTTTGCTGGGCTGGGTGCAGCCTGGGGGGTCATGGACACGGGGCACCGAGGACAGGACAGCCTGCTTCTCAGAGGAGGGAATGCTGAGCCCCTTGCCAGGCTTGGAAGGAAGAGGTGGGGTCACCTCCCTCTCTGTGCCCTGGGGTTGGTGTCACAAAGTGTGCTGGGGGCCTCAGGGTGCTACGAAAATTTCTGATTTTGAGTTCTAATGTTGATAAGGATAGTCAATAAAACACTTACCACCACCACTGCCCCAATTTTAAAGAAAAGCTTTGCAGCCACCATCAGCAATTGGCAGCTGTTTCCGTAGAGCGCGATGGGTTTGGTGTTTGTAGACGGGCTTGGAGGATGCAGGAGGTCAGTTTGTCCTCTGGTAGGGGGTGGGGGTGTCAGGGTGCAGGCCAGGCTGCTAGGAGCGAGGCTGCGTTCTGGAAGGTTGCTCTGGATGCCCAACAGAGTGTGGTTTTGCTGTCTGCTCTGGGGCCTCTCTGGCACCCCTCCTGCCCTCCCTGCTTCTGGCTCCCTCCTGCCCTGTCCTTCAAGGCTGGGACCAAGGCGGAACAGCTGCTTGCTGTCCTCTTCCCACCTCCGGTCACCCTCTCCTGAGTTCCTCCTCAAACACCTCTCTCTGGGATCTGGACTAGGAGAGGTGAATCCCACTCTGACCATCTTGGCCCCTTAGGGGCTGGGTGACCTTGGGTATGTCACTCACCCTCTCTGTGCTTTGATTTCTTCAGGTGTGACAGGGCACTGAGGTCCCCACTTCATGGTGGGGGGCTGAGACCCTCAGGGCTGCCCCCATAGACGGCCCCTGAGTACTTGGTGTTCTTGCTATTGCTTTAACTTTGTCTTTAAATTGTGTTTTACTGAGGTGACTTCACAGAACATCATGGAATTAACCACATTAAAGTGAACAATTCAGTGGCACTTAGCACACCCACAGCGTCACACGACCATTACCCCCGTTTACTCCAAGCCATGTTCATCACCTTGAAAGGGGACCTGGAGCACCCACCGGCACCCGCGCTGCCACCTGCGTCCCTCTGATTTGCCTGTCCTGCTGAGTTCATGACAATGGAGCCATGTAGTGTGAGCCTTCTGCCTCTGGCTCCTCTCGCTCGGCACCCCCTTTTGGGACTGTCCTGGGTCCGGCCGTGAATCAGTGCTCCAGGGTGCTGAGTGCTGTGTTCTATTTATCTGGGGTTTTTCGACAGCTGTCCAGGCCTTTTCTGCCTTCTGCCCATCTCAGATCATGCTGCCATGAGCGTGTGTGTGCAGGTTTATATTTAATTTTATTTGTAGAGATGGGGTCACACTGTGTTACCCAGGCTGGCCCTAAACTCCTGGGCTCAAGCGATCCTCCTGAGTACCTGGAATACAGATGTGAGGCTGGCTTTGAAGACCTGTTTTATGTTTTAACTTTTGTCTTCTGGACCCTCTCAGGATCTGTGGATTCTTAAAATAATCACAGTGGCTATGGGACTTCCTCCTCTGGGCTGACTTCATGGCACCTCAGCTGGTACACCTGGCAACTCTACGAGGCTGTGCCCATCTTATGTGTGTGGAGACTGAGGTGCAGAAAGACCCAGTCACTCTGCTTTCTCCTTGGGGTGTCCCTGAGCCGTCTCCCCCATGCACTCTGCCCTCCTGCCATGGGGCTTTTGGTCTGGAGGTCTGGCTGGGCCGCTGCGGGGATAGGAGGACCCTGGCCCTGTCCCTGCAGACTCCTTGGCCTTTCTCCCCTCTGCTGCTCCTCGTCCACTCTGCTCTCCTCCCCTCTTTGCTGAGATACTTCAGGTTCACCCTGGGAACCCCCAGGACCTGGCTCTGCAGGTGTCATGTTGGGCTGTGGCTGCCGCTTATCTCTGCCTGGGGCCTTTGGCCTCTAGATCAGTCCCTGTGCCTTGTTCCCCATGGCCCGAGAAGGTCCACTGAGTCTGCAAGGCAGGGAGAGAAGGCTTCCTGTTCTCATGGGAGGAGGCCTGTGGCCACTCGTGCCCAGAGAACTTTGCAGAACCTGCCCCCTTAGGGGCAGATGGACACAGCCAGCACAGCACTCCTGCTCCGGTGGTATCACTATTGTAACCACCATGAAGATTCATCTTCCCATCTCACAGTGAGGACCAGAGTGGCCCAGGGTCCCGGCAGGGTCCTTTCAGGGGGTGCGGCACCTGACCCTGGTCTGTGTGATTCCCAGACCTGGGCCTGAAAGTGCCGCCTGGGCTCCAGGGGTCACTGGGGATCCAAGGAGCAGAGGTGGCCGGCCCTGCTGGGGTCTGTGGTGGGAGAAGGAGCAGTGTGGACATCCTTCAGATCTCGCTCTTCCCAACCTCGCCCAGGTCCCCCGACCCCTCCGTCTAATGCTTGGTGGGAATGCAGATGCCACGTTGTTCTCAAGGAGATCTGAAAACTGAAGTAGAAGCTCGCACCTGGGGACAGGATGAAATTGCTTGTTTGGAAGCAAAGTGAGTGCTTAGCTCCTGCGAGTTGCTTATCTCTGTAACCAACAACTCTTTTTTTTTTTTTTTT
>NW_003852413.1:2946489-2949130 GCF_000181295.1 Otolemur garnettii
TCCCATGTAGCTGGGATTACAAGTGCCTGCCACAATGCCCGGCTATTTTTTGGTTGTAGTTGTCATTGTTGTTTGGCGGGCCCTGGGCTGCATTCCAACCCACCAGCTCTGTGGCTGGTGCCTTAGCCGCTTGAGCTACAGGCATAGAGCCCAACAACTCTTGCTGTTGAAAACATGTGTGTGCACATATGCACACTACACACCAGGGTGCACACATGAATGCACATGTACACGTATGTGCATATATAGGCACACATACGCACACAGGCTTGCTCAGGCACAGCAAGTGATAGCGGAATGTGTGCTGTGTGTCAGGCCACTACCTCTGCCACCTCACTGATTCTCGCAG
The DNA here is from genome assembly GCF_000181295.1 of Otolemur garnettii. NCBI lineage: Eukaryota > Metazoa > Chordata > Mammalia > Primates > Galagidae > Otolemur > Otolemur garnettii. Next base: position 2,946,839 of record NW_003852413.1, read on the forward strand.
GAGCCTCCGAGAGGCTAGGCAGGTTGCCTGTGGCTACACAGCTGCTGTACCTGTCTGGGACCCTGCAGGAGGTGGGGGTTCCCTCCCTCCTCTCCGGAAATAGCCCCTGATTCCGGCTGGTGGGGCAGGAGGGGAGGGTGCTCCTTCCGCATCAGGGAGCCAACAAGGGCGGGATCTGCTGGAAGCCCCCACGGAGTCCTGGCTCCAGGTGGAGATGAGTTGTCTGGGAAATTGGGCTTGGGCTGACTCATCCTTGCAGTGACTGTCCTGCACCTGGGCTGTGGAGTGACTGGCATTCGTATTCTCCAGACCTCCTGTGCCCCGGGTGCTGCCTCTGGCTCATGGGGGCCAGCGAGTGCTGGCAGAGGCGAGGGCCCCACATGCCTCCCTCTCTTGCTGCAGCCCTCCTGGCCGGCTCTCCCAGAAATCTGCCTCCAGGAGAGCCCCAAGCACTGGGTGGGCCTTCTGGCTCTCTCAGGCCACACTGAGCCCAGACCATGTGGTGACAGCAGGTCCCTGGGGAGGGGTCTGGGCTGGGGGAGGCTGATAGCCTCAGCTGCCTCCTTGGGTGGAGATGTCAACTGCTGGCCCTGATGTCCTCTGGCCGGCCCTGTCCTGTCTGCCCTGGTTAACCTGGCATTGATCGCCCATCAGGCCCTTTGTTCCCGCCTCATTCTCATGGCTAATGGCTCTACTGCCATCAACCCTCAGCACCGATGCATCAGACCTGGCACCTCCTCTGGGCACCTGATGGTGCCTGACACTTTATGGCACCAGTCCCCAGGTCACAGGCTGCCCCTCCTCCACCCCATGCTGGACCCTCCCCCGTGCCAGCCCCTCCCCCATGGCTCAGGTCCCCTAGTCCTGCTGTAACAAAACACCTGTGACTGGAGGATTTAGAGGAACAGAAATTTATTTCTTGCAGTTCTGGAAGCTGGGAAGTCCAAGATTAGGGACTGTCAGGCTGGTGTCTGGTGCGGGCTGTGCTGTGTCCTCAGCTGCCTGAGGGGGGAAGGGCAGAAAGTGCCCAGCTTGGGGGAAGCCATTTTCATGAGGGCTGGAGCCCATTCCTGAGGGAGGGACCCTGTTGGCCACATCACAGTCTATAGACCCTCTTATTGCTGTTGCATTGGGGGTTCAGTTTCAATGTGAAATCTGGGGACACAATGTGCAGACCACGGCCCCCACCCATGCCCAGCCCTCCCCCATCCCTGCTCCCCTCCTCCCTGGCCTTCCCAGCACCCACTGTTCTGTCACACTGGCCCTCCCCTGGCTGGGAACAGGAATTTCCAGCCCCATCTCCCTTGGGCCTCAGACTCCCACAGACAGACTTGGGGGCAGATGCTGCTTTATTTTAATGGGCAGTCTGATTCCAGGGAGAGACCCTGCCTGGGATGCCCCAGCACATAGTCCGGCTGGGAGAGGATGTGGGCTCTGGGCAGGTGGGGGCTCTTGTTGGGCTGCCGTCCCTACACTGTGAGGCTGAGGAGCCCCTGCCCCCAACTTCCCTCTGGCTTGTCCTCCCTCCTCCTGGCCAAGACAGCTGGTCTGTCCCCTTCATATCACAGAAGGTCACAGGCCAGTACAGGTGGCCTCTGATCTTATGGGTCTGGGTAGGGCCTGGGAATTTGCATTTCTCACCAGAAGCTGTCTCTGGGAACCCCACTCTGAGAACCACATGAACTGAACTAACGGTGGGTACTCGTGGAAAGCTTTGCCTTTTTACAAAGGGACATCAGGGCTTCAAGTTCTGCTTATTTCAACTTCTACTGGAAACCAAACCAGATCAGGAGCGGCTGCAGGGTGTGTGGCTCCCTCCGTGGGGACACTGGGGGTTAGCACAGGGCCCTTGTGTTCAGGTTCCGCGGCCCAGGCTCCCCTCCCCACCTGCCCTACATCATTGCTGAGCCATCACATTAAGGGGCATAAAATATTTACTTACCTTTGCTTTCTACGAATATTCCTCCAGTGATGGTCCCTCTGCTGGGATTGGGGACTGTGTGGCAGGCACACGCTGACCGGGCCAGTGTGCTATATAAAACAAGGGCTGCTGCCACCGCCAGAGGGCTGCCCATACAGTGGGGCTGCCACCTGTTTGCTCTGTCCCCGTCATGAAACTCTGCATGGGGCAGGAGGAGCAAGGCCTGGGGTTGGTGTTAAACAGTTAAAATTAAATTCCCAACTCCCCATCTGCTCTTCTGGAGGCAACTTACAGGGACCTCTGGGAAAACAGATGAGAGATGTTAAACAGTGTGCCACCGCTTTGTGTTTTGATAGGTTTTTTTTTTTTTT
>NW_003852413.1:2949267-2974221 GCF_000181295.1 Otolemur garnettii
GCCTGGCCATTTTTTGGTTGCAGCCATCATTGTTGTTTGGCGGGCCCGGGCTGGGGATTCGAACCCGCCACCTTAGGTGTATGTGGCTGGTGCCTTGGCCGCTTGAGCCACAGGCGCTGAGCTGTGTTTTGATAGTTTTAATGAAATGCTTCCTTCTTTGTAGAGGTTTTCTTTTGACCAACTCTCCCCTGGATCTTTGGGGTCCCCGTGGCTTTCCTGGTGTCCTAAAGTAGAAAGTCTGGTCTGATTGGTCCATGGCTTCTTCCAATTATTAACAAATCGCGGCCCCCGTGATTTGTGTGGTGCTAATGACCTGTGAGTAGAAAACACGAACTTCAGGGGGAAACGACTGGGGAAAACGGGGTTTTAACAGGAACTTTGGGGTCTATTATGCTCTGACCTCAGGAAGGCTGGGCTTCACTTCCAGCCAATTCTCAGCGGGGGTGAGTGCACAGAGCCCTGCGCCCCACAGACAGGGGCCACACCCAACAGACTGGGCCACGCCCCACAGACGGGCCGCAGAGCAGGGACACGAGTCTGTGCTCTTGGTGAAGCCCGGGATTCACATTGGCATGTGACTCCCACATCACCCCTTCCCCATCTTGGCTTTATAATAAGCCAGGAAGATCCACCTCGTTTAAAGGGAGCTCTACAAATCCATTTTACTTAAAAGCATAAAAGCAAACCTATGTGAAAACAGGTAACCAAACCGAGCACACACGTGTACCTTGTAGATGCGTGATCATAGCTGTGTCATTCGCAGTAGCCAAAAGGTAGGAACACCTGAGTGTCCGTCAGCAGAGGACGGAGAAACACATGGTCTGTGCACGGAGGAGAATATTCATCAGCCGTGAAAAGGAAGGCCGTTCTGACACTTGCTACCACACCAGAGTGGTGCGATCTCACCTGGAGGGAGTGTCTAGACTCAAAAGCGACCCCACCTGGAGGGAGTGTCTAGACTCAGAAGCGGCCCCACCTGGAGGGAGAGTCTAGACTCAAAAGCGGCCCCACCTGGAGGGAGTGTCTAGACTCAGAAGCGGCCCCACCTGGAGGGAGTGTCTAGACTCAGTAGCGGCCCCACCTGGAGGGAGTGTCTAGACTCAGTAGCCGCCCTCCAGAGGCAGCAAGGCGGTCAGTGGCGGTGGGGGCGGGGTTGGGGTGAGGAGCTGTGCCTGGCAGGCACCAAGCTTCTGCTTGGGGCAATGAGAAAGCTTTGGACATGGGAGGTGGTGAAGGCGCCTAACACTGCCAGTGTACTTGATACCATTGGGTTGATTATTTAAAAAAATTAAACCCACAAATTTCATGTTATATATATTTTATCACAACTAAAACATTAACAACGTAATCTGCCAGAAGTCATTGAAATGTGTGTTTTAAAGAGGTGAAGTGGGTGGTGTGCGAATGATGTCTCAATGGAGGTGTTAAGTCTCCTGCCAGGGTCCCTGCTGAGAGCTGCCTCCTCCCCCAGGCCAGGAGAATCCTCCTGAGAGCTGGTGCTGGGACTCGGAGCCAGGCCTCCGACAGTGCTCCCAGCCTGGCCACTAGGTGTCCTCCTGGCAGTCACCCCACCTTTCCGTACTTTGCTGTATCACAAACAACTGGAGCCGCTGGCCTCCTCTGGTGCTCCCCTCCTCCCGGCCTCCCTAGGTGAGAGTTCCCTCCTTATTTGAATCTTTCAGGCTCAGATGCCGGCAACCTCCTAAGGGAAGTCTGCCTTGATGGCTCCAGTAAGAAGTTAAACCTCCTTTCTCAGAAATACTGGGCCACTGTGAAGCTGCTTTGGGAGGTGAATGAATATTCCCAGAGGTACTTTACCCTTTAACTTCCCACTATTCTGGGTGCTGATCACACAGGGAAGAGGTGGCCCAGAGGGTTGTAGAGGAGCTGAGGACAGGGGTCAAGGGGTCCAGGGCACCTCCCACAGTAGGACACTGAGCCATGTCCCCTTGCCCTTGAGCCAGGTGCATGTGGAGGACAACATAGGTCCCACAGGGGTTGAGCATGGGGTGTGCACATCCCGACAGGAAGCCTAGAGGGGGGTGGGCCTCCGAGCCGGGGAATGGGCCTCTCCCCCAGGTGTAGCCTTGTCACACACCTGGGCATGTGTCCTGATGGGAATCTCCTGTGCTTTCCTCTGGCCCTGGGCCCTGCCCTGTGGACTTGCGAGTCTCGTGTCCCTTCCCGTGTGGGAGAAAGCACCCCGATGGCATGGTCCGGGTCCTGGTCATCTAGCCAGGTCTGGCGTAGAAGCTGGTGAGGAGAAGTGCTGAGGATGGGCCCGAGTGTGGGTGGGTGGCCTGTGTGGGGCCCATGTCTCCTCCAGGTTTGGGAGGTGAGGGGAGGTTGCTGACTGCTCATGGCCCTGGTACCTGGGGAGTCAGAGGCCAGTGGCCAGGAGGAGTGCAGGGAGCATCGAGGGGCAGAGGAGGAGGAAGATGTCAGCAGAGATGATGACCAGAGGAGTGAGGATGTGCTCCGAGGACTGCAAGGGAGGAGGCCGATGAGTGAGTGCAGACGAAAGGCCTGTTGATCGTTTCAGGGAAGCGAGGGTTTGTGTGTGGGATTGACAGTTACAGTTATTTTTTTTAATTTCCAAAAAACAAAAAAAGGAGTAGAGATAGCTGGGACCTAGAGGGGGTTGGCCTGGGGGTGCAGGGGTTGGGAGCGGCCTCAGGCCTGGCTAGGTGGTTCCCTCTCCTTCTCCCTGAATCCTGCCTCGGCCTCCCCATGGACCAGGCTCACCTGAACGTGGCCCGTCGACATGCTGATGTCTTGTTAACCTGCTGGCTCCCTCATTTGGTAGCAGAGTGGGGACTGCCCCAGACATTCTGCCCACCCTGCTCCCTTGGGGACAGCTCACGTGTCTCTAAAGATGCCCCCAACAGCCAGGTCTACCCTGAGCACATCTCCCCAGTTTGGGGCCCACCCCACCTCTGCCTCATCTCCTGAGACTGTGAGGCCACACCTTTGTGCCACAGCCCAGCACGGTGCTGGCCTAACACCTAGGGTCACGGAGTCGAGCCTGCAGTAAACATCTCCGACTCCCTGTCCATATGATTTGGTGAGGTGCCATCTCCAGGAGAGGCCTCATTTCATCTGCCAGGTGTATTTGGCAACCTGTGTGCTCTTCCCAGAATTACTTCATTTAATCCATGCAGTGGCCCCTGGTTAGGTAGGTGCTGGCATCAGCTCGACTTGCAGATGGGGAAACTGAGGCATGGAGCTGCTCTGGGAACAGCTGAGGTACAGTGGGGAGGATCTGGTAGGATTTGAACCCAGCCTGTCTGGGCCGGTGGTGCTCTATGACCTCAGCACAGCGCCCGTGAGCGGGAATTGAAGAACATCTTATTTGTTTTCTTGGCAGGGCCTCTTTTCATTGCTGTTGCTTTTAATATCCTGCTTTCTCTAAGGAAGCTTCTGCCGACTCAGAATGTCCCCTCAGCCCAGGGACGGCAGCCTTGACCGCCAGGGCCCTCCACCCCCACATACACAGCTCCCCTGGGTTTGCAGCCAAAACCCGGCGGCTGCACTCCAGGAGACAGACTGAGCCAAGGGTGCCAGCTCCCTGCACAATGGAATGCAGATTTTCCATTAAAAGGCAAATCTTTATTTCAAAAGGTTGAATAGGATGCAGCTTAAAAAAAGATTTCCAGCTGGTTAAATTTAGGGCGAGGGAAGAGGTCCAATCCGAGAATACCCCTGGCCGCGGGCCCGCAGCACAACCTTGGATGTGGAGTTGGATACGTTTTCACTTGGAGCTCCTGCCGCCTGTTTTTCCCCCTTCTGAGTTAGGCAAGCAAGTGCTGATGGCTGCACTGGCCAGGGCTGTGGGCTGCACCCACCAAAATCACCTGTTTCAGCAGGCAGCTGCCAGTTCAAGAGGGCCTGTCCCCTCTGACACCTCCAAGCACAATGTGGGAGCATTGACTGACGTGGGCACCTTCTCTTTCCAGGGTCACCCAGCCCCCTGCACGCAGCCTGTCCTCTGGGACTCCAGCTCAGCACTGTGTTCCACACAGTCCAGTTCAGGTGTGGGGGTCCCTGCACAGCCAGGCCTCCTGGGGGGTTGGGAAGAGCCTTGCGGTCTGGAGAGGTGCTAGGGGACAAGTTCTCGCGCCTTAGGCCTGCCACTTGGACTCTTGTGGGCTTTCCAGCTTGGTTGGACAATAAGGGTGGGACTAAGCCTTCTCGAAGATAGTGTCCAGCTCTGCCTCCATTGCAGGGCCAAAAACAAGGCCAGCTCCAAAAGCCAGTGGTGGCCTGTCTCCTCTGTGTTTACAGTGCATGTGTATAGGGCATGCATCGCCTATTTGCATAGAGCACGTGGGCATATGTGAGCATTGCATGTGTGTGTGCACATGTGTGCACAGTGCATCCTTGCATATGTGTGTGCACGGCATGTGCATGTGCAGCTGCATACACGTTTAGATGTGCACACGCATATGTGTGTGCCTATGATGACATTTGAATTGAAGGGTCTATGGCCTAGAGACCTCAGAAGTGGGGGGGACCTGATCCAGGTGCTGAGAATATGAAGCTCCTTGAGAGCATCTGGCAGGAGGGGAAATGGCAGGGCCTTGGCCGAAGAGGAGTTCTGGGGGCTGCGGGACTCTGCCATGGCCTCCCCTCCCTTCCACTCCCCTCCCTCTCCTTGCCAGCAGCTTTCTTCTGAAACCTTAGAAAACCAAAGACAGCTGAGCCTGCGGGATTCCCAGGGGGCTGGGCTTCCTTGCCTTCCTTCTCTGCCCTGTCTACTCCTTCATCAGCCCCACAGGCCCAGGTCCAGCCCCAGATGCCAGCTTTGAAGAATGAACCAAAAAAGGAAAATGTCACTTCAACAGGGCCACTTCTGCATAGGGGGCCTCCTCGACTCTTCCGACACCTCCTGGGGATCCTTCAGTTCAACTCAGCATCAACTGATGCTAGCTCCCTGGGTCCCACAGGGTGAGACTTCAGTTCCTAAGGCTGCCCCATTCCGGATAACAATTATAAGCCTTAGGCCACCTGTCCTCTGGCTGCCTGGCTATAAGTTAGTCCTGCACCCTCCTTCTCAGGTTTACTAGAACAGCTTGGAGGTCTCAGGCAGGTGCTTTCACCCATTTCTTACAAAGAACATAAATGGCAGCTACATGAAGAGCACACAGGGTGGGGTCTGGAAGGGCCTCTAGTGGAGGGGTGTGTGTGTTTGTAGATGGAAGCTCCCCAAAGCCTGGTATTTGGGGGTTTCTATGGAGGCTCCATTATGTAGGCTTGATTAATTAAGCCATTGTTGGTGGTTAAGTTAATCTCCAACTCCTGTCCCTCTCCAAGGTCAAGGGGAAAGGAACCTGAACTTCCCAACTCTAATTAAAGTGTGGTCTTTCTGTCCACAAGCCCCTCTTCTGAAGCTACCTGCGGCTGCCAAGAGTTGCTTCATTAGAACAAGAGATGCTTGTCCCATCCCTGTCACTCAGGTAGGTCCAGGAGCTCTGTGTCAGGAAGTGGGGACAAAGACTAAATATCCTCCTATGGGACCACAGCTAGAGGATAATCAAGGGCTGACTGGTGGTACAAGAGGCAGAGGGATATTATTTGTTAATATCACCTTTGCCCTATAGGGAGGATGTCAAGCTCTCTGTGGTGGATAAAATTTCTAATTTTCTCTTGAAAGAGTGGATTTTTATCACTGATAACAAACACTATCATTTATTTTTCTTGGATGACAGGATCACTTTTTCATTCTTGAGCAAACTTCTCCCAAATACCTAAGTTTGAATAACCACAGTCTATTTTCTGGTTATTCCCTCAAAAAGTAGTGTCGCATGAGAAGATCAGCTAGTTTAGCTGGCAACTGGAGTGGTATCACATGAGAAGAGTGGTTAGTTTAGCTGGCAACTGGAGTGGGTATGTGAGAAGAGTGGCTAGTTTAGCTGGCAACTCCATCATGCATGTGGACCCGGAGATAGCCATTACACAGTGGAAAGCAGCTGCCCAATACTCACAACTAACATTTAGTAAAATCTGTAAGTTTTACTGCTCTAGGAAGGGCATTTAAAAGTGACTCAAGTATGTGTGGTGATGAACACAGTGACTCATGGAGTTTGATGGCACAGCCTGATTCACACTAAGGGCTAGCAGTTCACCTGTTGTTGCTTTTACACTATCAGCATGAGAATTTGATACTCAGTGTAACAGGCAAATAATTTCCTAGTATTAAAATACATATTTAGTAGCTTTGTCTTTGGCCAGGCATGGTGGTCCACAGCTATAATCCTAGCACTCTGGAAGGCCGAGGTGGGTGGATTGCCTGATATCACAGGTTCGAGACCAGCCTGAGCCAGAGAGAGACTTTGTTTCTTAAAAAAAAAAAAAAAAGTCAGGTGCCTGCAGTCCCAGCTACTTGGGAGGCTGAGGCAAGAGAATTGCTTGAGCCCAAGAACGGGGTTGCTGTGAGCTGTGACACCACAGTACTCTACTGAGGGTGACAAAGAGAGAAAGTGAGACTGTCTCAAAAAAAAAAAGTTTTGCCTTTGAGGAACACTTGAATGGTTCTCAGGGATCCTTGGGGGTCCCCCTGCCAAAGGGATTCCTGCCCATGGGCCATGGGTGAGCATAGGGACAGGGAGCCGCCGTCCCTGGTGGGCACAATGGTGGGAACACCTCCTCACCCCTGTCTCCAGGGATCATTTCGGATGAGATATTCTGGGCACACTGTGCAACCTGACTCCCAACCCTTTGCTCTTCTAAAGTCTCTGTGTCTGGTCCCCTGTGACCTGGCTGCCACTTGCCACCTTTGGGTCTCACTTTGTCCAGCACCTGCATAGTACTTGATGTTTCTCAAACTGCTTCCTCTGTGGCTTCCTCACCTGCCTGTCCTTCCTGGCCAGCTCCCTGGGCTCAGGCTCCTGCCCTCTGCCTGCCTGACACTATGGTGGTGGTGCCCATATTCATGTCCCTGTGCTCCCTGGATGATTCTGCTCCACTTTATCCCTCCTGTCCTGCATTCCTCGAGATGCTCCCACCCTCCCAAGCCCCGCTTCTCACTTTCCACCATGTCCAGAGGCTCCACAGCTCTTGTCACACCCCCAGCCTGGTCCCCACATCTCCAGTCATGTCCCTGCTCTGTCCCTGCACACCCTTAGTGTTTTCCAATCACAGCATCACTCGTGGTGCTGTCCTGCTCACAGCTCCCCCGTGTCCCCTACACTGTGAATCCCAGAATCCTCAGCACTGCTGACCAGGCTCTTTCTGCCCCTGCTCTGTGGTCCTTTTGATCCAGTCACTGTGACTTTGGGCTGCAGTGTCCTTGGCTTACACAGCCTCTCCATCTCTTCTACCCAGTGGACTCCTGCACAGCCTCCATACCCCGCCTCCTCCAGTAAGTCTCCCCTAGCTGCTCCAGCCTGGGTGAGGGGGGCTCTGCATGTCCACTGCCGTGTCAGGGCCCCACCATCTGTGGACAGTATGCAGAGATGACCATTGACCACAGGTGGTGCCTCTGGTCTTGGCAGAAGCAGCGTCTGTCCCAAAGGAGATGGAGAGTGGATGGATTGTTCCCATCCCATGGTCCTTGAGTAGCTTTGCTTAGATTTCTTGAAGTCTATAGAAGTGACTTATAGAGAGTAAAACTCACCCTGCCCTAAGATTTTACACATCCTGTTGTCAGCAGTAGTCCACAGAGACATGCACAGACTCATGCCCTGGGTTCCTCATTCACAGGCTGCTAACCCAGGCAGAGGCAGGCAGCGCCCTGTCCCTCTGTCCGGGGCTTCCTTCTGCTCCAGTGTTTAGTAGAACCCGGTGTGTGTTACGCTGTGGGGAACCAGGCTTGTGCTTTCACGCCACACAACTGGTTGTAAGATTCTTCGTCCTCATCTTGGTGCTGGACTCCTGAGTGCCCCTTATGGTGTGTGGCTTTGCAGGCTGGTGTGGGAGCCACGTCAGGGCTGCAGGGGTCTGGGCTATGGCAGGGGGAGCTGATAGCCTGGGGCTTTCCTGCCTTGAGGGCTCGGGAGGGTCAGCCCAGGCCTCGGGCAGCAGAGCCTGAGGGTCCTGTGCCACCCATTCCTGGGGCGGGAGCCCACCTGAAGGTGAGTTATCTCCCAGGAGGGATGATGGCCCGAGCTCTCAGGACCACTCTAAGGACCCTGCAAAATGCTTCTCAGGAGTCTCAGGACAGTCTTCCCGGGGGCAGGGAAGGGAATCTTGGCCCAAGGGTGACTGCCCTGGGCTTGTGCCTTTGCAGTGCCCCAGTGTCCCTCTTGGGGCAGGCAAGAGGGTGCTAGAGAACTGGACAGTTCTGAGTGGCCCTCTCCTACCTGGGCAGAGGCAGGGCAGGAGATGCACCAAAGGAGAGAGGGGCTTGTCTCTCTGAGGACCTGGGGGCTGCTCCTCCTTCCCCACTGGGTCCAAGCAGAGTGGCTGGACAGCCAGGAGCCCCCCGCCCCCCAGTGCTGTAGGTTAAGTTGGAGTGAGGCTGAGCGGGAAGGAAGAAGGTAGCTGCATAAGGAAGAGGTAGCCAGGGCCCCCTGGGCTGCCAGCCAAGGTGGGGGATGTTTCCTGTAAGTAGCTGCATCCAAGGTCCCACCCAGCCCAGTTCAGTAGTGGGGGGATGAGCCCATTTCACTTATTGAGCCCCCAGGTGGGGGATGGGCGCTTTGCTCCTTCACAGCCAGGGATGCTAACGTCCCAGGTGTTAGACTGCCACCAGTCACCTCTGTGGGGTGAGGACAGAGTGCCACATGGGTCTGGGGAGGGCCGGACACATCTCCCAACAGCTGGCAGGGGCCAGAACGAGTCTGTGGCAGCCGGTCCCCACCCGCCCGCCCCTCCCTCAGCCCCGTCTGTCCTGCTGCATTAGCTTCTCACCTTCATTTCTGCCCTTCTCCTGCATTATGAAATATGCAGATACATTTAGGTGTAAATAATGAATAAGCGGAATGGGCCCAGGCCTGCCCGCTGCTGGCCCCGAGGCACAGATGGTTGGCCTGGCCTCTGGGTCCCGCTGGGTTCATTCCCTGTCCCGACCCCAGTGGGACCGCTGTCCTGAGTTTTGAGGTTTCATTTTCCTTCTTTTCCTGATAGTTAATAGTTTTAACTTCTGCGTCTCTATCTCTGACGAGCGTGTCCTTAGCTGCACATTTCCCACTTTATCTGGGCAGAACGCCTCAGAGTGAGGCTTCAGCATCCTGGCATTTTTTTTTAAAACTTCAGTTCATTTCTCAGATTTGCGCTTACAAGTGTGGCTGAGGCCACTTTCCGAGTGTCTTGTCGGGTTCCAGCGTCTAAACGCACAGTGACCCTCCGCCCCCGGCTGGTGGGCATGTTTTTAACTATTTCAAGTAGAAATGCTATGAACACCCTCCTTTCCTGGTGCTCACGGGTGAGAATTCTCAGACATTTGCTAAGGAGAGAAATGGCTGGGCCTTAGGGAGGTGCGTGGCAGCTTATGAGATGAAGCCAAACCGTTTTCGAAGTAGAGGTGGGATTTGCGGGTCCGGGGTCTGGTCCGAGGGCTGCTTGGTCCCCCCCTTGCCAGTACTAGACTCTGCCCCACGTCACAGTTTTCGGTCATCTGGCATCTCTGAAGGTGTGTCGTTGTGGCTCTAAGGGGGGCGTTTTGAGAGGTCATTCTCCTTTCCTCTCATGAAATGTCTTCTTTTCCATCTTTTGCTGATTTTCCCGTTTTCCTACGTGTATTTTGTTAACACTGATTCTTATAAGCCCCAGAGGAATTCTGGATAGCAACTTTGTCAGTTACTCACGTTGCAAACGTCTCTGGTTTTGGCTTATTTTTCCACTCTATGGTTTTTTTTTTTGAAAACAATTAAAAAATTTATTATAATTAAATTTTCTTAATTATTTCTTTTATGGTTTGTATGTTTTTCTTAAAAATAAAGCCCTTACCAACCATGAGATCATAAATCTTTTCTTTTGCACTTTCTTTGAAGAGTCTCCCACTTGGAATGGGGAAGGGGTCCAACATTACTTTCACAGGGGTTCAAGACCCTGCCCTGCAGGGGCCTCTGCCATGACCAAGTTCCGGTCAGCTCGGGGGCTGGGGGCGCCCTCCAGGTTCTGGTCTGCACACAATCTTTCCACCAGTCCTGTGCTGCTCACTCCTGCCTCCTTCAGTGTTTTTATAACAAGCTTTGAGGGTGGGAAGGGCAGCGCCCTCAGGGTGCTTCCTCAGTGTCTCAGCTGCTGCTGGGCCTTTGATCTTCTCTGGAATCACCCTCCCCAGCTCCACGGTCTCTGTACATTTGTAGAAATGAGCGTTCCTCACTCAGGCCAGGAGATGGAGTTGAAGGCAGCATGGGCTGTGCTCTGCCTTTGGATGTGGCTGGCCCCTGAGTTGGCCTGAGAGTACTGCCTGGCCCTGAGCTGGCCCCTGCAACTGGCCGTGCACATTGTGTGTGTGTCACTTTGCAGGGGGAAGTGAAGCCCAGTATTCCCAGTAGGAGAGCTCTGGGGCCATCCTATTCCTGGGTCTGTACCAGGACTTTGAGATTTTGATCATTTGTCCTTTTCTGGAGAGTGTGGGCCAGCTCCGGGTGGACACGCTGGCAGTGCCCAGCCTGCAGAGCTGCGATAGCAACAGGGCAGGAGCGTCTCTCCAAGGCCTGGGCAGGGCAGGGCCCAGGAAGACGCTGACCTCTTGTCTCTGCCTCAGGGCGTCTCTGGACCTGCCCAGCCTGTGGGGGAGGTGCCTTCCTTGTTCAGCTGTTGAGTGGGTTGCAAAGCCAGGTCTCAGGACAGAAAGCCAAATGGCAAATGGCAGGGTTTTTTCTTGGATTCAAAGGCACAACATCATTCATTCACTTATTTACAGGATGTGTGCCGGGAGCCTGCTGCGGTGGTGCAGGACAAATGGGCCCGCAGGAGGCCCAGCTGCAGGAGCTTGCGATCTTGACGAGCTCACACAGCACGTTGGCTGAGCCAACCTTCTCCCTGCAGAGCTGAGGCCGGCTGCAGACTTGCCTCATGGAGCGAGTACTTTCCCTTCCCAGACCAGCGCCATGGGAGATCCCTACGCATCGTTAAACCCACAGTAGCCGACTGAGGTGGGGTCTGAGGGGCCTTAGGAAGTGATGTGGGGGCTGAGGGACCCTTGGGAAGTGGCAGGGGCAGTGGGTGTGCAGAGGAGCAGAAAGGACAGAATGAAGCTCTGAGTGTTGGGTGCAGGTGGGCAGACATGGCTCCAGCCCAAGTGCAGGGGACAGAGGCTGGAAAGCTCTTCCGGACCAGGCCTTGAGAAGCGTGGTGGTTTCAGAAAAGATGCCCTACTGTGGGGTGTGAGCCTCTTCCTCTTGCCACCGACTTCATCTGGGCTGGTTCCCAAATTGCCGCGGTACCTGGGAGACACACATCCCCTTAGAGGCGACTACAGGAGCCCACTGCTTCTACCCCAACCTTTGGGATCGTCAACGCAGCATTTGACTCCTGAGGAATATTCTGAGCAGTTTCAGCTCTGAGCTTTTCTGTGGCTCGGAGGCGCAGGCTCCTCCTGGGCAACCCCAGAGCCCTTCTTCCCAGAGGTGCCGGGGTCAGCGTTACAGCCTGGAGGAAAGCAGGCCTTGAGACTCTTGGACCTGGGCCTATGGAGCCCCAGTGGGTAGGGGAGTGACTGGGACACACTTGGATCATGGCCAGGGCAAGTATTTGGGGTCAGCGGCCAGCGGAAGGCAGAAGGCTGGAGGGAGGAGGACCACCCTGCATAAATGGCATGTATCAGCGGGAAAAGGCCGGTGGGAGGAGAGGAAGCAGCTTCTGGCCCGACAGGTTTCCGGAGACTCGCCATCCAACCTGAGCCTCATTCATCCCACAAAAGCAACAACCAACACAGCAAAAAGGCTCCAAATATAAACAGCGCACGTCCCAATCAATATGCTAATTAGAGCTCATTAGCTGTGAGCAGGCGGGGCACAGCCGGGAGGGCAGCACAGGAGGACCTCTCTGGAACCTTCTGTCTGCCCCTGGGGCCTGAACAAGCACCCATCTGCTGGGCACTCCCAGGCCGCCTGGCCTTCTGCTGCAGGAGCCCTCAGGGCCCCACGTTGGGCCTTATTGTTTCGGTGCGTGGGTTTCTGTGGTGCTGGGCTCTGCTGTGTGCACCGGCACTGCGCGGGGAGTGCACACTCCAGGCAGACGTTTGCTGAAATGGCAGGAATAACGGGAGTCAGGGGCAGCTGCTCACAGCGGCCGTTCCCGGGCGTGGCAGTGCCAGGGGCTGATGACACTCTCAGGAAGCTCATGCCCCCGGGTGGGGGCAAGACCCCATTAGAAGGAGAAAAAGAACAGTGTCTTTTCCTCTTTCCATTTAAGTCTTAGCTATAGGATCAACTGCACTTAAGGCAAAATAATAAAGCAGCGTGGCCTGGACAGGCTGCCTTTTAAAATAGTCATTATTGTGTTATTTGCACTGTGACTCTGTAACCGTCACAGCCTGGAGGTGCTGGTGGCTGTTATCAGTTCATAGGTCTCGAGGAAGGGCTACCCAGAAGGGCCCGGGAGAGCTGGGCTGGTGAGAGAATTTTGCCCAACTCCCAGGCGGTGCTCCAGTTGTCCATGCCCTTGGACGAGAGGAGGAGGGACAGCAGGTCAGAGGTCCCTACAGAGCTGGCTGTGGATGCCCCTCTCCCCACTCTGCCAACACCCCTGCTGTGAAGAACTGCCCACCTTGTTGACCAGTCAGTGACCCGGCAAAGGGCTGGCCTCGAGGTGGCAGTGTCTTGAGGGCAGTTTGTTGTGGGTGTCCCATGGGACTAGGCTGAGGCTGAGACTTTGTTCAGCCTTCTTCACCCCACACAGGTCCCCTCCCTCGCCCCCCCTTCTCCTGGCAGCCCTGCCCTCGGAAACCACACCTGAGGCAGCCAGTGCTCCTGGCTGAAGACACCAGGAGAGCGTCTCCAGACTGTGCTCTCAGGCACTGGGCAGACGCTTCTTCATCCCTTATGAGGGCTGTCAGGGCCAAACAGTCAAAAATCATTCTGAGATGCTGGGAGGGTGGCTGGGCGCCAAGGGAAGCCATATCCCCACAACTGTGCGACTCAACTGGCTGTCCCTCTGGGCTGCTTTCGCTTGGTCTGTGACCCCTGCCTCTGCAAGGATCCAGCCTGGCAGAAGTTTGCTTTATTTTTCCACCTGAGCGCAGTTTATTTTCATAATAATAAAACTATTGAAGTCAGTATAATTTTAATAGGTGCCATAAGAAAGATGTAGTTAAGTTGGAGATACAGATGGGTTTTTTATGAGGTGAAACTCACATAACAACATTAACCACTTTGAAGTGAATGAGTCAATGGCTTTTAGTCCATTCTGATTGCTGTGCGAGACCCACCTCTGTCTGGCTGCAAGCCTTCTATCACCCGGAAGGAAACGCCATGCCTATCAGGGGTCACTCCCCGCCACCCCTGGGCCCTGGCTCTGACTGATTGGCCTCCTGTCCCTATGAATGACGCTACTTCAGACATGTCACTTACAGTCATGCAGTATAGGGCCTTACACGCTGGATTCTCTCACTGAGCACGATGTGTCCAAGATCCGTCCGTGTGGTAGCATCTTTCCATTACGTGGCCTGGTCCTACCCCATCGCGGGGCACATTCATCTGTTGGCAGACGTTTGGGTTGTTTCTGTCTTTCAGGTATTGTGGTCACGCTGCCGTGAACATGGTGTACGAGGTTTTGTTTGAATACCAGTTCAGTGCTTGTAGGTATCTCTCTGGGAGTGGAATTGCTGGGTTGCATGGTGACTGTACGTCCCAGCCCCAGACCCTAGACCCTTCCCACAGCGGCTGCACCATTCTCCATTCCCGCAGTGATGCCGGCGTGTCCCCACTTCCCCGCCTCCTCCCCAGGACTTGGCATTTTCTATTTTTATCATCACCACCGTCTGCTTCAGTCCCAGGGGGCCTCGTGTTGGGAGAAGGGAGCTGTCGGTGTGGGCTGGGCCCCAGTCGTCCGCTGTACCCCGAGAGTACCCATGCCACTCCCTCCTGGGGGTCCGAGAAGGCCAGCAAACCCACAGGGGCAGCTGTGGCCTGCAGCAGGGAGTGGGAGGGAGAAACAGCTTTCTCTCCCCCTTCCCTGCCAAGAGGACCTCCCAGAGCCAACTGCTCCAACTCCCAAAATAAATCAGTTTTCAGGGGGCCCGGCTGCTCCTCTGTGCAGGGAAAGGGCATAGAAGATCCTGCAGAGGACCACTTTGTAGAAAGCCTGGAGGCTCTGGGCAAGGGCCTTGACTCTCTCGCTGCTGATACATTTCAGTGCAGCCGGATAATGGCGTGTGTGTGTGTGTGTCTGTGGGGCGGGTACATGTGTGTATGCATGTGTGTATGCATGCCTGTATGTCCTGGAGTTTCAGGGACTGAATGGTTCCTGCCAGGCTGGGGTATCTGTGGGTCTTTGTCAGGCTGGGTGCTGAGTAGCTGGGCAGCCCTGGACAATCCTCGGTCATCATAGCTCTGGCTTCAGTCCTCGTCACCATTGATTTGTGACTCGGGAACCTCCCAGAGATTTTCAATTTGCAGAGATGGCTGTTGGTGGGGAGCCCCCACTGTCGCCTTCTCCCAGGAAGGAGACTGCTTCATTCTGAGGCTGTGCTGAGCCTCAGACTGCAGCTGAGGGTGGCCTCTCTCCCCCATGAAGAGATTAAAATCCTTAAATGCATTCTGGTGAAAGGGACAGCTGCCTCCTTGTCCTTAACATTCAAGCCAGCCAGGAGGAGCACACTTTCCCTGGGGCCCCTGCAGAGTGGGAGGCCACAGCAAGGGGGAGTCTGCCACTGAGCCCGTCTCAGGGACGGAGGACAGCTGACTTCCTCAGTGAATGAACTCCGTTGGTTTCCCCCACCTGCACAGTGATCGGTGCCCCAGCAGACCCTTGAGGGACTGTGGAGGGAGCTGGAGGCAGACAGCCAGGGCCCTGGGTCCAGGCTGGGGAGTCCTGCACGCAGGCAGCCCTTCCAGCCAACAGGAACATCCACCCCTCTGGCTGCAGGCAGCACCTCAAAGATAGGGTGGTGAGGAGCAAGTGCCAACCCCAGCATGGATCCCTGGGACCCAGCAGATATAAGTCGGGCAGGGTTAATCACCAGCTGGGCTCCAGGGGCCCTACCCACTATAACCTGTTTCTCCCGTTGCTCTGGGCACACAGGCCTTGGGTGGGGGCAGGGTGTGAATTTCTTCCTGGGGACCCACCAGATGCGGAGACAGTGCCATCGTCTTCCTCCCATGGCCCTGTCTGACTGCATCTCCCTGCTCCCAAGTGTCCAGCAGCTGTCCCGTGGAGGGCTCTGTGCAATCGGGCTTCAGTGTTCAGTCCCCTGGTGCCCTGGTGCCCTGAACCCTGCTCACCACTGGGCCTTGCCACTGCACCATGTCAATTCAGTGCCTCAAGCTCCCTCCTGAGCAGACAGTAAACGTTTTGTTGAATGACTGAGGAAATTTCTGAGAGCCCCTGTGTGACTCCCCAGCCCCATTTGCGTCTTGTCACCATCTGAACTTCTCCACTGTGAACTACCTTGGGCCAGAGCCTCCAGGTGGGACACACCCCTGGGCATTTTCTCTGTTTGAAATTCTGCATGTCCTTCAGAACCCCATTCAGACGTCACCTCCAGGAAGCCTCTGTGTGTCTCCAGCGAGGGTGCCCCTTAGCTCCCGAGCTCCTGAACTTGCTGCTGCTCTGTGGCCTTCCCAGTGGTGAGGTCTCCCTGCAGCCTGGGCCCTCCGCTGACTTCTGCACCTGTAGGTCACAGCACTCATGACCATCAGAGAAAAGTATATGGAAGTGATGGTACACACTCACTAAGGAGGGCCCAGCCCATTTCCACCTCCCGCAGACCTGCCTGTGGCCTCAGAAGGACATCCACACAGCCAGCAGATGATGTCATCTGGGCTTTCCCCACCCTTCTGAGCCCATCTGAACCTGAATTCAGAGACCTGGTCCTGCCTTTGCCCTTGAAAGTTCCGCTCGGGAATGACAACTGGTCTTCCTGGAGTCCTCTGCAGCTGGGAAGGAGCTGCTTAGCTGGAAAGCTGCCCCATGCAGAGTCCTGGTGGGTTAGGGGCCATCATCTTGAATGTCAGGAAATGAGCTTCCCGAGGCTTGAGGGCCTGGCTTAAGATGATGGGACGTCCTCAAAATGGCAGCAGCTGTCTCAGCGATAGAGCAGGAGAAAAGCAGCTCCGGGGAGGGAGAATCTGTCTCAAGGCATTGCCAAGTCAGCAGAAGAGAGCGTGTGGGCTCAGGAGGAGGTGGGGCGAGCAAGTCCAGAGGCTGGTGTGCACGTGTGCTGGGTAGCACAGCTGCAAGCTGCTGGAACCCACTGCTGCTCCTCCCACTCAGATACTTCCTCTCTGCCCAGATGCTCTTTCCTGCTCAGATGCTCCTCTCAGCTCAGATGCTCTTCCCTGCCCAGGTACTCCCTCCCTGCCCAGAAACTCCCCCCTTCCCAGATGATCTGCCCTGTCTAGGTGCTCTTTTTCAGTGGGTTGCTCCCCTCTGTTCAGGTACTCCTTCCACACAGGGGATCCTTCCTGCTCAGGCTGTCAGGGAGGGAAATTTAGTGATTTCATAGCTGTGTCCTCAACAACGATGGCTGCTGCTCTCTCTCTCATGCTAAATAGGAGTAATTGGCCATTGCATCTTGTGGCAGGCTGTCCTAGGCCTCCTCTGGGGTTTCTTTTTGAGAGGAAGATGGATTTTGAAATCCCCTTAATTTCTGTGTCTCAGGTGACAGGTGATGGTTTATAATAATGCTGTCACATTGACGTTTTGAAGCTAAGTCTCAAATCTGACCTGATTTCTCTCTCTCTTTCTTTTTTCCTTAGGGCATCCGCTGGTGGGTCTGTGCCCACTGCAGACTCGGAAGGATCTGCCACGTTTGGACCCGGATATAACTAGTGGGGGCTTGAGGTCTCTCTCTTCATAGCTTCCCAGACTCCAGCCTTGGCCCCTCAGATGTGCTCCGTGCTGCGCCCTCCCTGGCTTGTGACCAGGAGTCCCTCTGTGTTGCCCCGGACAGTCCATGTTGCCTGCCCTGGGCTGATCCTGCGATGCTCTCATGCTGGCCTCTGTGTGTCCCCTCCGTGTGCCCTCACTGTGCCCCCTTTGCACTCTTGCTCATGCCATGCCCTTGGCCTGAACTACCCTCCTCCCTTCTCCACACAGCCCACTGGTGGGTACCCTTTATGGCCAGGCTAAGGAACTTCCTTGTCCAGGACACAACTCCTGAGCCTGGGCTGGGCTTAGTGTCCTGGGGACTCATGGGCTGGGCTTAGTGTCCTGGGGCACGGTCCCCCTGCCCCCTCTATCTCACTGGCATCCGAAGGTCAGAAGCTGTGTTGCTTTCCTGTGACCAGCAGCCCCGGGCATGTGCCAGCTCCTCACAGGGACCGAGCAGACCCCTCCATGGTGAGAACCTATGGCTGTGCCCCGAGTTGTCTTGCATTAAGTGGTCTGTCCTGAGCAGGCAGGAAAATGGCCCATGCCAGGCGGCTTTCCCCTGAAACTGATGCCTTGGTTGATCAACCCAGGCCACTGGCCACCCTGGAGCTGCAACTGTGGCTGAGGGTCACTCAGTCCTGACTGCTGTGAGAAGTAGCCCCACCCTGCTAACTTTGCAGGCTGCACACCCTGTCTGGCCTACACACACGTGCTTCTCATTTGTGACACTGTCTTTTTCAAGATGGGGTCTCTGCAGCCACGATAGGACATGGGACAATCTGGCGGGATGTGGCCACTTTATTCTGGAAGCGAAGCCATGTCTTCTCAGTCCCATTCCGACATTTGGTCCCACCTGCCTGCAGGGGGGAGGGGTGGGAAGTGTGGTCCCTGCTGGACACCCACCTCTGCTCCAGGGAGCCTGAGTCTTTGGTGCCAGCTCGCTCTCTCTGCCACAGGGCCCTGGGGCCAGCTGTGTGGCCTTGTGTATGTGACATGATAGATCTGTGCTCAGATTTCCTGGCTTAAATGAGCACAATGAGCCTACTGTGAGGTTGATGTGACACCTCAGTACAGAGCCTCTCACAGGCCTGGCACCTGTTATCTATCAGCCCATGGCTGTGAGTCTTAGTGACAGAAGTTCTTGGAGATGTAATTTGGAGAAAGCAGCAGTGACAGCTCAGGCCACTGTCCCTGCTCTGCAAAGCCCCCATGCTCCATTCTGCAGAAAACTTGCTCTGACTGCCATTCCTGAGATCTGGGGCGGAAAGCAGGAAGCCTGGCGCACGCCACTGCTGGCCTCAGGAGGATTCATGGCCTGGCTCACTGCTCCACGTGGGGTCCATGGGCTGGGCAGCCTCTCTTCATGCCTGTGAACACACTGTGTTCAAATAAAGACTCACCAAGCTGGACGTGTGATGCCCAGCTGCAGCCTAGCAGAGAGGAGGACTTTCCTGCATCACCGGCTGCACCGCTGAGTCTCTGCTCCTCTCCAGACCCCTCTGTAAGGAGCCACATCTTGGGTGCAATGATAAAAGTTCACGTGGAATATGTCCCCTGTGGTCTTCTGGCAAAAGCTTTTGGAAAATGACAAGTGAGAGAGACAGAAGGGCTATAAAGGGGACATGAACATCCTGATGGCATCTCAGGAGCTGTGATAAATCTTGCTTCTCCTCACCTATTTAAAGAGAGCCGAGGGGAAGGGGCCGGCACAGGGCCCTATATAACCTGATCTTTGTTCACCTGAGACTCAAGTAACAGAGTTTGCATGCTGGATGGAGCAGGGCGAGTGTCTCCACAGTGGCCATCTGTGCAGAAACGGTTAACAAAATGTGGTCTTCTCAGGAAATAGAATATTATTCAGCCTTAAAAAGGAAGGAAAATCTGACACACTTGATGGCAGGGATGACCCTGAGGATGTGATGCCGAGTGAACTAAACCAGACACTGAAGAGGGACACTCGTGCAGTTCCACACACCGGTGAGCAAAGCCCGTGTGATTCCACAGAGGCATCCCCAGAGTTGGAGTCACAGACGGAGATTAGAATGGTGGTGGCCGGGGACGGGGGTGTTGGGGGATTGTTGAATGGGGTTTGGGAAGGTGAGAAGGGTCCCAGGGAGTAGATGACGGTGTTGTCTGCACAGCAGGGTGGATGCATCCAACACTGCTGAACTGTACACTGAAAAATGGTTAGAACGGTACATTTTATGTGGTGTGTATTTTATCACAATTAAAAAAAACGAAGTGTGAGTACTCCCAACATATCAGAGTCTTTCCCATGCTTTCTCCAACTAGCAGGGGTGTTCGTGGAGCCAAAGAAAATGCTGGAGCATTTCCAGCTTGCAACTCTGCCCATCCAGACGCACCTGCCTTTGGAGCCAGCATCTTTCCCTGACCCTGCGCCTTTGCGGATATCAGGTTTTGTGTCCCTGTTTTCTCCCATGTTCAATATAAAGATTGGGCTACAATAGAAGTTTGTATCATTCTTTGTCAATCCAAACTTATATAAGATACTTTGGGAATGATTGACCAATATTACCAAGCTCAATATAAAGATTGGGCTATGAGAGAATTCTGTATCATTCTATATAAATCCAAACTTACAAAAGATACTCTGGAAATGATTAACTGATATTATCACATGACCTCTACCCCAAGATTCACCGCATAATTACCTTCGAGTAGGCAGACTTCCCATACAATCTGATGGGACTCTGTCTATGCCCCAGCAGCTCAACCTTGCTTGTGAGGGTCGGGAAGGCTGAACAAACCCTTTATTGAGAGCAAGTTACACATGAGTGGTATTGTCTGTTTTCAGATGAAACTAAAGCTGTATCAATATTTTGGGAGGTGTGGGCAAAGCGGTGAAGAAGGGGGAACAGGTGACATGGGACACTAGCCGTCTACAAAACCTTCTCTTGGGAGACGCCCTGTTATGTTCACATCTCAGAAGTCCTTGGCAAGTTCTGACCCCTTACAAAGGACTTAGGAGAGGAGCAGCCTCAGGCCAAGATGACTTCACTGTGGAGACAGAAACTAATTCCTGTCTAAGTGGGAAGACGCTCTTTAGTTGCATTAAGAGCCTGAAATCTGGGTGGTGCCTGTGGCTCAGTGGGTAGGGCGCCTGCCCCATATACCATGCACGGTGGGTTCAAACCCAGCCCCGACCAAACTGCAACAAAAAATAGCCAGACGTTGTGGTGGGCACCTGTGGTCCCAGCTGCTCAGGAGGCAGAGGTAGGAGAATTGCCTAAGCCCAGGAGCTTGAGGTTGCTGTGAGCTGTGATGCCACAGCACTCTACTGAGGACCATAAAGGGAGACTCTGTCTCTACCCCCCCAAAAAAGAGCCTGAAATCTGATGAAAACGTGGATAGATTCAATCTTCCTTGCCTCAGTCACCTAGGACTTCATCAGATTCAAACCAATTAGGAAAATTCGCATTGAAAGGATCATTTATAATGGACCCAAATCATAGAAAACATTTGCCTTTGAGGGAGGTAGAAATGGCATTCCTACCTAAGCCATAATCTTTCGTGATTTCTTCCTTCTTTTTTGCAGGGTTTGACAGCCCTGTCTCCTCCTCAAGACTAATCATTAGACTAATTAGTGGCTAATCAATGTTTAATTAAAACTTAGCCATTAATTATAGGAAGTTCCATGGCAACCTGGGAATAAATGTGGTTGCAGGAGAAGGGATCAGGTTTCCTTAAACTTAGCTGATGGCCCAAGCAGAAAGCCTTCCTTCTCATGTGTGCCCTTACTTCTCTGCACTTTGTTGTGGGGAGGTGAGAAGAGGGACGGTGTGGGCCAGGGTGGTTGCTCTGAGCTTCCCTGGTCTGCCACCCGGTTCTCCCGCCCACTCCATGGAAGCTCTCTCACAATTCTGCCATTGCTCTAAATTTAAACTACTTTTCCTCTACTAACCCTTGATTGTGTCTCTACACACTTGCATTTAGACTATCTCAGACTTGTTACCACAAGGTTCTGGATCTGTTGTTCTTAACCCTGGTTGTAAGTTAGAATCTAAGACAGTCCAGAAATAGACCAGAAGATTGGGGCATATGACATATGACTGATATTTGACAGAGGTGGCCCTGCTGAAGAGGGGCATGGATGGTCTTGCAACATGTGGTGCTAGGTCAGTTGAATAGCCACCTGAGAAAAGAGGAAGCTTGATCCCTACCTCACACCATACCAAAAAAAAAAAAAAAAAAAAAAAAAAGAATTCTGCCTCCTGGAAGATAGCACAGAAGGATAACCATAGTTAAACGAGCATTAACCATGAAGAAAAATACTAACAAATTGCATTATTCTAAGATCGAGAGTTTCTGTTTACCAAAATACACAGGTCAGCCAGTGAGAGACAAGTGAAAAGCAGAAGATATTTGCAGTAAACACAGCCAAAGCAGAGCTCACGGGAAAATGGGGAACGACTTGAACAAGCAGTTCACAAAGTGCCTTGTCAGTCAGCAGGGAGATACAAGCTGAGGTACTGTCCTGTACCCACTGGAATGGCTAAAATGAATAGGTTGCCTATCCCAAGGGTTGGTAGAGATTGAGAGTGATTGGAGACTTCATATGTTCTTGGTAGGAGTGTGAATGGGAACAACCGCTTTGGAAAACTGTTTAGCAGAATATATTAAAGCTGGACACATGCCTGTCCCGAGTCCCAGATGCTGTACTCTCAGATTCCCCCAATAGCAATGCATGCACAGGGCACCAGAACATGCATGAAGGTGATCCTAGTATCTCTCTGTTTCACACCTCCAAATTGGAAGCAACCCACATACAGCAACCTTCAACAGTAGTATGGCCAAATAAATTGTGGTGAATTCATACCCTGGAAAAAGGAAACAGAACTTCTATACTCACTGAGCCTCACAAAAATAATATGGAATCAAAGAGTCCATGCGTTCTACTCACGTGAAGGTCAGGAGCAGGCAAGATGGGAATCCTGAAGGCGGCCGCCTTTGGGGAAGAGACAGGGGGCGGTTGTGGGGCGGGTGTGGGCAGAGGAAACACCCGGGAACTTTATTAATCTGTTTCCTGATCCTGATGGCAATTGCACGGGATGTCCACTTGTAACTATGTATTGAGCAGACACTTAAAATCTGTGTACTTTTGGGTATATGTGTTAGTTTCTTAAAATTGAAAAACAGCAATAACAAATATAAAGCCTGGCCCCAGGCCAGAATAACGGTCACAGAGTCTTTGGGGTCTGAGCAGGGTCCAGCATGGAGCCTCTATAAAGTCCATGGCGACTCTGGTGTGTGTCCAGGGACACCCTTGCACCTTCCCACTCTTGCTCCTTCCCTGTGCGACTCCCTAAACTTTCTGTTTCTTTCTTTTTTTTTTTTTGGAGACAGAGTCTTGCTCTGAGCTCTAGAGCACAGTGGTATCATCATAGCTCACAGCAACCCCAGTCTCCTGGGTTCAAGTGATCCTCCTGCTTCAGTCTCCCAGAGTCCTGGGATCACCGGTGCTGCCGTTGCACCTGGACCCTTCTCTTTCCTGGACATGGCAGGAACTTTCCAGCACCCCCTTTATACTTGCTGTTCTCAGGTTTGGAATGTTCCCTCCTTCCTGGACCCTTCAAGTCACCCCTGACCTGTTGCCTCCCCTGACCTGTCTGTCACCCTGTTTATTTCCTTTGCTATCCTAGTGACAACATTCACTAAATCCCATTTCTTTTTTCCAGGAAGATTTAAAGGAAGCCTCTATTTTCCAGTCTCCCTTGCAATTAGACGGGGACCAGGGTTTGTGGACAGAGTGATACACACCACATTGCTTCCCATGTTGTCACAGACCCTCGATGTGATGTTCACGTCCACTGCTCCTCGTGGGCTGTGGCCATGGTGACAACTCATGTAAGAGGGAAGCACTCAGGACGTGAGGAGCCTGGGTCTGGAGCTGCCAAGAAGAGCTGCCCGAACCATGCTGGGCTATGAGAGGAACAAGACAGAAACCTGTCAGCTGAGACAGTGGGATCTGCTCCTTATGGCAGCAAAACCTGGGCCATCCTGATGCACACAGCACACTCTCCTCCTGTCTGAGCTTATCCTGTGAGTGACTTATCTGTGGGTTTCCTGTCTGTCTACAACGTAAGCTCTTGTTCATGACACTGCCTGGCTCAGCAGCGCCAGACACAGGGGATGTTCCTGGGGAGGAGGGCAGTGTCACGGGGGACGCACGCATCCTCGGGTCTGAGTCTCAGAGTGATGGCTTCACTGTTCCTAGCTGTGGCTCCCCCATCTGTAAACAGCACCTATGCTGCGAGCTTGGAGTAAGGATGGTGTGAGGCTATCCTTGTAAAACACTCAGCGCTCTGTGTGGCACACGGTAGGGATGTAACCCTCCCCACCCCGTGTTTACAACCACAGCAGGGTATGTGGGTACGGATGCAGGAAACATGAGGGGACCAAAAGCACATGGCTGAGAACAACCAGCCTGGGGTCAGCACTTGGTGGCTAGAGGATGCTGCACCTTTAGCTGGGGGTGGTATTAGGGAGCTGCCAGTGGACTGCCCACCAGCCAGGGTGGCAGATGTGCCTCCTGGGTGCAGAGGGCCTTGGGGCACATCTCCTGACCTGGGGCATGCTGGTGACTCAGCCATGCCAGGTAGTCCTGGCAGCCTCTGTCCTCCCTCAGGCTCCCCTTTGTTTTCCTCTCCGGCTGTCCCTGAAACTCCATCATCTTCTATTAGCACCCGATCCAGCTCACCTGTCTGCAAACTCACCTGTTTCCCTTCTGGGTTTTACCCGTCCCCGAGCATCTGTGTTTGAAGAGCTGATTTGTAAAGGCTGGAGATGTTTTACTCAGAATGAAAGGCCTGAAGTGTGCGGTGGGGAAGGGCCAGGGCTTTGCCACCCCTCCCTGCTGTAGTCCCCGTTAGCAGGGAGAAGCCAGAAGCAAATACTGAACTGTGGTTTAGGAAACCAGAGCTTCATCCAGGTACAGACTTGGATTTCTCTCAGACCAAGCCCTGGGTTTGTTCATGGTGCAGGGATGGGCCTGGGACGGCCCAGAATAGGGGCTGTACCTATGCAAGTGGAAACAGGACTGGGGAGAATGTCCTGTCCAGGGGCCCCTAACCTTCTATCAGGGAACCCTGGGTGTCTGGCAAAGCCAGTGGACCCCTTCTTGGTTCTTTGCGCCTGAGACAACGTCTGCAGATTCCCAGCCCGAGTGCCAGGTGTGGTACTCATCCTCTACAACAGCTCCTGGGACTCCTTCTCTCCGCACTTTACATAAACGATCGTCACTGCAGTCCTGTGAGTACGCTTTCATTATTATCTTTCCCGATTTGTGGATGAGGAAACTGAGGCACAGAGGGGCTAACTGGCCCCATACAACGGCTGGCCCTGCTGGACTGGCTCCCCAGTGCTTTGTGCTGTCTTGTTAAGAGAAGCAGCTAACAGCAGCAGAGAAGAGCACAGGCTTGGAAGGCCTTCACTCACTCACTCATTCTTTCATTCAATAAATATATACACAGAGGGTGCCAAAAAATGTATGCACATTTTATGAAAGGAAAAAACTGTATTAAAACTGTAATACTCAAGTCACATTTGACTTCTACAATTATGAGAGATACAAGACTCAATACACAAGATAACAGATATTATCAATATGTTGAGTATTACAATATATTGGGGGGTCTCCCCTCCCCTGGCAGGAGAGGCATTCCCACCCCAGAGAGAGGGAATCCCACTTCAAGGACCTTGTGGTACCCTGCTTGTAACCATTCTCTCTTTCCTTTGGATAACGGCTTATTCTTATCAGATATATGGTTTGCAAATATTTTTTCCCATTCCATAGGTTACCTTTTACTCAATTGATGATTTCTTTCCCTGTTTGGAGGCTTTTTAGTTTGAAGCAATCCCACTTACTTATTTTTGCAACTGTTGCCTGTGCCTTTGATTCAAAAAATGATTAGTCAGACCCTTATCAAGAAGTTTTCTCCCTATGTTCTCCCAAGTAGCTTTCAGGTCCTGGCATCAAAAGGACAGGTCTTACATTTAAGTCTTTTTTTT
>NW_003852413.1:2975487-2990305 GCF_000181295.1 Otolemur garnettii
TTGAGTCTTTAGAGTTTTTTACATATATCACCATGTTATCTGCAAACAGAAATAATTGACTTCCTCCTTTCTTGGTTGAATGCCTTTTTTTCTTGCCTAATTACTCTGGCTAGGAATTCAAGAACTATGTTGAATAAGTGACGAGAGTGGGTTTCCTTGCCTGGGATTGATCTTAGAGGGAAAGTTTTCAGTTTTCCCACATTGATTATGAGTTAGTGGGTTTTTATTGTGTTGAGGTAAGTTCTTCATCTATTTTGTTGAGAGTTTTAGTCATGAATGGATTCAGCTTTGTCAAGGGCTTTTCCTGTGTCTGTGAAGATGAGTATGTGCTTTCAGCCTGTCATTTAGCTAGAGTAGCACATCAATTTATGTGTGCTGAAACATCCTGCTTGCATCCCAGGGATAAATTTGATTTGGCCATGGTGTATAACCCTTTCCATGTGCCATTGAGTTCAGTTTGCCAGGGCTTTACTGAGGAATTTTTTCATCTCTATTTGTACTGATTCATAGTTTTCTTTTCTTGCTGTGTCTTTGTCTGTGGTATTGGGGTGATGGTAGCCTCATAAAATGCGTTTGGAAGTGTTACCTTTTTTCCTATTTTTTGGAAGAACTTAAGAAGAACTGGCATTGAGTTTTCCTTGAATGTTTGGTAGAATTCACCCATTGAGGCCATCTGATCCTGGCCTTTTATTTTCTGTGACGTATTTGATTACTGAGTTGATCTTCTTTTTTCTAATTGCTCTGTTTCGGATTTCCATTTCTTCTACTTCTTGATTTTTTTTTTCTTATATATCTGTAATACAACTTTGTTCTGATTTGAAACGAAAAGGAATGGGAGTGACAATGACAAGATTTCATCATTGGATGTTGTGATATGACCATAGCAGTCTTATAGTTGAAACTCAAGAAGGAATGGACTGTGTTCCTAACAGCTAATCTGCAGGTCCACACAGTGAAGGTGTTTTTTAACCTGCCGCATTCACTCTGAAGCCCGTTCATGGCCTTGGGCATCCCAGATGAAGCACATGTTCTGCTGGATAATTAAGTGGCATACACGCTGCACTGCTGACATCATGGGACAGTCTGTTTAACCAGACTTTTGACGCTGGGCTCCAGCTTCATTCTCACAGGTCATCAGCCTCACCTGGGAAGCAGTTGTCTGAGCAACCTCTAAGTCATATTCATATTGTGCTGCCAAGGCCGGGTCCATGACCACCTCTGGGGGCAAGAGCAGGCATGGCCGCAAACTTCAAGTTAGGGTCACAGTGAGCTCTAGCACGCCAGAGGAAAGGCTTTTCAAAGTTGTAGTTACTTTTGGCAGAAATGTCGCAGTATTGAAGATTCTTCTTTTGGTGAAAGACAATAGATTTTGCCTTCACTTTCCTGTCTTTAATATCCACTTTGCTTCCATACAACATAATAGGGATGTTTTCACATACTCGTACCAGATCTCTATGCCAGTTAGGCACGTTCTTGATGTTACGTCACACATCATAATGGCACACTGGGCTTGAATGTAACAGCCATCTCTCAGCCCACCAAATTTCTCCTGACCAGCTATATCCCATACATTGAACTTGATGGATTTCCTACTGGTGTGGAGCACAAGTGGATGGATCTCAACGCCTCAGGTGGCTACATTTAAAATCTAGATTATCCAGTCTGTTGGCGTATACTTGTTCATAGCAGCCCCTTGGAGCCTTTTTATCTCGGAGGCATCTGTTATAATGGCTTCTCTTTTGTTTCTGATTTTGTTTGAGTTTTCTTTCTTTGTTTCTTAATCTTGCTAATGGTTTTTCCATGTTGTTTATTTTTTAGAAAACCCCCCAACTCTTAGTTTTGTTGATTTTATCTGTTTTCCATTCTCTATTTGACTTACTTTTGCTCTAATCTTTATTATTTCCTTTCTTCTACTAATTTTCGGCTTAGTTTGTTCTTTTTCTAACTTCTTGAAGTGCAGAGTAGGTTGTTTATTTGAGATCTTCCTCTTTTTTTTTAAACATAGGAATTTGTTACTGTAAATTTCCCTCTTAGAACTCCTTTTGCTGCATCCCATGAGTTTTCCTATGTTGCGTTTTTGTTTGTCTCAAGATATTTTTAAAACTCTCTTGTGATTTACTCTTTGAGTCAATGGTTGTTCAAAACTGTGGTTGTTTAGTTTCTACATATTTGGGAATTTTTGTGTTTTTCTTACTGTTATTGATTTCTAGTTTCGTTCCGTTGTGGTCAGAAAAGAGATTTGGAATTATTTAGATCTTCTTAAATTTAAGATTTGTTTTGTGAACTAACACAGGATGTATCCTGGAGAATGTTCCATGTCTACTTAAGGAGAATATATATTTTTCTGCTGTTGAGTAGAAAGTTCCACATGTGTCTGTGAGGTTCTTTTGGTTTAAAGCAGTGCTTTTCAACCTTTTTTTTTTTTTGGCTGGGGCTGGGTTTGAACCCACTCCCTCCAGTATATGGGGCCAGCACCCTACTCCTTTGAGCCACAGGTGCCGCCCCCTTTTTTTTTTTTAATCTCACAGTACACTTAAATTATGTTGATCCAAAAAAAAGAGTAAAGAAAGAATATGCTTACCATGCTTTGAACTTCTTTTGAAAGTAATTTAATTAATTAAAGATCCTTTCCCAGCATGCCGGTGTGTGTGCCGTGGCAGAGCTGTTGAAAACCACTATTCCAGAGGCCAATGTAAACGTTTTATAACTGTTATAGTCTATCTGAAACTGATAATACTTAACTTCATTGCATACAGAACTCTACCCTTTTACTTCTGCTCTTAAAATCATTTTAAAGAAAAAGCTCTTAACCCCATTTTTCTATGAAGAAAGTATGATTGTTCATAGCAAAAACATGAAATCAGTATAGAAAAGTTAAAAAGTGGAAGCTAGAAGTTCTCTGGCTGACCTACTTTCTCAGCTCCTATTCCCACAGCCCAGTAATAAAGTTGGCAGCACATTTTTTGAGCAAATTTCAGATAGGTGGATAGATAAAATCCTTCCCCCCATATGAATGAAAATTTATACATACTGTTCTGGAACTCACTTTGTGGTTACCATGTACCTTGGTCGGAGTGTTCTATTAGCATGAAACTCAGACTGTCCTGCTTGTCCGTGGCTCTGTGGTGAGGTGGGCAGGGGCTGACCCCTGGGCAGGTGCAGGTGGACCCACAGTTCTCGCCGGTCTCTACCAGTGTGAGGGCCACACCCAGGAAGCACAGGAGAGGTGCAGAGGTGGCTCTGTCCTCCTGGGCTCCAGACCCTTGCCCCTGCCCTGCCTCTGGACAAGAAGGTGGGCACTGCCAGCCAGATGAGCTTAGTGAAGAGAGATGAGCCGCCAGTGACGCTGAAGACAAACAGGTTAACAGCAACAGACAGAAGTGGGAATTGATTAATAGGTTATTTTAGAGGGGGGTTTTGGTGCTTAAATGGGGATTACGGACTTTCATGATAATCTGTTTGAATAAGAGGCTAAGTGGGAAAGACAATTAAAAAAAGCAAAATATAAGCTGGTCTCAGGACTTTGTTCTTCCAGGGGTGGGCACCACCCAGCGCATTGGTGCGAAGGGTCGGAAGGACAGGAGAACAGGCCAGGACTACTGCCCCAGAGCAGCTTCTGATGCCTCACGGTGGAAAATTCTACTAACCCACCTGGCGTTTGGTCTGTTGACTTTTAATCACGCTTATGAAGCATGGCCAATCTCCGGCCCTCAGGCGGGAAGAGGCAGAGTCAGTTACAGCACGTGACAGATAGTGACAGCTGGGTCTGGAGTCTGATCAGGTGCGTCTGTGCTCTGGCATGTGGCTGTGAGGCTCAGAAAGGGATTCTGCAACACCTCTCTGCTGGCGGTGTGCCAGGTGCTGTGTGTGCTCGATGGAGGCCAGGTGCCCAGGCCACGCTGCTGCGGCCTCTGCCTGCCCTTCTTTGGGGACTGCCCCAGTCCCTGTGTCCCTCTGTGCCCCTCTTCCACAGGTGTGTACATGACGCTATTAGTTTCTCCAAGCCCTGCTCACAGGATCAGAATCTGGGTAGGGACAGCTATGCTGAGGCTGGGCCAATCCGTATCCTTCACTGAAGCTTCTGTACATGTAGACTTGGGGGTGCTGTCTCCACCTGCTGGGGTGGTGCCCAGTGTCAGGAAGCCCACGTAGAGCTGACCTGAAAGACCAGTGTCCTCTCTCTCCTCTCCCCCACACCCCTCTATTTTCTCCCCACCCTACCCACCCCCCTCCATTCTCTCTGTCTCACCCCCTCCATCCCTCCTCACTGTCCTCCCTCCTAGGTAACCTGTCTCTTTAATTTTCCTTCTGATGAGGCTGTGTGACATGAGTTTCTGTCATTTGTGGCCTCAAATGGCACATGGCTGAGAGCCAGGTGGGACCTCCTTGTCTCTGTGGCCAGCCCAGGCTCTCATGCAGGGCTCTGTGCCCCCCACCTCATCACTTCCCACTGGGAAGTTGTTTTCCTACAGGAGTGAGGGCCCGGCCTGCAGGTGCTGCAGGTAACACCTATTTGGAGACCCTACCTATGAGCTCTCTGAGGAGGGTCTTGGCCATGGCTCCTGGGTGCTGAGCTCACGTTTCCCAGGCATCTCCTCAGGACTCTGGAGGCCATGTCACGGCCAGCCCATGAGTGCAGTATGAAGTGGCTATCACTGGCCAGTGAGCTCCTTTGAGAGCTATTGTCCTGGAGAAACTTCCAGGATGGTCCCCAGGGGTGCTTAGGAAATAAGGTGAGTGACTCCTGACGGGCCAAGCTTGGTTACCTCCAGCCTTGGTCAAAGTGTCCCATGAGATACAGCGATGTTTAGACACATGCTTTCTAAGGAATGGTGATGTGCCCTGCTCCTCCCACCTGGACGTGTGACTGGGCCAACATGACCCACGACTCCAGGGGGTCAGGGATCAGAGTGTGGGCAGGGATTAGAGACCCAAAACTTGGGGCCATGGAACCCATGGACAAGACCTTCAGTTCATGGCAGAGGCACCCACGGGAGGCCCCTTAGGATCCAGAGCAGCATTGCCAGGGACTACCAGGACTGCCCACCTGTGCCGTCTCCCCAGGCTTCGGGGACAACACGTCCACTCTGCAGTCCAGGCTCGTCCCTCTCTGCCCCCTCATTTGTACCCCTGCTAAGTGTAGACCAGGGCGGTAAAAACCCATCTACAACGAAGCAAGGCTGTTCACGCTTCCAAATATTAAATTCTGTTTGGAATATTAAATAATTTCCTCTTCAATGATCCCAGTAAATTTAATTAGCTCTTGTTCTCCCAATAGAGTTCTCTGCTGGTTTCTGCCATGTTGCGTTTGTGTGGAAGGAGGCTCCTGCTCCGAGCCCTCCAGGGCTGGGTCATCTTCCCCAGCGGCCTCCTCGCTGCGGGCACCCAGGCGCATCAGTGCCGGCTGACCCCTTTGTCCTGGTGGGAGGTGGGTGACTGGGTGACATAGAGCTCTGCTGTCCACGAGCCATCCACTTTCTGGAGGTGAGGGACAGCAAGACTCTTTAGGGGACCACTGGGCACCCTCTGTCAGGGTGCCATGCAAGAGGGACTCTAAAAATGGCACTCCTGGAACCCCAAAGAGCTGGCACCCCTCCTCTAGAGGGAGCAGACAGAGCGCAGCTTCTGGGGAAGCAGGAGCAGCTGTGTGATGCGTTGATGTCCCCTCCTGAGATGTGGAGTGGGCCACAGGGGTATGGGGCAGGGTGCAGGGAACTGCGCAGCACACTGCCCGCCCCCTAGACCTGCCATGGTGGGAAGAAACTTCCTTGGCTTGTTAAGAAAGAAGCAAGGTCAAATGCAGTGAGATATGGCAGAGACAGGGTTGGATCCTGGATCCCTGCAGTCAGCCTCAGCCTGTCCCTCATCTGCCCCAAGCCTCTGAGGGCAGATGGATGCAATTGGATGGCGTGAACTGCACAACCACCAGCTTCCCTCCTGGACGTGCCCCCTCCTGCTCTTGCCCCTTCTTGCCCCTGGACACATTTAAAGAGCGTTTAGACCACAAATCCTGAACAGGTTCTCTGAATGGCTGAGGTGCACACGGAGCTTTGGAGACTCGAGGGCTGACTCTTGCACCTGCAGTGGCTCTCAGCCCAGCTGCAAGGAGGTTTAGGTGTCCCAATGTCAGGGCTCTGCCCCAGGAGGTCTGCTGTGCTCTGTGTGGGCTGCAGCCTGGATCTCCTAGTTAATTCCAAACAAACCCTGGTCTAAGTAGGAGTAGAGAGAGCTCTTGCTCTGGAGTCTGAATGGAGCTGGTTCCCTGTCACCCTTGCTGGCTGAGAGGTCACAAAATGACTGTGGCCTCTACCTGAGGACAAGGGGGGGGGGTTCTTGTGAGATCGCCTGGTCTGGGGGGACCCCGCAGCTGCATGCAGAGCAGGCCCAGCAGGTGTCAGAGGCTCAGTTTCCTTACTGAACGCGGGGTGTTATTTTGAGGGATGAGTGAATAAAGTCTGGAATAAAGTCAGGTGGCAGCCAGCTGGTGGCAGGGTGTCTGCTCTTCTCCTGAACCATGAGCTTTAGAAATATGTACTTTGTAATAACAAGGCTTCCAGATCTTAGGTTCCAATGGGAATCAGCCTGGGCAGGGGCCTTTTCCCCCAAGAAGGGAGGGTTAGAGACTTGTCTCTGTGGTGGTCCACCTGCCCGAGCTGTAGGGAGTGCCCCTGATGGCCTGACGCCAGCAAATCAATTCAGACCTTCATCTGGAAAGGACCAGCAGAAGGCAGCGCCCTGAGACCAGGACAGACCCTTCTAGAATATACAAAGTCTCTTTGTGGTTATTCTTTTTTTCTTTTCTTTCTTTTCTTTTCTTTTCTTTTTCTTTCTTTCTTTCTTTTTTTTTTTGGAGACAGAGTCTCACTCTTTAGCCTTGGGTAGAGTGCTGTGGTGTAATAGCTCACAGCAACCTCAAACTCTTGGACTCCGGTGATCCTCCTGCCTCAGCCTCCTGAGTAGCTGGGACTACAGGCATATGCTACAACACCCAGCTAGTTTTTGTATTTTTAATAGAGACAGGGTCTTGCTCTTACTCAGGCTGGTCTCAAACTTCTGAGCTCAAGTGATCTACCCACCTTGGCCTCCCCAAGTACTAGAATTACAGGTGTGAGCCACTGCACCTGGCCTATTTGTGGTCAGTCTTATGCAACATGTTTGAGCCTGGCCACTGACCAACAAACAGAAACAGCCACCAATCTCCCTGACCGGGTGACAATTCATTTCAGCATAATCAGCACTGTACTGAGTGTGGATGGGGGGTGCTGCCTGCTTGGCTGCTGCGTCTCCCTGGGGCACTCTGTCTTTCTTGGTCAAAGGCAGGAGACTGCAGGGTCCTTGAGCATTGTGGGAACCCTGAAGGAGGCCCCTACGCTGGGTGGGAGTGGTCTCCTTGTCTTCCTTCCCTGTGAGCCTGTACTTGGAGGATAAAGGGGCTCTTTAACATTTCTAATTGAATTTTTAAAATATTCCTTATAATTTTCCTGTATAATTTTCTAAATACAAATCAGATCCAATGTAGAAAGCCTAGAACATGCAATAAAATTCAAAAAGGAAAATACAAAATTGCCGGTCACCCTCTTCCCTAGAGGAGGTCGCTGCTGCCCTGGGGAGGGTCCTTCCAGCCTGCCCTGGAGGCCAGGGTGTGTAACTGGGTCGCCCTGCACAGTTCTGCTCCATAAACCGTCTCCTTAGATGGTTTATAAGCACTTTGCAAGATCTTCCACATTGGGATTTTTAATGAGTGCACAAATTATTTACTAAGCACCCTGGAGTTGGACATTTTGTTTGTTTTCAGTCTTTTGATGTTATAAGCAACGGTGCAAATATTCTAGTTCATAAATCTTTCGAGATAAATCTTTGTGTTTGTGCCTGAGTTTCTCCTTAGGGTAAATTCCTATAAGTGGAATTGCCGAGTTAAAGGTTAAACACATTTTGAAAGCTTTTGATCCGAGTGCCAATCTGTCCTCCGGAAAGATTACGCTGGCTTGGGATCCCACCAGCAAGCAAGGAACAGGGTCATTTCCCAGCTCCCGCAGAAGCGCGGGGTGTAATCAGCGTTTTCAAAATCTAGCAAGCAGAAAAAATGGAAGCATGTTTATGTTTTGATTTGCGTTGCTTCTGTGACTGGTGGGGTTTGACGTTTTCCCCACTGTGGGGTGACCCTTCAGTCTTGCGTGAGTTGCCTCTTGGAGCCCCTGCCTGCAGGGGTCCCCTCAAGCATATGTGCCCTCACCCTTAGTGTTCAAAGGTGGCCTTGAACGTGAAGGTGGCCTTGTTAACATGTGCGATTATAGATGAAAATACTGAGAAGAGACGGCCAGGCCACACCGTGGGTGCAGCCTTTCTTCCCGTTCTCCCAGAACACTCACCAGGCGGCTTTGCTGTTGGATGATTAGCAACCTGCCTCCCAGTTCCACCATGCCGGGGGCGTGGGGCTGGCTGGGATTTATCCATCTATGCTGGGGGCCACTCCCCCACCCAGAGCAGGGCACTTAGAAGGGGCTCCAAGCATATTTGTTGAATCAGTGAATGAGTGACGAGCCTGAATAGGCGGCCACTTTCTTTGGGCAAATGACCAAGTTGTTCCCCAGGTCCCTGAGGACTTGCCCTTGTCTTCATGTGACACCCTTAGAAGGGAGCTTAGGGTGGACGGGGCAGTGCTCAGGCTGGGAAGACAAAGGACAGCGTGACAGTCCTTTGCAAAAAGGGGCCGAGGCTTTGGAGCAAGAATAATAGTGGCAAATCGTGTTTTGTTTATTTAATATCAAAAACAGAAGCACAGAGGTGGAGGCAGGGAGGGGCTGCTTCGTGGGGACAGAGTTTCCTTTTGGGGTGATGGAGATGCTTTGGAGCTTGGTGAAGATGACGGCTGTGTGATGTGGGGAGCGTGCTGAGTGCCTCGGAATGGCACTCTTTAAATGGGTACTTCCATGCTATATGAATTTCACACCAGTTAAAAAAACTCAGTGCAGGGCTCTCCTTGCGGCCACTGTTGCTGCAGCTTCAGAGACTGTTCTAGGGTGTTTCCTGCTGCCGAGGACTCTGCTGGCAGGAGATTAAGCAGGGGTCACACCCATATACCCCATCCCAGGTCAGAGTAGGAGTTTCATGATCTAAGAAGTCTGCTGGGGAAACCAGCTGTTTGCAGAGCTGAGCAGGTGGCTCATCCGGGGACCTCAGGTGGGTCGGCCTCAGGCCCATTCCTGTCCAGGGAGGCACAGGAGGACACACAGGCTGGGGATGGCTGGAGCAAGGGCAGGTTGGGGTGCAGGACCACGGCCTGGTCAGGAGAAGTTCAGCACACCCAATCATGTGGAACTGGAGCAGAGCTGGGGGCTGAGCCCACCGGGTCCCCTGTCTCTGAGGCCTGGGTACTGTGGGGACCCTAGAGCAGACAGCAGGCCTGAGCACCAGGCTCTATTGTGGGTCAGCTGCCAGCAGTGAGAAACTGCCCAGAAGCTGTGGGGGACCCGCCTGGAAGGAGGGTTGGGGGACGGAGGGTTCTCTGACCTTGCACTTCTATAGCTAGAGGACTTCAGTGCCCCATGGAGGCACCACCTGTAGTCCCCGACTTGTTTCGGCCAGCTTAAGGCTGTTTCTGATAGAATCTTAGATCTCATTTCTGGAGCTGGGTTGACCTTTAGCAGAGAAAAAAGCCAAGCCCTGTCCCCATCCCCAGCTTTCAGGGGAGGCTGCCTTTCTATTCATCAGGAACCAGGTGACATGGGGCCTGGTCTCGGGCCAGGTTGGATGCTCCAGGAGGTGGGGGGCAGCTATCATGAAGACACACCTGCAGGGGAGGGCGTTGGGGAAGGCACTGGTCCAAATGACTTGGGAGCTCAGGGTCCCTTACTGCTACTGCTGGGGACAAAATAGTAGACCCAGCTAGACAAATAGTTTGTTCCCTGGATGGGGGAAGGGCCAGGCCGGCTGGGCAGGATGTGGGCACCTGGGGAGACCCCAGTCTGTGCCACCTGTGTGTGGGCAAATCAGATGACTGCTAGAGTCTAGGGTTTTGTTAGCTTCTTTGTTTTGTCAGTAAAATGTCAAAAGTGATACCTGCCTGGCCCCTCTCCCGTGTTTTGTTCCTAGGTTCAACACTGAACTGAGATAGAAATATTGTGTTAGGATGTAAACAAGGCCTAGTGTGGCAGAGCATCTGAGATCAGGACCTTTAGCAGATCACAAGTCAATTTTCTCTGAGTGACTGTCTGGAGGTAGGGGCCGAGCCCAGGGGTCACTGGAGCCGAAACCTTCTCTCTTGGGGCCCAGATCCGCAGAGTTGGCCCAAGGTGGCCCGAGCTCACTATGTTCCAGTCCTCTGCTGCTGGAACATGAGCTGGGGGCTGTCCGACTGTCCCCCAGCTGTGGCGCATGGCCTGGAGCTGTAGATGTCAGTCCTTCTCCCTTCCATTGGCCACAGGCCACAGGTGGTCCCAGAATCACGCTTTGCTGTAAGGAGACTGAGATGTGAACATAATCCTCACCCTGGACAGGGAGGAGCTGGCTCAGGGTCAGGGTTGTTACTACACAATGAAGGGGAGGAGATATGGGGCCGTGAGGACCCTCATCACAGGCTCATCACATTGTCAGCTTAACTGGATGATGACAATCTTAATATTAGACACTCCTTCCCTGGCAGAAGGGGTGGGGGCTGCTTTGGGCCTGCTGGGCTGGCTGGGAGGACAGGCTGGTGAGCCTGGGTGTCCAGTTCTGGCTGGGGAAGGCAGGCTTTCCTGTTTCTTTTGTTAATAAGCCACAGGAACTGGACAGGGAACTCTGCTGTGGCCAGACTGGGGTGGGTGGGGTGTGTTAGAAGGTGCTCAACCTGAGGGTGAGGCCAAGGAAGCATCAGGTCCGCCTAACCCCGGCAGGGCCTCTCTGCGTCTCCTCTGCTCGCCCCCTGGCCTCTAAACCATGAACACAGTCAGCTGTGCACCACCCCAGGCTGCCGTCTGAGTAATCTTCATGCGTTCTCATTCTGTTCACTCCAGCGAGCCACTTCCCACCACCTGGTCACTTGCTTGCCTTTCCCTGGAACAGTCACAAAGGTGTAACCAGTGCCACGTCCCGCCAAGACACCTCACTCCCAAAGCTAAGTTTTCTGCGGGTGGTGAGGGATGCTGTCCCCACACCCTAGCAGCCACAGCTGCTCCGGACTGCACATGCATGTGGGTGAGCAGCATCCGGCCACACCTGCCTTTACCCAACTCACTTACTGTTGAAAATAAAAGCACGTGTCCACGCTCACGTCCATAGTGCCTTGATTTGTAACAGCCCCAAACTGGAAATAATGCAAACGTGCACAGAGGATGGATGAACACACTGTGGCCCACTCATGAAGTGGGACATTACTCAGCAGGGAAGGGGGACCAACCCTGACACAGGAAATGGCAGGTGCATCTCTGGGAAAGGTACCCAGTGAAGTTATCCATTAATGTAAAGTTCCAGACGTGTAGTGACAGACAGCAGATCCGTGGTTTTCTGGGGTGGGGACACAGGGAGAGTCCACAACAGGAGGTCTCTGGGGGTGGGGCATTGCCTGCTCCACTGTGGTGATGGTTTTAGGGGCAAACCTCTGTGTCACAAGAAGTGGACTGTCCCCTTTAAACGTGGGCAGTGTGTTGTGTGGCTGTTGTGTCTCAGTAACGCTCTTTAAAAACACATTGTATCCCCTGAGAACATGATGTGGGAGCCTCCACTCAGGGACATGTGTGGTGGGCTCACTGACCTGAGCTTGGCAGGCAGCAAGTCTACCAAGGAGGGCTCCAGGGTGTTCTCCTGAGGGCACCCCCAGAGGCAGGAGAGCTGCGCCAGAAACAGGAGATAAGTCATGGAGCCAGGGTCTGCCTGTGAGTTAGGGGTGGGCATGGCCTTGACTCCCGAAAGAGACTGAGGCATCTTCGCAAAGAAAGCAGACAGTGAGTACTTGACAAGGAGACAGACAAGGGACAGGAGCAGTGATGTGGCCCCAGGCCCCAGGGATGAGTTAGTGCCTCTGTTCCACTCTGGGTTTGGCTCCGACTTTGGCTCTGACTTTCGCGGCTCAGGATGGAGGAGCCCATAGGTCTCTAAGTCCCC
Source organism: Otolemur garnettii (assembly GCF_000181295.1). NCBI lineage: Eukaryota > Metazoa > Chordata > Mammalia > Primates > Galagidae > Otolemur > Otolemur garnettii. The sequence continues at coordinate 2,987,569 of NW_003852413.1, forward strand.
AGCTGCCACTGGACTTGTCTTTCCAGATCCCACCGCACGCTGTGGGGGCTCCTCAACCTTCCTTCTGGTGCCCAGTGACTGGGGACCTGTTTGTGACAGGGGAGAGTCCCTGCTTGATGAATCTTAGCAGATGAAGACCACTCCTCTCTCCCAGAGTCCCCTGCAGCTGTGCCAACCAGAGGCCGACTTTGCCGCAGGAGCTGACTGTCCTGGGGAAAGGGATGAGGCCTATAGCGTTCCTGGAGGTGGCTGAAGTGTCACACACGTGGTGCAGAAGCTGCGTGTTAACTTTTCTGGGGCCGCCACAACAAAGCACACAAACTCCAGTGGCTTAAAACACCAGAAGTTTCTTATCCTGCTCTCTGGAGGCAAAAGGGTCTGGGCTGGGCTGGGGGCTCCAGGAAGGGGGAGCACAGAGGACGGTCCTGTTGCAGGGCTGGTGTGGACAGAGCTTGCTGGCCAGTGCTCCACAGTGGAAAGGGGAAGGAGGAGTGGAGGCCAGCTGGGTTTGTGAGACTGGAAATGTGGCTGTGTAAAGAGAAGGGGGGGCATGACAGGAGAAGAAGGGGCTGAGCACCCCCAATCCCCTGCGTGCAGTCCTGACCTCAGCGCCTCAGCAATGACCATACTTGGAGATGGGGCCTTGTGGAGGTGGGTGACTGCAGTGACAGGAGGCCAGGGCACTGGGTCTACTCCCATCTGACGGGGTCTTCATGAGAAGAGGGACTTAGGACACACTGCGACACCAGGCTGGCAGGCCTAGTTTCCTGCCCACACCTGCGTCTTGGGCTTCCGGCTCCAGCACTGGGGGAGGCCAGGTGTCTGCTGCTGAAGCCCTTGGTGGAAACTGTTACGGCAGCCAGAGTTGCAGGTGTGGGGCCAGGAGAATGTTGGTGGCCTGGCACCTTGTAAGGAAGGGGCCACCTCCCAGCCACACTCCTCCTGGTGCATCTTGGGGGAGGGAAAGAGCCCTGGGTCAAGGACATGTCCCCTGTAGACACTTCTCTGAGCCCCAGGTTAGAACTGGAGGGAGAGGCTTGGTCCCACTGCCTACCCTGTGGGTGCCAAGGGCAGGCTGTCAGAGGCCACTGGGGCATGCGTGTAATGACTTGCAGCTGCTGCCCTGCTGCCCTATGGGAATGTGCATTTGGGAGCCCACAGAGAAGGCAGCGCCTCAGGGGTCTCAGGAGGAAGTGCGTGGACATGGGGACAGTAAACAGTGTCTTCTCTTGGAAAGATCTTAAAATGAGGGGGATGAAATTCACTTTATGTGTTTATTCTACAGTCTTTTTTTCTGAGATAGAGTCTCACTGTGCTGCCCTGGATAGAGTGCTACAGCATCACAGCTCATGCAACTTCAAACTCTTGGGCTTAAGCAATCCCCTTGCCTCAGCCTCCCAAGTAGCTGGGACTGTAGGTGCCTGCCACAATGCCCGGCTAGTTTTTCTATTTATAGCAGAGACGGGGTCTTGCTCTTGGTTAGGCTGGTCATGAATTCCTGAGCTCAAGTGATCCACCTGCCTCAGCTTCCCAGAGTGAACTAGCTCTGGGGGGATGAAATTTAAAATAAAGATGAATTCAAAGACTTGACACCTCAGGGTAAGAGGCCTGAGGTCAGACTACACACAATCTTCCTGCTGTGGTCCTTTGTCCCTCTCCCTTCCTTCCCATGGCTCCTAAGCTGTGTCATTAGCACATGCTCTGTCTTGTGCGATGTGTGTGTTTTCCTATGACTAAGGGTAGTCATGTGACAGCCACAAGCCACCCCAGAGGGGCTCTGTCACACATGACAACATGCCCCTTCATCCCAAGTGCACACACGAGTGTTTACTGTCCTGGAGGTACCTGCACGAGGTTTCTGAAGGTCCCTGGGTCATGTCTCAGTGAATCCAACATCACTGCAGTCATCGGCTGACACCACCCTGAAGTGGTCACTGAGAAGTTCCTGGAAGCCAGGAACAGCCAGAGTGTTCCGTGAAGGAACTCCCAGTCCCCCACTCATCAGTGTCAGAGCACCCAGTGTGGCTCAGCAGGCAGAGACGTTCTTCCACTGGGATCATTCAGTAGCTGCACTTCCGAGCACACAGCGTCATCATGGCCACTCACTTGGCCTCGCTGTCTTGTGGGGCAGCTCAGGGCCTGATTCCCAATCACTAGTTTCCCGCCTGACTTGGATCAGGCTCTTCAAAGTGTGTTTCAACCTTGGGGGAAACAAACCAAAGGACGGACTGATGTGCCACGTTGAAGATGACCAGTTCGATTAAAGTTAACAGGCAATATTTATCTGGATGTACGTGCCCAGAAATGGTGCGAGAGGAATTGGCTGGAGATGAGGGGGGTGGTGTGTGATGCGGCAGCTGAGCCCCCGCCCAACGGGGGGAGTCCTGGGAGGCGGCAGTTGCCCCGTCACTGCAGTGCTCCCTAGGTGGCACCCCATCTGTCGGGGGCATGGGGAGAGATGAGGGAATGGTCAGAGCCCACCAGCCCCGAAGCTCGCCCGAGTCCACTGACAACCCCTTGTAGTGGGTTGGATAGTGTCCTCCTCAGAATTCCTATCTGCCTGGAGCTTATCAGGAAATACTGCAGTGCCTGTGCAGGTGTGATTGGTTAAGATGGAGTCATGCAGGATCAGGGTGGCCCTTGCTCCAATGCCTGGCATCCTTGTGTAAAAAAAAGAAGGCCGGTGAGGACAGGCAGAGAGCAGAGTGGGACGGGCGGAGGGCAGAGTGGGACGGGC
>NW_003852413.1:2990362-3002381 GCF_000181295.1 Otolemur garnettii
GCAGAGTGGGACGGGCAGAGAGCAGAGTGGGACAGCCACAAGCCCAGGGGCAGCAGATTCTCCCCCTGCGGCACCTGCCCGCCCCTTGACTTCAGACTGAGGCCTCCAGACTCTGCGAGAGAGTCAATTTCTATGTTTTAAGGTTCTGATTTTGTGGCAGCCCCAGGACATTCATCCCTCCTTTCTGCACGGGCCCTGGGGGGGTCGCTGCATCTCTCAATGGGAAGCAGGGCTCCCGGCTTTACCCTCTTCACCTTCTGAAGACCTGAAAATGAAATGGAAAGAAATCTTTGCTGCTCTTCACAATGCCACGTCCCCCACCTTTTTCTTTTAAGAGTATCTGATGCTCATAGCCAACGTTTTAACACCCGCGAACATTTTAATGTGATTAAGGTTTGGACCAAACTGCAGAAAGCCGGCACACACGTCTCCTGGCTTCCCTCTCACTCCTGGGTGCACAAAGCCAGGCGCTGGGCCTCATTATCTTCCCGCTCCGGCTCCCCACTTCCTCCGCCTGTGTCTCTTTCCTTCCTCCTCCTCCCTCCAGCCTTCTCAACCGAGTTCACATTTGCCTCTTGAGGAAGGTGATGGGGAAACGGGGGAAGAATTCATTAAAATGCAGACACTTTGCCCACACCGCTCTAAACACCTGGACCTTGGGAAACATGGAGACATCGGATTGATTTTCTGATGTGTATCCAGATGTTTCCCGTCACGTGGACACCCCCATCTCCTCTCTGTCCTCCGGAAAATCCATTTGTCCAGACGGACGAGCGCTCCGCCAGCTTGCGCAGCCCGCGTCTGCTCTCCGCTCATGACTTTTGCTCAGATCCGGCTGAGCACATCCACACAAAAGGGACAAGGGCTCTACTTGTGTGGAACAAGCTCGGCGCAGACCTGCTTCCCACAGGATCGCCTGGGTTGCCTAGCAATCTGACACTGCTCTGCTGCAGCAGACACACGACTTGGATGGATTTTTCCTATTTTTAATTTGTTTTCTGGGTGGTATTATTGTGCAATCACAAGCTGAGTGCAAAGATATGGCCTGTGTCCCACTCAGAACGAGCAGATCTGAGAAGATAGGGAAGAACCCTCCAGCCCTCACGTGGGCTTCAGAGAGTCTTAGCTCCAGCCATGGCTCCTAGTTGTAAAAGTTGGGTGATGCCCCAGAAAACCTTGGCCCCTTCCTCTTGCACATGTCCCAGGCCACCTCTGCTCTCCAGAAGCAGCTGAGTCATCACACGGCCCATAAAAGGATAAACACTTGGGGTGTGGACATGGGACCTCCCTCCGGCATTTCTCACCCATGTGGGAGGAGAGGTGGGATGATGAGCAAGTGACTCATCCTCCTCTGGAGGGATCAGTGTCAGGACGGAGAGCAGCTGGGCGCTGACATAGGGGTGCACCCTCGGAAATAAGCATCAGGCCTGGAAGTGCAACTGTGACATTGCAACTATACTGGCCGGCTCCCTTGAGTCTGGAGCCAGGGCAGGGACAGGTGGGGTAACAGGACGGGTTGGGTAACACTCGGTCCAAGGCCAGGTACTGGGACGTTCTGGGCCTCCGTGTGTTCATCTGCACTGTGAGGGGCTGCACAGTGCAGCCTCTGAAGTTGCTTCTGGCTCTGAAAGGCCAGGATGCTTCTGTGGCGAGAGACCATGAAATGGATGAGTTGGTCATGGAGAAGAATGGGAACCCCTGAGTCTTGGAGCAGTTGGTGCTCACGGGGAGATGGGGGAAAACAGATGGCAGTGCTGAAGCCTAGTGCTGTCCTGGAGGGTAAGAAAGAAGTTTCTGGAAAGGGACATGGCTGTAGGATCACCTGTACTGAAGTGTCAAGTACACTGAGGAGGGTACAGGCTGGTCTGTTGGGTGACCAGGCCATCCCCGGTGACTCCAGAGTGCCACTTCCATGGAGTATCAGGAGGGTGTTGGTTGACGGCCAGGTTGGGTGTGAGTGAGGGAGGACAGCCCCCACCAGCCGTCAGACCTCCTGGGCCAGCTGGGCCTCTGGTGGCTTTTTGAGTTAGCTGGCTGGCGCCTCTGGCCTCCAAGCTCTCCTGGGACCACTGCCGAGAGCCCAACCGAGTGTGAGCTTGTCCTCGGTGGCAACCCAGGGCTGTTACCCCGAGCAAGAATGTTAGGGGGTTGCTCTAGTCCTGCGCTCCTCAGGCCACGTGTGGCTCCTCCTAAGTGGGAATTATTGACCCAGGTTTTCACGCTGAGGGACCCCAGGGGGAGGACCCTATATATGCAGACATGGGTGGCAAGCCCAGGGATGGCAGAGAAGTAAAAACTTGGAAGGGAGGTGAGAGAGAGAGGGAGAGAGAAAGATCTATTCCCCACAGGGAGGCTGCTGCTGCACCACATAACCGTATAATTCGCTGTGTTGGATTAAGGCGCTAACAAGGCTGCCCAGTCACCGTGACTGTGGCTGTGTCAGCTCCCCCAAGAGTGCTGGTCATCTGTGGACCTCATGACAACACTGAAAACTGCCCCTTTTGCTGTTGTATCAGCGCCCCCTTCCCATAAGTGGTAGGCGTGGTGATGAACATGGAGACTGGGCTGTGGTGCCCTCTCTGTCCTTGGTGGTGACCCTAGGCTTCTAACCCTGGGAGAGCACATGGTGAATGTCTGGGGCCTCGGCTGCCCAAGAGTTTACAAGAGCCTTGCTTAGGGAGCTGGGGGCTTGCTGGTTGGGAGGCAGGGCAGACTGGGTGCTTCTTGGCTGGGAGGCAGGGCAGGCTGGGTGCAGACCTCTTGGCTGGGAGGTGGGGGCAGGCTGGGTGTAGACCTCTTGGCTGGGAGGTGGGGGCAGGCTGGATGTAGACTTCTTGGCTGGGAGGTGGGGCAGGCTGGGTGCAGACTTCTGTTTTCTGTTTTGAGTGCCCCATGGCCACCCTCCTGTTACCTAAGAGTAGGTCAAAGTTGGACCCTTCTGAGGGGTGACGCCAGTGTCTTCAGTGTGCACGAGTGGTGATGCCTGTAGGGGAACAGACAGAGCCTGGCTAGGTTCACCCGGCCTTGAAAGGGTGTTACGATGGCAGAAGTCATGCTGGTGATGACAGCCCTAACAGGCTGGGCACCGGCCAGTTGGATGTGCCCCCACTCGCTCTAGTCTGGACTGGCGCCCTCTTCCCTGGTGCATGTCAGCCCTCCTGCTGCCTCGCTCTCTGGCTGGACCCCCTAGGGGTTTCGCCCAGCCCTCTGCCTTCTTTCACACTTTACTCCCTTATTTTGTTGGAGCACATCCCCTAGTAAGTGAGAAATGGAGCATGGGAAATACATTTTTTGAGACCTCGAATGTGCAAATGTCTTTATTTTAATCTCATGTTTGTTAATGTGGCTGAGCAAAGGATTCTAGGCCAGGAATCATTTCTCTTCTGCCTTTTGAAGGCACTGTTCCATTACTTATTAGCTTGCTTTACTGCTGTTGAGAATTCTAGAGCTGTTTGTCTTTTTGTTTTTTTTTTAAAGATACTCTGTCATCAAGGCTAGAGGTCACTGTAGCCTCAAACTGCTTGCTTTTTTTTTTTGTCTGGGCCAGGTTTGAACCTGCCACCTCTGATATATGGGGCCGGAGCCCTATTCCTTTGAGCCACAGGCGTTGCTCTATAGCCTCAAACTTGTGGGCTCAAGTGATCCTCCTGCCTCAGTCTCCTGAGTAGCCAGGACTACGGATATGTGCCATCATGCCAGCCTAATTTTTCTATTTTTCTTCTTTTTGTAAAGGCAGGGTCTCACTATGTTCCCCCAGAATTGTCTTGAACTCCTGGCCTCAAGCAATCCTCCCGTCTCAAGCCTCCCCCTCCAAGTGCTGGGATTGCAGGTGGGAGCCACAGAGCTTGGTCAGGGTTCTGTGTTTAGGTTAGTTTGGGAAATACTGTCCCTATTCCTGTTCTTCCTAAGGCCCTTGGATGGGCCCCCTGTTTTTGGTTATCAATGTTTTTCTTTTCATGAAAACATGCCTGGTCAATTCCCACTAATTATGCGAACAATTTGGAAAGTAACCTCTGGGAAAATTTCTTAAATTAATTGATAATCCCTTCTCTCGATCTCTCTCCCTCCCCCCGCCCCGCACTCTCTGGAGGGAGGTGGGGGTGGGTAGGGCCCATTTTGTGCAGACGCTGAACCTCACACACTGGTCATCTAATCTTTTTCATCCTTCCTTTCTTATTTTCCTCCTTTCCGTCATTTTACTTTGCCTTCTGGGACGTCCCCTCACTTTTCTCTTTCAGGCAGCCTGTGGAGTTTTTTTTGTTTCTGCTCTTGTGCTTTTAATTTTCCAGGCTTTTTTGTTCTCTAAATGTTCTCCTTAAAATAGCACCTTGCTCTCGGTTCACAGATGCATTATCTCCTCTGATCCCCTCAAGGATATTAAATATGGCTATTTCTGAGATTTCTTTCTTCCCGCCTGATGTCTGTTTCCTCAACATTGCTCCTTCTCCTCCTCAGGCCTGGGCCCCTTTGGCAGCTGTTTCTCTTAAAGGCTTTCCCTAGATGTCTGCTAACTTTCTGTCTACGAATAACCCACAAGGGCGACTGACAGGGCCCTGGGCTTTGAGTTTCCCGTTTTCCCATCAGTGCACACAGATCCACCAAGGTACATGTCCATCCCACCCTGGCACACGCAGAACTCAGGGCAGGGGCTGCAGGGGGACAGAGTCAAGTGCAAACCTTGAACTCCCTCTCAGGAGGCTTCTGGGAGGAGGCTCTGGAAGGCTGGTAGGTTCTGAACCAGAGGCAAGGACTCCCAGGGGAGAAGTGTGGGTGAGGGGCCGGCAGGATCGACAGGTGGCGCTGTGGGCACAGCAGGCAAGAAGCCTGCCTCTGGGAGACAGGTGCAAGGTGGCAGAGAGTGGCTGGGCCCCACCACCAACCAGAGGCCTGGAATGCCCAGCCATCTGATAGCAGAGGAAGGAGAGAGCCAGTTAGGGCTTTTAAGCAGGGATGCGTCATTTCAAACACAGAGGGCTGGGAAAGTTCAGGCAACCAGGCAGCTGCATCACTCAAGGACAAGGCATTTGCCCCATGTTTAGCTTCAGGGCCAACCCCTTACCTGGGATTGCACAGCACAGTCCCCACAGGCCAAGGCTGATCAATGACCCACGCAGGCCTGGGGGCCAGAAAGTAAAAGTGAGAAGCTCATAAGTGATATCAGCCACTCTGCTTGGGCGCTGTCTCTCCAGATTCTGGGGAAGACAGGCCGCAGCTCAGAGGCCTGGCTCCCAGAAGCTGAGTTCATACCCTCCCTTCACTGTTCCCAAATCTTCCAAGTCCCTACCAAATCTCAGATTCCATAATGTGCTTCTTACCTAGCCTGGAAAAGCAGGATAGTAGGTGCAAGGAGGAATCTAATTGTCCCAGGCTTTTCATTTGGTTTTAGATCAGAAATGTCCTTTGAGGATGCAGGCCCAATTCCCCCAGCCCAGGTCCTGCATACTTTGAGGGTACAGGCCCAATCCCCCCAGCCCAGGTCCTGCACACTTTGAGGGTACAGGCCCAATTCCCCCAGCCCAGGTCCTTCACATGAACACCTTTTGTTTTGGAAACAGGCTTTCCAGCCTACCCAAACCTGTGTGGGACCACCCAGGCCTTCTTGGCTACCTCTGGTGCTGCTTGACAGTGGCCGGCCGGCCGGACTCTCATTTTGCCCTGGGCCTCAGCCTCTGGTGGCTCTCCTCCCTGTCCTAAGGATAGACCCTCCTAGACCCTACACCAGGGACCCTGGTTTGGGCAAGATAGGAGTGGAGACAGGAACTACCTCTTCTGATTTTAGGTGAATGCTAAGCCGAATGCTACCTCCCCAGCTGAGGAGTTGTGGGAGGCCATTTAGACATGGTGGGGGGTGTCTAAATGGGTGGGGCTGGTGGATCTGGATGACTGCTCAGCTGGACAGGGGTAGGCCTGATCAATCCTCCAGTAATCCCCAGGAGGGCAGGGCGTGGCATTCCAGTCCTCCTAAGAGCTCCCAGGGTAGGCGGAGAGGAGGCATGGCAGTGCAGAATAGGGGTATTCACCCCTGCTGCTTGGTCACCAAGTCCAGAATCCCTGAGCCCAGAGACAGGGAGGCAGGAGGGCAGCGGTCTCCTTGCCTGGACAACTCCCAAGATCCCTGAAGGGGGAGGGGAGGTGGGGCTGGGGCGACACTCGAGGGGATCTGGGCAATACTGGGTTCTGTGGTCCCTTCGGCGCGTGGCCCTCTCCTTCTGAGCCCCTGCCCCACGAAGCTGGCGCTGTGGGCAGCAGGATACGTCCGGCGTAAGCCCGCCTGCCCGCAGCTCTCCCCGCCCCGCCGCCCTCCCTGGCCGCGCGACCGCCTGAGCCCCCTCCCTCGCCGCGCGCTGCGCGCTCTGCGCTCCGCCCGAGCTTCCACCACCACCGCCTCCGCCGCCGCCGCCGCCGCCGCCACCACCGCGTGCTGCTGCCGCCTCGCTCCAGCCGAGCGAGCCAGAGAAACCAGAGAGAGAGAGAGGGAGAGAAAGAGAGAGAGAAGGAGGGGGAGAGAGAGTAGGGAGGAGAGAGAGAGCTCGGAGAGAGAAGAGGCGGCGAGGGAAGAGCGAGCGCGGAGCCGCGGGGTTGCTCCGAAGCCGGCGGAGCCTCCTCGGACAGCGGCCCCGGCTGGGCCCCACCAGCTCCTGTGGTCTGAGGAGAAAAAGCTGCCGCTGCGGCCACCGGAGCCCGGCCTCGCGTGCCCCTCGCCGCCGGCTCGCGGGTGCCGGTGCGGCCCCGGGACGCCGCTGCCAGCTTGGCGGCCGGGATGCAGCCGGGGCATGGCCGCCGGGCCCCCGTCACCTGCCGCGGGGAGCGCTAAGCCTGTGAGTAGCCCGGCCCTAGTCGCCTGCCTCGCCCTGCGGCGGTCATTACCATCGGGATGGGCGGGTGGTGGTGGGGGTACGGCCTGGGTAGGGGTGCACGGGACCCCGCAGTGGGAGGAGGGGCTGGTGAGGGCGCAGAAATGCAGAACGCAGCCGGGGACTGACCTGAGGCGTGTGGGGAGGGGTGGCGCCCTCGGGGTCAAGGGTCCCAGCTCAGGGTCCGGGTTCCCCGGATCTCTCTGGGGCTGGGGTCGGGACCCTAGGTGCGGCTGTGGACCATGGGAGCGATTTTGTGAGTGGGAAGGCCCGGGGGTCGGGCTCCATGGAGACGCTGGGGAGTCCCATGCGCTGCGTGGTGGTGGCGGCGGTGGCGGCGGCGGCGGCGGCACAATGCCCGGCGCAGGGAACTCCCCGGCGGGGGGAGGCCAAGGCGCACGGAGATCCTGGACCCGCGGGGCGCGTCCCGGGAGGCAGCCTCAGCCCGTGCGCGTGGGAGTAGGGGCTGGCGACCCCGCACTGGTGCGACATGCTTCCGTCATGGTACCTAGGTCACGGGAGTCCTGCCTGGGTCCTCTGGAACGAGGGTAGCTAAAGAGGCTGATGGCCCAAAGGAGTTGAGGGGAGGAAGGGCCTCCCACGGCTCCTCAGAGAGGACCAGGGCCCGCAGCGCCACGGTGTACTTGGGACCAAGTGGCGGGCAGGACCCTCCAGGGGCAGGTTGGGGGCGCTTCTGGCCGAATCTCCCCAGAGGCGTTAGGGAGGCTCCGGAGGGAGAGAAGGATGCTTCTCCAAAACCTTGGCTGCCCCAGGCGCCCGCGCAGCCCAGCTGGAGAAGCTGGCGCCAGGGCAGCCAGGCACACCCCGGCCCAAACTTTCTGCCCCGGTGGCTGGGGGAGGCGATTAGGCTTGCTGGAGGTATCTAGAGCTCATTCCCCCAGGAAGGTGGTCTCTTGTGTCGTCTCCAGGCGTCTGGTCACAGCCTCTCCGAGGCGCGGAGCCTCCCATGGCGCGCCACCCCGCAGTGCCCTGGCCGCCCAGGGCCCTTACCCTGTCGGTGCTGGGACGAAGGCATGGCGCACCGCGTGTAGGGGCACTGGGAACGTGTCGGGGCTCAGAGCGGCCCCGGGGTCCAGGCGTCATGTGCGGTGGTGGGTAGGATATTCCTGGAATCCACTGGCGGGGGCGGGCATGGGGGCTTGGTGAGGGGCAAGGAACTTCTGGATGACAGAGCCACCCTACTCCCCTTTCCATTCTAGCTTTTGGGAGGGGCTCGATTCATTATTTAACGGTCACTTTTCAAAAAGACCCCCGCAGCGCCTCTAGTTTCTGTACGCAAGACACCCCACCGCGGAGGCAAAGGGCAGGGACCTGAGAGAGTCGAGTTCCCCCTCCGGCAGCTTGAGGTGAAGTCCCTTCTCGGGCGCTCTGGGTCGCTAATTTCCTGCTGAAGACGCAGGCTCAGCTCTGGGACGCCCTGGGCGCGCACCCGAGCTCAGGGCACTTAGCTAGGAGCAGGCAGGAGGCTAATGGAGCAGGGGTCGCACGTAATGAGGTCTTTCGGCCAGAGTCTGGCTTTGGTTTTACTGGTCTGCAAAAAATAATGAAAAGAAGTGGAGACATTGCTGCAGAACCTACCCGTGAAGTATGCATGGCGGATTAGGGCGGATGTCTTAATTAGGCTGCGCCTGTTAATGGGGATATCACACTAATTAAAACCAGACCCTCCAGGTGAGGGGAAATTGTGAAGGGAGAGAGGGAGAAAAGTTGCAGAGAAAGAGCTGCCTGGTGAAAGCGGGGTGCGGGGTGCGGGTGACGAGGGAACTTGGGGGCAGCATGAGGGCACCCTTGGAGGACCAGCCCGGGGCGCCCTCTCTCTGCCTCCTGCGGCGCGGAGCTCCCTTCAGCGCTGAGGACCCAGCCTGCCACCCCCGCCGATCCCCGATCCCCGGTGACTGGAGGCCTCCCCTGCGTGGGCGCCGGGCTCCCCGAACACTTCTGGAAGCAATGCTTAACCCCTCACTTCCTGGCTGGGAGCTTCTGGGTAGGCAGGGCCGACCCCAGAAATGAGACAGAATAGGGGAGGTGGAGAACCCTTCAGGGGTCAGGGAACAGGGGCAGAGGTGAAGTGGGGGGCCTGGAGAGGCAGGGTGTTTGGCTGGAGCCCCTGAGGTTTCCCGCCCATTTCTAACAGTTTTCCCTTCCCCTAAGAGAACCTGGACAGTTGCCCTGATTCCCCGCCCCACCCAGGGCCTAGAGACACCTGGGTCTATCCCCCAGGGCCTGTGGTCCCTTGAGGTCCCCAGCTAGGAGGAGCCATGAGTCCGGGAACCTCCTGGTAGTCTCAGCCCCTGAGTATGTGCTGGTCCTTGGCAGCAAATGTTCCTCGCTGGGTGACCTGGGACAGAAGCTACAGTGGGGCTGCTGTATTCACTGCCCTTCTGCAGGGACCAGAGGCCAGGCTGGAGAGAAGGCGGTGGCATGGGCGGCCCCTGCCCCCCGGCGGCTCGGCGGGCTCGCCGCGGGCACGCAGCACCAAGGACAGCTCGCAGCCTGCCCTCCCGCCCTCCCGCCTCTGACGCCGCCCCGGGCCGCTGGGGGCGCTGCGGCCCTCGGCCTTACCCCGCCAGGGGAGGGGAGGGCTCCCGAGGCTCCTCTAGAGCCAGAAAAGCTGAGCGCCGGGGAAGAGGTAATTACAGTCAGGAGGCCTCCTGAGGACCATTCCAGAATGGGCCTTCTGTCATGTGCCTGCCTTTTCCTCAACTTTGAGCTGTTGCCTGCTGATGGCGCATCCGTGAAATAGAAAGAGATAATTCAGCCCTTTGGTATCTGGGGATGAACTAAGCAAGGTGGTGACCAGAGAAGATGCCATTTCCGGCTGGGCCTCCCTGCTGGCCTGGTTCAGCTCCTGTGCTGCTGTCCACTGCAGTCCCACCCCCATGCCACCCCCAGCACCATTGAACAGGGCTTGAGGTGGCTTCAATGCAGAAGTTAGGGGCATACACTCCTGAGGGCAGGGACCCTGCTAGGTTCATCTGCCTCCCCTACCCTATATATGCAGAGCATTATTTGACCCATCGTGGGATGGGCAGGGAGGGATGGCACTCCTGTCGCAGTGGAAGTGCAGGGTGGTGGTCAGGGGAGGCTGGTACAAAGAAGACAGGGTCCCAGTGGGTGTGGAGCCACTGACAAAATCGAGATTGAAATGTTTCTTCTTAGCGACTGAGGTGTGGGGCTCACCTCCTCCGGCCGTCCCAGTGCCTGAGATTTTGGTTGGGTGTCGCTGTGTGCTCTTCATTCCCACGCAGAATTCTGCTCTATACTCTGTTATAAAGACAAATGGAACCTGACACACAGCTGACGTTTGGTGAGGAATTCTTTATTTTTAAACAAGTGAAGGGGAAAAACCATCTTGAAACACCCCCCCCTCCGAAACACTTCTCCTTGGGAACCTGCCATTCCCTAAGTCTCCCCACTGCAACGGGCCTTAGCTCCTGGCACGAGGCACCAGGTTTGTAAACACATCCCATTTGCACCTACATCTTTTTGATAAGCTGCAGTGTCTCCCCACGTGCTTTTATAAAGCGGCACATTATTTTCACAGGCTCATGAGACACTCAGGCAGCCTAAACAGCTTATTTTCTGCTCTTCTCTGCAGTAGGCTGCTCTGGGAGCCATCACTGTCCTTTAAGTGTAACCGTCCAGTCCCATGTCGCTCTCCTCTGTCCGTAGGAGTCGTCTTCCTTTTCTTGCCCCTTTTCCTCCTATACTGGGAGTGTGCAGGATGCTAGTATACGATTTTTCTCCTCAAGTTACCTGAGATGACTCTCAATTGCTGGTTGGATGGGAGTAACAGTCGAGTCCCTCTTGGGGGCCTGCTCTGTGCTAGGGACCCAGTGATGGAAAGAGGAAGAGTACCCTGCTTTAGAGAATTACCTGGACATACAGCCAGGTCTGGCGCATACGATGCACGTCTCTCAGTGTGGCGCACTTAGTAAATTAGTTTGCTATCACAGTTTCTCCAACACATAAGCTGATACCAAAACACGCCTTAGAAAGAGACTGGAGATAATCAAGAGTAGAAGGTTTGTTACTCTGTTTGAAAGCGTTTCCTCCAGCAGCAAGCCTGTGGTCTATAAATTGCTTTTTGAAAACTGTGGCCTGAGTCCCGGTGGAAGGAGTAGAACTGAAGGCTTCCCTCTCTGGAGCCAGGGAGGCTGCCACAAGGGGCGGCCTGGGAAAGGACCATCCTGGAGGTGTGTCAACTGATTCATGGGGACTCTGTGTCAACCACAGAAATGACAAATGCTAGTGCAAAAGCACGAGCTATGGGGTGTGGTGGCAGGTGGCAGGCTTCTTCATCAGGCCTCTGACCCGTGCCCCTAGCTGTGGGAAGCGCAGGTGCCTTCCGCTCCCCTGGGCAGTGTCGTCCTGGTTTCCTTCTGTCTTCTGGGTTGTTAGCTAATGGTGATGTCCTCGCCCCTGCTTCTCCTCACTCCTACCCCTACTCCCCCCCAACTCTTCTGCACTTGGAATGTGACATCAAAGGCTGTGCTGTCAGAGAGAAGGTGGCAGGAGAACAAGGGCCTTGGGGTCTGCCCCTGTGGAGAGTTCCCCCTTGTGTGTAGAGCCAGCTGTGGGCTCAGGGAGGCACTTTAGAAGTAAGAAACAGCCTTCCCGTGGATCTCATCTGACTCCCTCTGTGTAGTTCAGGCCATTCCCGCTGACTCCACCTGAGAGGGGGTTGGCGCTTATTGGCGTCAGCTCCAGTTGGGGGTCTTCAGAGTTGGTGGTGTCCAGAGCAAAACAGTTCTTATTGCAGGCTTTATTTTAAGGCTTCAATTATTTAAGGTCAGTACGTATTCCCAGCAGATGAAAGAAAGAAGGAGAACATAATACATAGGTTGTAGCAGAATTTTACCCACTTACTACTCTGGTTAGTGGCTGTGCTGAGAGCTTGCTCCCAAGATTCTAGAAGAACAGAATCTCCCAGACCCTCTCCTGGGCATCAGCTCCATGTTCATAAGCCTCAGGCGGGCAGGCCTGGGGAAGGAAGGACTGGCAGCCAGCTGGAGAGGCAGGTCACGTAGGTCTCTTTTAGCCCTCTAGAAGACAGTCCATTTGCAGGTGAGGCAACTGCACAGGCACAGACAACTGCTACCAGCTGGACCCTGCCTATTGTCGTTAAGTCCTGCTTTGGAAGC
>NW_003852413.1:3002677-3021543 GCF_000181295.1 Otolemur garnettii
ACCCTCGGTGAGACTGAGGGATGAAGACAGCAGGAAAGGTGGCCCTCCTGAGTTGGGGGGCTTCTCCCCTCACCCCCAGCCCTGCTGTTCACATTTTTAGACCTAGGCTGGACCTCATGTCTCCAGGCTGTTCTCTTTTAGACAAGGACAAAGCAGATGCAGAGCCCGCTGTTCTCAGCAAGGAAGGCTCTTATATAGTAAACATGGGCAGGCCGAGAGCACAAAGTTTACTTGTATGAAAATGATGGATACAGTTTGGACCAAGATTTAAAGAGGTGCAAACAGGGTGCAGTTAGAAATAATTTCTCACTAAACTTTCATTAGCTCAGGATCCTTAATGCAAATTAGAGATTTCTCTAGTGTATTAAATAGAAAAGAACGCCCATTTTTCTGGAAATTTTCTTTTAAGGATTCAGTACCAGGTAAAGCCCCAAGGTCTGTTAATAAGAACTGCTGGGTGCCTTGGAATCATTGCACCTGCTGGTGACTTCTGCTACCCAAACCTGCTGGGTTTTTTGGCACTAGCAAGAAGAGCTTTTTAACCTTTTGTTCTGTATTTAACACTTCGCAGGGTTAATACTTCCCATGAGATTCCCCCCACACCACTGTGTCCCAATATCACACCATTGTGTCCTGACGTTACTCTGTCACCTTGAGATCGAAAAAGAAAAGGAAAATCAGGGTGACACTTCAAACTAGAGCCACAGCAGGCTCCTGCAGGGATCGGAAAAGACTACCAACCTGACCTCGCCCACCTTCTTCCCTGGAGGTGCCTCTGATCCTTTCCCCTGCCAGGCTTCTCATCAACAGGTGTGCCCCTGACATTGTACATCCTGGCTGCTCCCTCCCCTGGGTGTGGTTCTTATAAGAGCCACCCTTCACCCCCAGGACACACACATTTAGATGCACATTTGAATTTAAGCCACTTCAGAACAAGATTGTAGTTAATCACCTTTTCTGAGACCTGGAAGCTCATCAGGGACAGCTGCACAACACTCACTGCAGTGGGTGGACCAGCCCTGCCTGAGTTCTGGCAGGAGGGCGCTGTACAGGGCCAGTGTGAGCAGAGCTGACTGCTGGTGGAGGTGTGGTTCCCCACAGTGTGCTTTTGTGGCAGGGATGAGGACTTCCCAAGCTTGTCTCCCAGGGCAGGCTCTGAAATCTCAGTTTACCCAGCTGAGCAGTGGGCACTGCTGTGGAGACTGGGTGACCTGTGGACAGTAGTTGGCATGTAGCAGTGGTGTTGACTGTGACCCTCCTCTAGTGCTATCCACCTGTTAAGGGAACTAGCTCATGGCTTGCATTAGCACAAACGGGGGCTCAGGAAATGGGTTCTGAACCGTTGCCTGTGGCTACGAGAAGACGAGGCTGTTTTAAAATGGCTCCTGGTGAAGCTGCAGAAGTCGGAATGGAAACAGCCCTTAGCATGTCTCTCTAGGTAGGGTGGGGATGCCAGGAGATCTTCACTCAGCTGGGAGGCCTGGAAGGGCCCCCAGGAGAAGCCCAGCAGCTCAGCTTCTAAGGAACACCTTGTCTGTGGGACTGTGGTTGTGAGGCAGCCCTGGCAGGCTCCCCAGCCCCCACACCTCCACTCTCAACCACAGGGAGAGAGGGACACTGCACCAGGCCGCTTTGCTTTTGCAAAGCAAGTGGCCTTGGATTATAAGGTGGATTTCCCATGAGGGAGAGGGATGGGAGGAGATGGTGACCCTCAGCCCCGGCTCTTCCCGGGATCCCCCGAGACTGTGGATACCACCTGGTGCCCACCTCTCAGGCTGAGCCACCCCAGCCCACCCTGCCTTCAGCTTGGGGATGTTTTTGGATCTCAGGACTTGCTGCATGAAAAGCCGAAGCACAGCTTTGCAAAGCCCATTAGGGGGAAGACATAAAGCGACACTGTCTTTCTGGAATATTGACTCTGTCATTGATGTGATGCCATTAGGCACGGCTGGGGCCCCCACGCCTGGGACAGGTGAGGTGGAACCAAGGCCCACAGCGGTTTCTTACACAGCTCCTCACAGACCGGGGGTGGGGGAATCACCTCCTTCCCTAAGCTGCTGGTAAAGAGCGATGCACTTGCGCTCACCCCACAGCGGTGCTCCCCAAGGGTGCCTCAGTCAAATACTTTGGGATCTTAGCAGATTTAAGCACCTTAAAATTTAAGGTGTGAATTACTGTCTGTGGTGTAACATTCTAATCAACGCCTCACATAGCCAACCTTACATGGGGCTTTATCAGGCCAGAGGTCTGTCTTGACAGCTGGGAACCTCTAACTGATGCGAACGGCGGGAAAAAGAGAAGATGGATGATGACCTTTTGTTTGATGGGGAAGTCTGGGACCCTTTTCCTAACCACTAAAGCTCTGGGCTGGTGTTTGGGCCCATCTTCTAGTGGGCCCACATCTCATTCTCGCCAGAAGGTTGAAGAACACGCAGAATTGGTGGTCTTCTAATCCTGCCAGCAGCTCCTGGCCTTGGGTAGGGGCCTCTCCTCAGGTTTGCTTGTGTCCTGGAATGTGCACATCCTCCTGTGTGGGGGTCGACAGCATCACAGTGGCCAGTGTTTGCTTTTCTGTCTTGTCTGTGTTCAAGCATGCGAGGTGGACGTAGCACAGGTATTTCCCTCCTTTCCGTCAGACTCTAACTCTAGAAACAGATCAGTCTCCATAGCCGGGCACAGTGAGACCAGCTCCCCGCCAGCGGGTGGGTCTTTCAGTGCTGAAGGTGCGGCCCTGCCCTCCGCAGGAGGTCTTCTCTCACTGGCAGAAGTCACGGGGGAGGCTGACTTTGGGAGAACCAATTTCTCCCCTTTCCCACATTTGTTTTGCTCAGATCCTAAGAAGGAAACTCACCAGACCAGACTTGGAAAATTTCAGCCCCTAAGGATAATTTTTTGGAAAGTAATGCATACTAGAAAATGAGGGCTAGAAAGGAAGTCTTTAGGTAATAATCATAACTATAATGTTCGCCTCTTTGAAATGCATTAATATGTATTAAAATTATAGGAAATATTAAGTCTGCAGGAGGGGGTGGGGCGTGCCTGAGCCGGCTCTCTGGGCTATCACAGAGGCACACGGCCTGTGGCCTGCCCCACACCCCCTGCTCTCACAGCAACACACGCCCTCAGAGAGGTCCCTGTGCCCCCAGCCTGGGCCCAGTTGCAGGCACCATAAGGACTGGATGGAGAATTATTACCCTCCCCCTGGTTGGCTCCTTTCAGAGCTGCAATGTTCCACAGCAGGGAGGGGGCGCCAGGACTCCCCCGGGTGTTGGCCCACTTGACCAGAGTCATGCTAGAGACAGAACCTGGGGACAAGGTGTCACTGCCCCTGCCGGCTCCCCTCAACCTGCAGTGATGGCTGTCTGGGGCTGAGGCAGCCAGCCATACGTCCCCTGCCTGCCCACCCGGCCTCTCCCTCCTCCCCCCGTTGTCCCGTCCTTCACCTTCAGAGCAGCAGGTCTGGCCAGGCTGGGGTGGGGAGGGGCCGCAGTTGGAGGTCAGACAGCTGCGCCTGGAGCAGCAGGAGGAAAGATTTACGTTCCTCCCTGCCCTGCTTGATGGACAATTAAAGCTGCGCACGGCTGGAGGAGAGCGTGTCATTAAGAGTCAGGATGGTCAGAATAAATCAGTCACCTCCACTTAGACGGCTGAGCTAGATGCTTCCTGGGGCCTTTAAGGCAGGAGCCCCCTTGGGTGTGGGTTTGAAGGTTCTAGAATGGGCTGTTCAAGGCTCTGACATGCTCTGAGCTCCATCAGAGTCAGGCCCTGAGGACCATGGGGGCCTCCTCACAATTGAGGGACATTCCAGATGACACATGTGCAGGTCTTTTGTCTCCATAGCCTCTGGCAGCTGTGAGGGCTGCAGATGTGAATGTTTGGGGCCAGAATAGTGGCCCCCAGGCGTGTGCACCCACATGTGTGCACACACGCAGATTGTACACACACATGCTCGGGTGTGTTGAGTGACACGTGTGCATGCATGGGCTTCCTGGATGTGTGCATGTGCATGCATGTACACACATCTGCACACACGTGCACACATGTGTTCCCGCATGCATGTGTGCCCACACTGTGCATGTTCATGATTGCTTCTTGGACGCTCACAGGCCCCGCGTTTGTCTTCAGACCCACGCGCCCTCTGCAAGGCTGCCGGGAGCTGGGCTGTGAGCGGCCAGGTCTCCGGTTGTCCTCCTTCACTTGTTCTGTGTGTTGTTATTTCAGTACCTCGAAGACCCTGGCAATTTCCTCAAGGAAACTTTGTCTTTGTAGAAGTGAGATGCCAGCGCTCCTCGGCCCTCCCACTGGCTAATTGATGCTATGATCCTGCGTGGGAGACTTGTCATTCCTGGAAACGCTCTTTATTTCATGGGGCCCCCACCCCGTGGTCTGATTTCCACGGTGGCGATGGAGCTGCTCTGCGTGAGGTGCGGGCCTGGGCGGTGGCTGTTACCGGCTGTGTGCCAGGCCTATCGTGAACTTGGATACTGCAATTATGTGCACAGGAAGGCTGAGAGGGCTGTTTGGGATTTTTCTCCCTGCAAGAAAACATTTCCTTTCTCAGAGCCATGCAGCTGTGACCTGCTCTTTGTGCTGGCCCCAGGCAGGCTTTGGCTCTCTCAGCTCCAACCTGCTACAGACTGCAGACAGTGTCGAGGGGATCTGCCATGGTTCTGCTCCAGGGTGGCTTGTGGGTGTTGTGGCCGCCTGCCCCAGGGATTTCGCAGCCAGGGGACGAATGTGTGTTTCTGTGTGTATGTCTGAGTGGATGCACACCCATCGACACACCTGAGCATGTCCTTTAGCGTTGAAAGCTTGTTGCGGTTCCTGTACAGAGAAGGGCGGGCCCTAGACAGGGCTCCCATTCACCAGCCCGGAGGCCACCTGGGCCATTTGAGGGACCCTGGAGTTTCCCCATGTGGGTGGCAATGCTGTTTCGTGTGGGCCTGAGTGGCTGTGGACACATTTCCATGGGTGTACACCACATGCTGGCCCTCTGTGTGGTCCTACATGTAGCATGTTGTCACAGCAGGCTGGCAGGGGCTGCCCCATGGGTGTGCTGGGCTAAATGTTTGGGGTCCTGAGGGATCCCGGCAGTAGTGGGTGGCCCTCCTGTTATGTCAGGGCTCCCGGGCAGGGAGAGGTATGGGGCACCTCTGTGGGTAGGTGGGAGATTGGGGAGGGGCACCCCAACACATGTGGGGGCCATGTTGACTCAAGGTCACCCTGTAGGGAACAGCCTGACTCAAGGCCAGCACTGGGACCCGTGACGCTGTGGGACTGAGAGGAGACACTCGCTCTTCCGTTAGGAGCCAGGAGGCAGCTGCTGCCTTGGACCCCAACCTGCAGAGCCTGCCAAGGCACTATTCAGAGACCATGTTACTTTATAAAGGAAGGCAAGGCCCCCACCCACCCAGGCACCAACTAACAGCCCGGCAACTCACAAACTTATTTTTTTTTAAACTTCCCGCAGTTGCCATGGTTACTTGTATGGTGCGGGTGGTCCTTGGCTCTCTGTTGCTCTGAGTGGAGGCACTTGGAGTAGGAATTAGGACCCTCAGTGCAGGTCCCCAGGTGGAGGGCCCCGGCTCTGGAGGAAATGTGCTGGGGGTGGCAGAGACCTTCCCGGACCACAGGGTGTGATATTCTAATGTCGCGCTTCTGAGATGGTGGAGACAGAGTTTGTCTCCCACGCTAAAATAATTATAGCCAGGAGAACAGAGAATACATCGTTCTAAGTTAAGGTCCTTAACAACGAGGAGGGTGTGTGTGTGTATGTGTGGTTGTCTCTGCATTCACACTGGCTCCTTCTCCGAGAGCGTCTGTCCCTGGCCGCACTCTCAAGACGGGCAGGCAGCCCAGAGCCCCGCCCCTGCTGCCATGGGCCGTGTCCAGGGTGTGCTCACCGGTGGCAGATTTGTGCAGGGGGATTTGGGAAGGCTTGGTAGTGAAGGCCAGTGGGAAATGGTTCACCAAGGAGGAATAAAGATGCCGCCATCCCTCCTGACTCCTCGCTCCTCCTCAGAGTGGGTGTCGCTCTCCCATCTGTCAGGGCTCCGTAGGGAGCTCCAGGTGCCCATGGTCTGGACTTGGCCCTTGAGGCCAAAATACTCTGCTAAGGAGAGAAGACTAGTTTGAGACCAGCCAGAGCAAAAGGGAGACCCAGTCTCTAAAAAATAGAAAAAAATTAGCCAGGCAATGTGGTGGGCACCCGTAGTCCCAGCTACTCAGGAGACCGAGGCAGGAGGATACCTTGATCCTCCTGCCTCAGGAATTTGAAGTGGCAGTAAGCTGTGATGACACCACTACACTCCAGCCTGGTGTGTGGGGGGAACACAGAGAGACCTTGTCTACAAAGGGAAAAAAAAAAAAAAAAAAAAGAGGAGAAGAAGAGGAGAGAGCAGTTGCTTGCCCTCAATGCTACCTGCCTTGGGTCTGACTATTCCTCCCCCATAGACTGAACAGAACAGCTGAGCGTTTCACATTAGGGACCCTGAAGCCCCAGTGGCTAGTGAGGTTGTCTGCTCCTTCCTGACCCCAGGCCGAGGCTGTCCTTTCCTTCCCTGGGAGGCAGGAGCTGGCCCTTGCCTGTGTGGGGTGCTCAGCAGGTACCAGCAGATGCAGGGACAGAAATCTGTGTGTGGGGTCTGGTACGACTGGTGAGGGCCCGCCACAGTCCTCCCACCACACAGAATTCTCAGCCTTCCCCACGTTCCCCACCTGCCTAGGGTGTCCCCCTCTCCTATCAGGTGGAGCAAGCTCACCCTCAGCCTTACTGCTTGTTTTTTTGGGTCAGACCTCTCATTTCTTTCCTGGGGACCCCCCAAGTAGAACACCCTCTCCAAGTCCATGGAGGACTGGGTCTCGCCTTCTCACTCAGCCTGCTGGCTCTTGTTTTAGACACAAATCCCAGTTCTCTGGGTCCAGCCGGGCAGCAAGATCCTTGCAGGACCACCTTGCTTTCCCACAGTGGGGATGTTTAACAGTAAGATGGGAGGTGGTCATAGGATCTCACATCATCTTTTTGACTAATTCACGCACCCATTGTGGGTCCCTTCATGTAGACTTCTGGTTCGTGTGTGGAGGGAGGCTGAGGACCCTAGGAGCTGCTTTGCTGGTTAAGTAGACGGTGAAGTCCAATGGCAAGGTTCTGGATCCCTCCCTAGGCCTGGGGCACAGTGAGGCCATATGCTATTGGTGGCTGTGTCTAAGGTGGAGGGCGTGTGGGACATATGTACACATTCACACAAAAGATGAGAAAAGCCATCCACGGGCCTCCCTCTGGGCCTGAAGGCAGCACCTGCTTTTCATAGCGCTGCTCTGGGAGCTGCAGGCAGCACTGATAAGGAGGAGGAAAGCTTCTAGAGCCCTGCAGGTGTTGGCATTGCCAACTCCTATGTGGAACAGTAGTGCTTTGAAGGCAGGGACCACAGCAGGTCCTTGTTTTTCCCCAGAGCACCTGGGAAGGGGCAGTGCTCACAGGAGGCTCTCAGTCAAGGTTTGTTGAAGTTCCAGCCGCTGGCTGGGAGTGGGAGTGGGGGCAAGGTCTTTGCATCTCCTTTGCTGTTTGGCCTGGCTGGGCTCCTGGTAAGTGGCCTGGGGTGGCTTCTGTGACTGCTGGTCAGAGCCCCAGGGCTAGGGGCAGGGGGCTGTCAGAGGGATAAGAACCCCACTGACCTGTCGGAAAGCAACCGAGGTTTCTGGCCTGCAGAGGAAATGAGCCTCGGTTCTACCTGCGAGGTTGGCAAGGGCAAGGTGGTGCCCTGCAGGTTTTGTGGGGTTGTGCGTCCAGCCACACACGCTTCCTTCCCTTCATCCCTGGAAGTGAACCTTGGCGCTTGAGCAATTGCTTTTCCCAGAACCAGTGTCAGCTGCCAAATAGAGCAGAATGCCTCCGGAAGGGGGGTCTGAGGGGGCCTTTGAGCCAGGCCTCTTTCCTGGACTTGGAGTGAGGAGGACGGTAAGGGAGAAACTAGTACCAGCAAGGTTCTGGATTGCTGTGGAAGATGCTGGCCTGTTGTGGAAGACGCGTGACTCGGGCTGGCTGTGTCTTCCCGGGGTGACGCAGCCCCTCTGCGGGGTGGGCAGCTCGTGATTATTGATGCTAATGGAAAGCAGAAGTGAGATGGATAATTCAAGATGGCAGATGAATCGATATTATTTATATTTAGCCTGGGAATGTGCTGCATATTTCTGCGCTGGCAGATTGGGCTTCACAATTATGTTTTGCAGAATCCAAAAATCTGCTGCCCACGGGCCAGGGCTGCCACCTTGCTCTCCCTCTAGGAGAGTTTTTGGAAGGCGTAAGAGCCCCTCGTGACTTGGCGGCCAGCGCAGAGTGAGGCGCCAGGCCCGTCCTCCCCACCGTGCCGTGGGCACGCCAGGTTGTAGAGGTCCCCTGCCGCTGACACGTTCCCTGCAGTAGGGGTTGGTACAAAGCGTTAAAGAAAGAACGGTCTGTTTATCCTTACAGTGGGCTGTGTGCAGCTGCCCTGGAGGGGTGTGGAAGGAGACCCACAATACGTTTTAACCGCAAGGGGAAGATTGCAGAAGCATCATACACTTTAATCTTTAAACATGTAGGGCTGGGCACATGGTCTCACCTTCATCTGTGTTCTCAGGGTTCACAAAGTGACACGGTGCCTGGCCCCCGCAGGTTGTCAGGACACAGAGGCTGGGTGAGTGGGCTAGGGGGCGCGAAGCTTGGTCAGGAGATGCCTCCCAAGCTGCTGGTGCTGGGCCTGCCCTGAGCGTGTTGGCTTGTGCCGTCTTCTTTCTGGTGAAATTGACTTTGCAGCTTGCTGGCTACCTCGGGCTGGGCTTGCACACCTGCAAGGCAGGCCCTTTCTATCTATGCAGTGGCTCACCAGGTGACCATCTCTGGGGGCCTGTCCTTTGCCTGAGTACTAGCACTCAGTATTGGCTGAACTCATGCTAACACTGCTCTAATCTGGTCTCTTCTCTGGGGACCCAATAAGTGCAAACAGTTTGGTCTTGTGTGTGGCACCTGCAGGGATTAAGTCATAAGAAGGGATAACAAGTGGACAACGCAGAAATTTCTGACTGGGGAAGCGCTGAGTGGGTGCATCTTCACATCCTCCGTGGTGGGGTCCCCTGGGGGGCCTCAAGGCCTCCCTTGGTGTCCACTCCTGCCCCTGGACATCAGGACCTCAGTATGGGCACAGGACTTTGGCATCTGTGTTTTAAAAAACGGCCTTTGTTTACTAAGGTGTCTTATATTAGACTTCGCATTGATTTTTTTATATTTAAAAAGTTGTTCCCACTTACAGCACCCTGGAGGGAGAGTGCTGCCGAGTCCTCTGGGCCCGGTGACAGGAGGAAGAAGCACAAGCTTTATTTTCTCCAGGAGCACAGATGGCTCCCAAGTCTGCATGCGGCTGAGGACGGGGGTGGAGGGGTGGCAGGAGGGTGAACAGGCGCATCTGAGATCTGAGCTGTCCCCTCTCTGTCCTTGCCGTGGCCTGGGCGCTTCCCACTGAATCTTCCACTTCTTGTTTGTCCCCTTTGTCCCCACTGCCCACACAGTGTCCTCTCCACAGCTGCATACACAGAACCTTCTAGAAGGAAGGTCTTGTTTCTGGATTCCCCCCTTCAGTTTCAAGAGCTCCTGAGGGTTTTGAGGGACATTCTGGCACTGTCTTGGCTCTATGTCCAGTGGCATGGTGGAGAAAGGACAGGGCACAGCTCTCAGCCCTTGGCCAAACAGTAGGTACTTAATCAATGCTGCATGAGTACAAGAGGGACTGTCCTGTTGTCCTGAGAATTCAGACAGGGACGGGTTTGTTTTCCTCCCTCTGTGTCCCTTGAACCTACAAAGGGCTAACTCAGGTGGGGGAGGGTCTGAGTAGGGAAGCAGGTGCCTGGCCCTTCCGCCCAGGTGCAGGCGTGGGTGGGTTTTGGTTTCAGTCCTGGAGCCCGCTGGTGCCATTCTCTCTCAATTTCCTCTCCTGGCCCTCAGGACCGGGGCTGACTGTGAAGAGAACAGACACTGGCCAGAGCAGATGACCGTCTGCCCAGGGCTGGGGCCTGAACTTGTGCCCATTGTGGCCACGGGCTTCTGTTACTTCCTCCCTCCTCTTGCCATGGTCAAAATCAAGATACAAAAAAGAAAACGAACATTTGTAGGGGCCACAGTCACATCGTGAAGTTATTTGAAGCCGTGAGGCCACTCTGGTTCCCAGAAAGTAGATGATTTTAGAGTTTTGTCACATGGAGCGAGTATTCCTCTCTGTTTCATGGTCCCCTCCCTGTCCCTAGGTCCAGGTCTCTCCCAGCCCCCTCCCACCAGTGAAAGATTTCCTGGCAGTGTCAGGCAGTGTGACCTGGTTCCGTAATAAGGAGGCGGCTTATTAGAATTAAGGCCTAACAGCGTTAAAAAAGCAATCTTTGCAAGATTGAGGCCACGGGGGAATTGTAAATTCTCAGCAAAGACCTCATTTAAGCATTGGAATAAAAACTCGACACACGTGTGCAGGCGTGCACACATGAAGGGGCCCTCATGGAACAAAAGAGACTTAGTTAAAAAAAATAAGAGGGAAAGGGGAAGGACGGGGAGTCTCCAGAGTGGGGCAGGTGACATCTGTCCCCAGCCACACATGGGGCCTCCTAAAGGCACTGCCTGCCAGAGGCAGGCTGTGGACACGCATGCTCCTGTCTCTGGAGCTCCTGTCTCTTCCCTGCACCTATGCCCCCTCCCTGGAGCAGCTGCCACCCACCTCTGTCCCTTGAGTGCTGTAACAGTCTAATGGGAGCACCTGGGTGCCTGGGAATGGACAGTCCAGACCCAGGCTGGGGGCCTGTCTTCTCCCTGCCACCTCCAAGCACTCACAGTTCTCATCGGTGGTGATACCACAAGCAGCCTGTGGTTTGGGGTCTGCCAGAGCCGGGTATATGGTAGTGGGGTGTGCCTGGCCCTCTGGGCTGAGAGCAGGGGAGGGGCAGAGTACACGCTGTGGGAAGTGCCCTGTTGGGGAGGAGAACATTCTGGATGTGTCAGGGCTGTGAGTGCATGTCCCTGCCAAGGCTCACTTCTTGTACTGACCAATCTCATGGTGATGGATGTGGCCTAGGGCTCTGCTCATTTGAAGGGGCTTGCTCAGGCTGCTGTGATCTGGTGGGGTATGGGGAGCCACCCCCTGAGGCTACCTGCTCCCATCCCAGCCTTCCTGGGACCAGGGCTGCCCGCTTCCCTGGAAGGTTCCCGTGGATGGAGCCCCATGCCCACAGGTTCAACAATACTGTAAACAAACCCACAAACATACACTCCACACACAACACACACACTCCACATGTGCATACATCACACCACCAAAACCACACACCCATCCACATACTGCGTATACTCTACACACACCACAAATACGCACACACATACACACCACATGCGTCACACAGACTCCACACACACACCCCGCCCCCATGCACAGCTCTTTTTGCACCTGTGTTAGGTTCCCAGACCCCTTACCAGCCACCTGGAATTGCTCCCAAGCAAGCAGCCTGTCCCCAGCCCTTGTCCCAGGCTGTTTCCACGGCTCTGCATTCAGGCAGAGACCCCATAGGAAACAGTCCCTGGCTGGGGCTGAGTCTAGAGCAGGCAGGGATTAGAGAGGAGGCCGCCTTCTTTTGCAAGGACCTCTGTGAACATTGCTGGGCTGTCCCCCTTGGGGCTGTGCCTGGCACACAGTAGATGCCCAGTGGGACTCTGCACACTGACAAGCTGGGACACTGGTGTCTGTCTGTCTTCAGACGGGTGGAGGTAGACTCAGTCAAGGCATGGTGTGTCCCCATCCCCAAGAATCCCAGACTGACGATGTGGTTATGACAAATGTACGAATTTCTAGTTGAATGAAGCCTCCGGGGCAGATGGGCTTATTCCTGCAGTGACTCCTGAAGCCTCAGCCCCTGGTGACACCTCCATGGGAGACATATCCTGATGGGTGGCAACCACTGGAACAGCCAGGCTCAGATGTCTCTCTCAGATCTTCTCTTGTGGAGGGACCCTTTACCCCATCCTGTTGCTTCTCCTGGATTCCTTGTTTCCAGAAAAGTGTAAGTAGGTTTAGGTGGAAGGGATGGAGGACGGGTCTCTGTCCCTAGGGCCCTGGCAGACACCTAAAGTGTACCACCTAGGGTGTCAGAGGTGATCTGTCTCCCTGAGGGCACAGGAGCTGCTCACAGGCCTCCTCTATGGTGCCCGGAGGTGGGACGCTGGTGAATCTGGCACAGTCTCCTGCCCCCGCCTCTTCTTGGGAGGCTCACTGAGGATTTCTTGGAGGTTTAGGGCGGGGTCTAGCTGTCCCCAGCTGTCCTGACCATCATTCTCCTGCTGACATGGGCCTTATGGCAATGGGGACATTTCCCCAGGGCTGGGTCCATGTCCCTGTTTCTCCCTTTGCCTTCTGGTGAGATAGGGGCCATCTGAATGCCAGGGGATGGACATGGAGGTCTAGGCAGGACAGGTGGCAAGGCCTGTCCTGGCTCCACATTCAGCCAGATCCTTGAGCAGCTGGGATGCCTTGTGAGGTGGGCGGCCCTGAGAGACCCCTGGGAGAGCAATCTGCATTTCAGGCCATTAAAAACAAAACAAAACAAAAAAAAAAAAAAGAAAAAACAACCTCAGGGGGTTGGGAAGGAAATAACAGTCCCAAACTTGGCAACAAATAGATTGCAATTTTTGGAAGCTTCTTTGTGTGAAGAATGAGTTTCCAGCGCTGCAGGAATATTCCTCTGACTCTTAAACAAAGGGCAATCACACGAATCCTTCTTTGCTTTTGTGGAAGCTAAGATCCTAGGAAGGTTGTCCCAGCCTTTGCCCCTACCCTCCTAAAATGCCACCAACACGACAGTTTTGGACGACTGCTTACTATTTACCACTTCTAACCCCTCCCCCCCATCCCAGGCCAGGTGCGGGGTCCTCACTGGGCTTAAGAAGGGCCAGGACAGTTAAGGGGTAGACGGGGCCTGCTGTATGAGGGGAGCTAGCTGGAGGCATATTGGGGCATCTCTCCCTGGGGTCCCCAGTCCCTGCTGTGCTCCCTCCAGGAAGTGCATGGGTCCTCCCTCCCCTCCTCCTTTCCTCCTCCGTCCTTTTCTTTTTCTTTTTAATCTGAGGGCTTCATTTTCCAGAAGCTGTCATTTTACATAAACCTCTCACTGAGGCATTTCCCTTCCCGCTGCCAAATCTCCATATCAAACGCTGGTGTCCACCATTGAACTGACAGCCCAAGTCTGGAAGGACCCACCGTGGTGGTACCACGTGGGACAAACTGTGTGGGGTGTCGAGGTGCATGCTGCCCTCCTCCAGAGCCTTCCAGGGGCTCTCCGGCTCCTTCCCATGGTTTCTGGTGGTGGCTGTGTGAAGCCCGCAGGCTCCCTGGGAGGCACCCAGGAGCCTGGGGAGGCAGGGGTAGTGTGATGGAGGGTGTCAGGAGGGGAGAGGCTGCCTGTCCTGGGTTGAATTACATCCTCCTAAAAGGTACGTTGAAGTCCTGACCCCCAGGCCTCAGAATGTGACCTCACTGGAGACAGTCTTCATGGAAGTTGTGAGATGAGACAAGGACATTAGGGTGGTTTGTGGAAGATGATGTGAAGACACAAGGAGAAGGTGGCCTTGCAGCTGGAGTGACGTGGCCACTAGCAGGGGTGCCTGGGAGCCGCCCACAGCACAGAAGCCAGCAGAGGCCGGGGTGAGGCCTTCTGTCAGAGCCTCCAGAAGGAACCAGCACCCCGTCCAGCACTGCCCAGGACACAGACACACCCCTCCTCTAGGGTCCCCTTCTCCCATGAAGTGGGTCCCTCCAGAGGCTCCTTCACCCCCTCTCCCACAGCCCCTCTCTCCACATACGCCCTCAGCTTCCCAGGTGTCCCCAGGTACCTGGTCCTAGGCCTGTGTTTATGGGAGAGGCTTCTGGCCAGCCTGCTGCTCCAGATGGGGTCCTGGCCTGACTGATGACTTCCGCAGCACTGGGCTGAGGGACATGGCTTGTGTCTCCACTGGGGTGGCAGAGGATGCTGGCGTCCTCTTGGTGGTTACTTCTCACCGTGCTTTGTCTCTTGGGCAGGACTGGCCTGGCCATTACAACAGGTGATTCCTAGTTAGGATCAAAAAGCCGGAGCCATGACCCTGCCCTGCCAGTACCCCCTGCCGAGAACGCTGGGCTGCGGGCCCAGGTCTTGGGGTCGGGCTGCCATGGCCGTGCCGTGTATGGTCACACCGCCTCAGCTTCTGGGAGCCTCACATGGAACTCAGGCACCACTGCGCCCCTGCCCATCTCCTGAAAAAGATTTGAGGACCACAAGTGACCATGTGTGTGGGAAGGGGCTGTCATAGAGAGTGTCCCTTTGCCTCACATGTCCTTCCTGTTCTCAAGGATGCTGGGACTTAGAGGACCGATGCCCTGAAGGGTGGGTGTTCTGGGTCTCTGTCCTCTACCTTTCTGCCCTTGGACTCATCAGTGGCAGAAATTTTGGGACTGACCAGTCATTGAGTTGATTTCAAAGGGTCTTGCTTGGACCGGTTTCTGGTAACAGCAAAGGAATTTTTCCTTTTACCTCCAGCATAGAATTTTCCCAGTTATTTTAAATAAGTTTCATTTATTTGCGCTTGCAATTCAGATAAGAATTACCAGCCTTGCACAGATGCAAATTCAGAGTGGTAAAAGGAATATGGACAGCAATGGCAGCCACATCACCGCCTCTCTCACGATCAGGTGCCCCGGCTGCTGTCAGAGGGAGACGTGGCATCTAAAGAGCTGCAGAGCGGCTTCCAGCAAGCAAGACAGGCCCCTCCAGAGCAGCCCTGGAAAGGATGCTCCTGAGAACCCTGCAGGGAGGCTCGGCACAGCTTCTGATGTCTCTGATTGAAAATATAGTAAAAAAAAAAAAAATGAAGCTGAAGCTCTCACCCAGTAACTCAATTATAAACCTGCCAGAGCAACTGCAGCCGTGTGTCTCATTGGTTTCTGTCTGGTACAGAAAAGTGGATGAAGGTGCAGAGCAGCCTCCCTCCTTTGTGGGGTGTATCAGTCAGCTGCTGCTGCATCACAAACAAGTCCCCAGACTGTAGCTGGAAACCATAGCCGTCTATTCTCCCTAGGAGTCTGTGGCTGGCTGGGCTCTTCTGCTAATCTGTCTGGACTCAACTACGCTCACTGTGCCCTGTGATTGGCAGGGCTGGGCCTTGCTGGGATGGCTCAGGGCTGCCCACACCCAAGGTTGAGACAGAAGGTGGATGTGAGCAAGGCCTGTTGAGGCCCTAGCTTGGGACTGGCACCCCCTCACTTCCCGGGTATCTGGTCACAAGGCCAGCTGGGACTCCAGGTGGGAAGAGTGATAAAGTCACATTGCAAATGGGCTGTTTTCATGGATGTGAATGAGCAGATGACTGGGGACATTTCTGTAGTCATCTACATGGGGTGGAAGCAATCCAGTCTTGAGGGCGGGGACTGGGAGATGAGAAAGCTGGTCTTCAGACATTTAAGCTTGGTGGGGAAGGGGTCACTGCTACCCAGATGCACTGAGACCTGGTCTGGAAGGCCTGTGTCCAAGCCCACCTCCTCGCCTGGCTCTGGCTCACGGCTTGCCTCTCTCATGGAGCTTTCTCTTGGCTCCCAGCCTTTTGGATTCACCCATGTACACTGTGTACAGGCCCCCCCTGTAGTGGTTGTAGGGGAGGGCAGCCTTCCACCTACCCGTCACTGTTGGCTGCTCCTCACTGCTCCCCAGCTCTGCTCTCACTGGGCTGACCATGCTTCAGTCTCTACCCAAGAGCTAGCTCCTTCAAGCCCCTCCTTCAGCACAGACCTATGCCTCCCTGCTTTCAGGTCTCACATTGAATGACCAGGGCTGCCCCTGCCTCCTCCAGCCCTCTCAAGAACCCTCCATTTCAGAAGAGGGCTCCAGCCCCTGCTCCTTTGTACCAGCTGGGCTGGCTCACTGGCTGTCCTCTCATTTCCACCCTCTCTCTTTAGGTTTAAGCCACAAACGTGCCCTGATGGTCTGACCTCTCAGAACCCTCCTTCCGTTGGTCTCCTCCTGGTCCACAGATGTCTTCTCCAACCGTGGCCCTGGCCTCCAGCCTGTGTTGGCTACGGAGCAGAAAGTGGGTGTGCAGTAGGGTGGGCGGGACATCTGCAGATGCTTCACAAAACGCTCCTGTTGATGGAGAGGAGCCTGAACTCTGTTAACTCATGTAAAGAGGTTTATTCTGAGCCACATGTGTGTGACCGTGGTCTGGAGAGCCAGGCCCTGGAAGCCTCGAGTGAGTGGTTGGGTCACAGTTTGGTTCTGTACACTCGTGGAGACAGGAACTACATGTAGAGTCATAGATCAACACACAGAAGGCGCACACGGGATTGGCCCAAAAGGGACACCTCAAAGGGGTGCGACTTACGGGCTATAGGTGGTTTTAAAGATTCTTTGGCTTACAATTGGCTAAAGAAATGAAGCTTTCTCTAAAGGCCTGGAATGCTTTAAGTTAAGTCCTGTTGATGATTTGGTAGCTATTGTTACAAAGGATAACTCCAGAAGGTTATATCTGACCACCCTTCTCCTTATGGCTGGCAAATCAGCTTTAAGGTTTTTCTGGGGTCTTCTTGGCCAAGAGGGGTCCATCAAATCATCTAGGGGCTTAAGATTTTACTTTAGTTCACACTGCTGGAGCCACCCTGCCTCTCAGTTGAGTTTCTTGATGCCTGAGGGCCTTTGCACAGGCTGCTCCTGTGGAGGGACCCCAGGCCTTGTCATTAATTGCAACCCAGTCTTCAGAGCTCAGCTCAGTGGTCACTCCCTAAGGAAGCCTTCCTTGACGGCCCTTGGGGCCCAGTTAGCTGTTCCTGCCCCTCCGTGCGCCCCTAAAGCTCTACTCCCAGCTGCCTGCAGTCGCTGTGGGTGTGGCATCTGTCTGTCTTCTGCAAGGTCAGGAGCCTTTCCGGGCTTAGTCCCCATGGTGTCCCAGGACCCACCACAGCTCCCATTTCTCAGAGGCTCAGCAAATGGCTGTGATCAGTGAGCAGTGGTGCCCAGCTTCCTGTGTCCCAGAGCAGCTGGGGAAGCAGTGAAGGGGTGCTGGGTTACCCCTGCAGTGCCTGGCGCTGACCTGGCATGGCGTCCTCTGCTTATTGTCTTGGTGTTTGGGTTTTTTGTCCTTGGTGGAGACCCTCAGAACTGGGCCTTGCCTGTCCCCTGCGGTGCCTGCAATAGCCACGGTGCAGCTGAGCCCTCCAAAGCCCTGGCCCAGAGGTGGGTACCAGTGCTCCATGGCAGGACTGAAGAGTGGCTGCTGGTCACTGGGGATGAGCATCTGATGACATCCTATGTGGCATCACATGGGTAGGACCTGCTAGCTGCTTGGACCCTTCCAGGAATTGCATCTTAGGTAGTGATTTATTGAGAAGAGAAAGTTCTTGTCCCCCCTGTCCCCAGGTCATCAGTGAAGGAAAAAGAGAGGTTGTGAGAGGTGGAAGAGAGCACACAGCAGGCCCAGGCTGAATGCCTACTTTCCAAGGCCAGATGTTCATGTGCTCACACACACACTTGCACAGGCACACACACATACATGCATGCACACGCACACACATGGATACAGATATACATGTGCACGCACAGGCACACACATGCATGCACACATTGGTATCTGTGCAGGGCTTTGGCAGAGGGGCGACCTTGCCTCTGGGTTAGCATGATTCACTAAGAGGAAGCCCTTCCAAGTGGCCCTAGCTGTGCGGCAGCGTTTATGGAAACCATGCCAAGTCCCTCTGGGATCAGCTTCTCAACTTCTTGGAACAGCAAGAGGCACTCCCCTGCCAGGTCTGGAGCAGGTGACACCTGCCCTCCCGCAGCCCTGGGCTGTGTGGGCGTAAGAACAGCCCTTCCTCTTGCTAAGGGGAGACCAAATGGAAATCCTCCCTTGTATCTCGTATAACTGGCAAAGCACCTGCTGTCTTGGGGTGAGACAGGCTGGGGAGCATCTGTGAGACTTGCATCCTGCTCTAGAGAGGTGTTTTTCTTGCCTTGATGCACATGCATAGAAATGGAAGAGGTGAGTGAGGCGGTGACTGTGACATTGTCTCTGGCTTAGTTTCACCTCCTCCTCTCCACCTGGGCCTCATTAGTGTGCCCAGACCACCTGGGTTGCAGTCGGGCCTAGGGCCGCCTTCACTAGGAGTGGTGACGTAGGCAAAGCCCAGCTCAGGGTGCCCATGGGAAGAGTGGTCAGTGTAAATCCCTCTTGTTTCTGGAAGCTACCAGGCAGCCAGGGTGTCCTAAGCACACTGGTGTTCCACAGTCTATGTTGGTCTTAGGTTGCATTGTTGAGACAGACTCATGGCTGACCACATATCTTTGCTCCCCACACCCTCCCCACACAATGTGGGACTCTAATATGACCAAGTGCCTTACTTTGGTTGATGACCAAGGTTATTACTCTGTGGCTGCAAGGCCTGTCTGTCACTTCTAGACAGGAGGTTTAGGATGGAGCATGTTATATGCCCCGGCTCTCTTTCCTCTCTGCCAGGACCACCAGGAATGTTCCAGATAAATCAGCCAGGTTCCTGCTGTGAGGAGCTCAGTGGTGAATAAAAGCATTTGTTAAAGAGTAGCTATCACTCAGTGCTGTTTGTTACTGCGGCAGAACCTCCCTTCTCCTGACTGATAAAGTTTTGTTCCCAACTCTCCTGGCCGTTATTTAGTTCAGTGAGCACACACTGAACAGTCCCGGCCTGTGCCCAGAGGGGCCAAAGCCAGTAGTGTGGTGGTGGGCTCTGTCTCGGTGTAGTGGCAATGACCGTGTGGCTGGGGGATGTGCTTCTAAACTGGGCGGTGATATAGTGCCATGTCACTCGGCAGTGGAA
>NW_003852413.1:3022553-3040401 GCF_000181295.1 Otolemur garnettii
ACCCACCACATGCAGTGCGTCCACCACTGCATGTGGCCACATGCATCCACCACTGTGTGCGTCCACCACCATGTGTGTCCACAGCTGCATGTGTCCACCACCATGTGTGTCCACCGCTGCATGCGTCCACCACCATTGTGTGCAGTACGTAACCCACCACATGCAGTGCGTCCACCAACAAGTGCATCCACTCCAGCAACTCCATCGGTTCCTTCTCTTTCGGGTTTTCCAGGGAGGAGGCGGGTTGACAGCCGCAGGAGCTGGAGACAGTTCTGAACACGGCAGAAACCACAGGCCGCGAGATGTGTGTGCAGGAAGCGGGATCTTCATGGGCACGGTGTACCCGATCCCTTTGTGGAAACTTCTGCTGCTCATGCCAGGGCCTGTGGTACTAGTAACACAAGAGGTTTTGTTCTCCCACGTAATGTCAATAAAATGGTTTTTGAGTTTATTTCTTCAGGCCGGGTGACAAATGTTTAAACAGTCAAGCTCAGAGACGTTCTTGGATATGACTCCCTTTTCCTTGGGTGCATTTTCCCTGCCTGATTGAGTCTGCTCGTGTACGTGAAGAGTTCACCACTTCCTTCCTTCCTCGGGACATGCTGCTCCCCCCTGAGGGCTGCAGGTGCCCGTTTGTACGCCGGCTCCCTTGACGCCGCGTCCCCTGTCAGGTTCCCCAACATGCTGCTCACTCACTGCTTTTCTGTTCCAGCCAGAGTTGTTGGGAAATCTACTTTTGGGAAAATTTAAACCCTGGTGATTGGAAGACAGACATTTTCTGCACTTGATCACTCTGTGGATTTGGGGTGAGAAGCTGGGATGGGAATCTGAAGAGTGAAGAGTCTGTGCCGGGTGCTACCTGTGTGCAAGACACTGCCATCCTAGTGGGGCTTCAGGGTCTGGGTGCGCAGCTCACAGGAACTACATGTTAAAGATTGAGATGTGGCTGGTAGGATGACCAGGTGGGAAGGAATTAGAAGTGCCTGAGGCCAGAGCTGTGGGCATGTGTATCGGTCAGAACCCACAGGCTGTCTCTACCCGTCTCCAGCTCTACCAGCTCCGTCTTCTCTCCCATCTCCGTATCCATCTCCCACCAGCCCCATCATCTCCATTTCCAGCCTCATCATTACAGGAGATGGCAAGTCTGAAATTCATAGGACAGGCAGGCCAGCAGTCTGGTGAATCGGGCAGGATTTATGTTGCAGTTTTGAGGCAAGAATTTCTTCTCTGGGAGGCCTCAGGTTTTGCTCTTGAGGCCTTGAATTGATTGGATGGTGCCCCCACCCCTGTTCCCTGAAGGCTCATCTCCTTTACTGAAGGCTGCTGATTATAGGTGTTTACCACAACTGCCAGATATTGTCAGAGAAACACCTAGAATCTTGTTGGATTGAACCTCTGGGGACTACAGCCCAGCCTAGTGGACACATAACATTGACCAGCACAGTGTCCCCCCCAGGCTCCCCAGTAGGACTGGCAACTTTCTCTTGGACATTTCAGCCTAATGGTCAGGTTTGCTCATATCACAGGGACTGAGCCATAACTTGCGAATGTCTGGGGAGGGGTTAGACCAGAAGTCCTCAAACTTTTTAAACAGGGGCCAGTTCATGGTCCCTCAGACGGTTGGAGGGCCAGACTGCGGGCCCCAGGACGAGTTGGCTGCTAAGCAGGACAGGCAGCAGAGGTGAAAGCACCCGGCGGGCCAGATAAATGTCCTAGGTGGGCCACATGTGGCCCATGGGCTGTAGTTTGAGGACGCCTGGGTTAGACTAAGGACAGTGAGTGTCGAGTCGTGGGGCTAGACTGTCTTGGCAGACCCGGCGGGCAAGGACTTATCTCTTTCCCAGAAGTTGGAAGTGACTTGACCCTGTGCCCAGTGTTAAGACGCAGGTACTGCAGCTCCCCACTTCCAGTCGCATTTAGGGTTGCTTTCTACACGGCTTGAGTGACAGCGACTGTGCCCTTGTGCTTCTTTCCAGCCCATTTCCCTGGGCCTGAGTGAGTAATATTGTTAAAAAGCAAATCTGATCTTGCTGCTCCTGTATTCTAAACCCCTCAGAGCTTCCAGTGGCTATTGGAAGGTGTGGTGCTTCCAGCCACAGCTCAAGGCCCACCTGGTCCTGCTGCCACCCATCACCTTGAACATAGATCATAGATCTGCTGGTGTCTCCTGGGTCCTGGGCAGTGCCTCCCCTCCCCACAGAGGGTCCTAGGCAGTGCCTCCCCTTCTCAGCCTCAGGGCTCTGTGATGGGTCCCCCTTGTCTCCCCAACCCTTCCCACACCCTCCACCATTGACTCATTCCTGACACCGACCTTAAGAGTCTCTGTGTCCTGGTTGCGTGTCCTTGCAGTATTCCAGACCTGTCCTTTTAGGATGTCCACAACCATGACTTGACAACTGATCACTAGTGAGGTGTTGACTGGCCAGGGGTCCTCAGCCCAGGCTGTGCATTAGACCCCCTGGGAAGCCCTCACTGTCCCCAGGTGTGTCATCACTGCTACTCAAAGTGTATCCTCCGGCCAGCAGTGTGGCCTCACCCGGGAGCTGGTTAGAGATACAAAACTAAGCCTGAACCAGGCCACTGGCTCAGAATCTCCCCTTCAGTGAGATTCCTGCCTGGCTGTGGGGGTGGACAAGAAGGTTCGAGGAAGACTCTGGTGACAGCTGGCAGAGGAGTGTTGCTGCGTCTCCAGCAGCAGCCCTGGGTACTCCTGCTCAGTGAGCACATGGCCACTCATGATCAGCCCTCCACATTCTTCTTTTGTCACCAGCTTCCGTGCACAAGTGACCTTTGGCAGCTGGTAGCCACCCAGGGCTCACACCTTCTCGTTGAGTGGAGGAGGCAGCGTTTCGTTTTCTCTTCCCTGCCTGGTTTCCCACCTCCGCATCCAGTTATTCCTAGAGGCTGCTGTCCTCAGCCAGGGAGGGAGGGGGACATCGCCTTTCCCCGTATGTCCCCCTCCCTTGGCTGTGCTTTGGGCACCTCCCCCCACCAGCAGATTTATAAGAAAAGCTGGAAGTAGGGTAGAGGGGATGAGGGGGGAGAGGAGGGAGAAAGAACATTCCAGAGGAAGATGGCACAGCAGAAATCATCACTTAGACCCGACAGGGAGGTTTTTGAACACATCTAGCCTTGAATCATTGCCTTGGAAAATCCCAGATGTGGTTCTCAGCAGTAACTGTTCACATGTTCACACTGCGTGGCCGCAGCTGTAGGAAGGAACCTGGTAAAGGGGCAGGTGCCTGCTCTTCCCGCGCGGAGGGAGCAGCACAGAGGCCTCTGCAGACCAAAAAGGAGCCCTGCCCACCAGGCTGCATGAGGCCCTCTACAGATCCAGAGCCCCCCATCACACCTGTGGACTGCGTGGCCCAAGGCTTCCCCAGGTATGTGGCAGGAGCTGGGTGTGGCTGTGCC
Source organism: Otolemur garnettii (assembly GCF_000181295.1). Classification (NCBI taxonomy): domain Eukaryota; kingdom Metazoa; phylum Chordata; class Mammalia; order Primates; family Galagidae; genus Otolemur; species Otolemur garnettii. The sequence continues at coordinate 3,025,968 of NW_003852413.1, forward strand.
TGGGGTGCGGCCTCGTCTCCCCCCACCACATGCCTCGGCCCTTGAGGACGCACTTCTGGTGCCTCTGTGGCTGCGTTTGCGGAGGGTAAGCTCTACAGTGGCCTGACTTGGCCTCTGCCCCCCTCGGAGCCTTCAGAGAGGAGACAGAAGTGAGGGGAAGATCTCAAATGTGGCAGGTGCAGGGTGGCCAGAGACAGCTGGGATGCAGGTTCAGCTGGAATCTCAGGTAACAGCAATTGTTTAGTATCTGTGTGTCCCGAAGATAGCCTAGGGCACACTCACACTACACTTTTGTCTATCTGGAATTACAATTTAACTGGCTGTGCTTCTATTTCCGACATCTGGGCGGGGGCCGGGAGGGCACCGGAGAAGATGTGAGGGCGGCTCTGGGGCTGAGACTCGCATTCTGTCCTTTATTCTGGTCCTCTGGAGCCGCGGGCCTCTGCTGTGCATTGCTTGCTGAGAGGGACACCACCATGGGCCATAAAGCACTAGGCAGCCAGCTCCCTGTACCTGCTGTTAATAAATACTCAGGGGCATGCGCACCCACGGGGCACCTCCTGAGGAAAGGGCTCTGTTCTCATCTCCTCAGGCAAATCACTTAGCCCAGCAGTTCTCAACCTGTGGGTCAGGACCCACAAGAACTGTATTAAAGGGCTGCAGCATTAGGAAGGTTGAGAACCACTGACTTAGCCTCTAGGTGCCTCAGTTTCCTTATTTGTAAAGTGGGCATAGTAATAATAGCACCTGCCTCTCGGGATGGCCAAGGTTCTGTGAGATAATACTTAGTGCTGGGCTGTGGTCAGCACTCTGTGACTGTCTCAGCAAATCTCACTCTTATGATGGGACTCTTCAAACTCAGGGGTTGGGCCGTGAGAGAGGATCTGGGGAGGCGAGTGGGCAGAGGTCTTGCAGGCACAGACCCCTGGGGCTCGCCCAGGCCTTCCTGCTGCTCACTCTGCTGCCTTGGGGCTCCTTCTCCCAAACTAGAACTCAGCAATCCAGCGTCAGCTGTTCACTATCCTGGCCCCCTAAATGGCCAGCCCCATGTGGCTCCTGTCTGTAGACCCAGCCGAGAGTTCAGGCACACAGCCAGCCCTCTGCAAAGATTCCTACACTTGATTGACTGATTAGATTAATTGAGGGTTTAGGTGAGGGGCTTACATGATTCAACCTGCTTCTTTGAATGAGCTCTCTCTTTAGAGGGAGAATGGGCTGGAGGGGTCAGAGTGGTCTTCAGTCCAATTGGATCTTTTGCCCTGACTCACACCCGGTGTCTAGATGTTTATTGGCTGATTTGGCCTCTGGCACTTGGCTGCTCACTGAGCTGCCCTGTCCTCTCTGGGGCCCTGGGCTTGCTCTGTCCACTGACAGATGGGGTAGAAGCTTTCTACTGTCCCTGGGCACCCATGGGTTTTTGTTGCTCTTGGAGCAGAATGAGTCTTTTAGTAAGAGCCCACACAGGAGTGAGGAGAGGAAGGGCCAAGCTGGAGGGGTCCTGGGATTGGAGTCTACTCCAGGGAGCAGGAGGAGGAAGCCAGCCTCTCCAGGGTAAGTCCATGAGCATCCATCCTGGCCCACGTTGCTGTACCCTGATTAACCACCCTCGCTCGACACGATGCAGTGAGGTAAAATGATACACTGCATTGGAGACTTAAAACTTAATTAAAACTGTATATCACAAATTTTAAGACTCCAGGCTTAATACAACCTGATGAAATTATTCTGATACATTTCAATTCAAATCTGGATTTCTGTGATGGAAGAGAGAGAGTGGAGGGGAGCTGAAACCAGAGGGAAAACACCTCCTATGCAGTATTTCGTCTCGGTGTCCAGCCGAGATGAAGACTCTGGGACGATGTTGAAGAGGAGACATTTACCTCGGGCACAGGCAGATGGGAGAGAGCAGGTGTGGACACAGCCTGTCCTCGCTGGGCTCGGTGAGGACAGGAGAGGACTCTGCTTAGGGGCCAGCTGTGCAGCAAGGACTGTAGTTGGCTTTTTGTTCTGAGTCAAGGGTGAGTTCTGTTTACCCCATTTCTAGATGTTTCTTTAGAAACCACAATGCTGACTTCTCTAAGGAACCCAGAGATGCCAGGGGACCCTGGGATTCCTTGAGAATCTCGAATGCTGGATGCCTCCAGATCGTTAGTCCAAAGGGTAAAATGCAAGTAATGAGAAACATCCTTTTCAACGAGTTAAATGACAGCTAGGCCAGGGCAGGGGACGTGGAGCTGGCATTACAATAATTACCTAATAGATTAACTTCTCCACAGCTCTTTTGGCTCCGTCCCCTCCTCCCTGCCGTTCTGTTGTATAAAAATTCCTTCCTCCCAGGGCTGCTCCTCGTCCTCCAGGCTGAGTCTCTTATCTGTGATGTACAGGTTTCTCCATCCTTCCTGAGACATGACATGCTAGTTCTTAAAGCAACTCACGCTGTTGCAAGCCACGCACAGCAGCCCGGACCACAGGGGTTCCCCGGCCCGACTAGTCCTCCAAGCCGCCCAGGGAGGTCATGGAAAACCACCAGGCTCTCTCCTAGCGGATGTGATTAGGGTCTCCGTGAGTGGGGTCTCTAAGTGTCCATTTGGAAATACTGTCCAGGTGATTCTGAGGGATGGGAGGACTTGGGAGCCAGGGGCAGCCACATAGTTGTTGGAAACATTACTCAGTTGCAGACAAATTCTGAGACAGATGGAGTCAGGTCCACTCAGAAATTCATAAACTGCTGCTGTGCCAGCCAGTGGGGGTGGGGGAGGGGGGGAGCAATGTAGTCATGGTATCTGTCCATCCGTTCATCCATCCTTCATCCTTCCACCCGTCTGCCCATCCATCATCCATCTGTCCATCCAAACACCCTCAAAAGTTGCAGAATATCTTGGATCAGGCCCAATGTTTGTGTGAGCACCCCGAGACAATAGCAAACGCAGGTTGGTGGATTAAAGAAAGAGGTCCCTGGAACCCAGACGTGTACTCCAGGGTCTTATCACATCACTGTCCACAGCTGCTGGACGGTGCAAACAACCCAAGTGTCCACCAGCAGACGAACAGCTAAATAAAACACGGTCTCTCCATACACTGGGGTGGCGTTCAGCACAGAGCAGAGTGCGGGGCTGACCCGACGTGGCTGGACCTTGAGAACTTTGTCAGTGGGAGAAACCACACACACGAGGCCACCGGTCCCCTGATCCCGTGTACGGGAAACACCAGAGTAGGCAGATCCACAGGCACAGACAGCAGTTCAGTGGTTCGCAGGGGGAGTGGGAAGTTTTGTTAAAAGGTGTGGAGTTTCTGTCTGGGGAGATAGAAAAGGTCTAGAAATAGGAAATAGTGACTTTGCACAAGATTGTATATGTAATGAGTGTCACTGAACTGCACCGTAACCAGTGGTTGAAATGGCAAGTTTTATGCTACGTGTAGTGCTCTGCAATAAAAAGTCCCCCAAAACAAGACTAAAAAAAGAAGGAAAGAGACCACCTGTGAGGCTGGTGAGCGCTTTCCTCCCTCTCACGAGAAGCTGGTGTGTGACTCGGGGTGTGGGTGTGCAGGGACCCAGGCGTCTGTCGGGGGGAGCCTCCCTCACTGTTCAGCATGAAGCCCTGAGAGGTAGGGGCGGTGGGGGTCTCACTGGCCCATGAAACAGGCCGGTGGGGGCTCTGGCAAGTTTGCCCTAGTGGTGGCTTATGAAGGGGACACAGTATCCTGGGTCATGGGCCCATCACGTGCCTTCAGAGCAAGGGCTTTTTGACTGGGGCAAAGTTGGGAAATCACCCTCTGGTTCACTGTCTGGGGACAGGAGCCTCCTTTGATGAGGAAAAGTCCCCTCCCTGGACCACCACTGTGGGGAGGTAGGGCAGCTGGCCCCCCGTCTGAGGAGGAACGCTGAATTTCCAGGTCCTGCTGCACCGCTGGCAGGGAAGGCTGGCAGGGAAGGCTGGCCCAAGCTGGCCCTCCAGGGCCTACAGGTTGGGGCTCTCTCACTTAGAGTGCTGGGGCTGGGGTGCTTCAGAGTGCAGGCGTCTCAGACGTGGTGGCATCTGCACTGTGCTACCGGCTGTGGGTCCCAGATCCAAAAGCCAGAATGCTCCCTGAGCGCTTCCTCTGACCATCAGGGCAGAGCTCAGGACGTTCTGGATTTTGGAGCATTTTGGATTTTCAGATTTGAGATGCTCAGCCTGCGTTGTGAAAGGGGTGAGCACAGGAGCATACCTGCGGTGTCAGGGCTGGGGTGCTGGCCGCGCCGCTTAGCGGAGGTCTGGGGGGGTTTCTGCAAGACTGGTGAAGGCCTCGTGCCCCAGGTGTGTGTTGCCCCATGTTGGGGGCTGATGATGTCAGGGGAGGGACAGGCCTCCCTCTCCCCCCATGGAATATTGCTCTGGAAGGTAAAACATGCCCCAGCAGTGGCCATGCAATGTGACTGTCATCGGGAGAGCAGGAGCCTGTGCTGTCCTAGGAGCATCCTAGAAGCCTTCTGGGGCCTTCTTCCTGGTTGATTCAACCTGCAAACCATCTCTCAACAGAGTGCAGAGGTCAAGGTCAGGCAAACTTCTTTAAATGTATTTCAAATTGAGTCTCAAATTCTGAATTTGCTGAAGTGGAAGAAAAGAGGGTTTTCTCCATTGACTGGACTTAGCCAGCCCTGCCTTGGGTGAGCTCTGCGATTGAGTCCCAGGGGTGGGGTGGGGTGCTGCCAGTGATGACCTCGACCCCTAAATCTGGTCAGGTGGCATCTCAGTGAATCCTCCAGTCTTATGAGGTGGGGCCATGGATGGACTTGACTTGTTTTCCCCTTTTATTCCCAGTTGACCTGTGACACCCGTCCGTGTTGATGGGATGCAAAGTGATCCTTCCACACGTCTAAGCTGTGTCACAATCAAGCCAGGGAAACCTGTCGTTCACGGTGATGTGGGCCTGGAGGACATCGTGTTAGGTGAAATAAGCCAGCCACAGAGGGACAAATGTCACGTGTGCTCCCTCCTGTGTGGGAGCCAAAAAGAAGCTGTACCATAGGAGAAAGTAGCATAGTGGTTATTGGAGGCTAGGAAGGGCAGGGGGAGGGGAGGACGGGGACAGGCTGGTTAACGGTTACAAAATTACAGCTAGATGTTCTCCAGCACTGCAGGGTGGTGACTGTAGTTGACAATAGTTTATTGTGACCTCCTTTTATAAGGAAGGGAGCAGAGGTGTAGAGAAGCTGGGTAATTTACCTAAGAACAGGGAGAGACAATCACAGGTAACTCTTTCCTTACAGCACAGGGCTTGATGGTCACACCAGGTGCCGGGGCTTGGGCGTCGTAGCTGCCATGGATCCCATCTGGAGCAATCCTTGGCTGTGTCTGCTTAGTGGGATGCAGCTGGGGCGCTGGCGACCAGGAGCGGCAAGCAAAGCCTTCTGCCTCTGGGGTCAGGGGTAGCATTGGCCCCCCGGGCCCACAAGCAAGACAGCATCTTGGCTGGAGAGTCCTGGGTTCCCCGGGGCCACTTTCACTGCTTGCTGACTCTGTTGCAGAGAGAGCTGGCCAAAGGCACGGAATGGAAGGGCCGGGGTCCAGGGCTTTGGCTCCTCTGCTGTGAGCCTCAGCCTTTCCCAGACCTCATCCCTGTCCAGGATGGGTGGCATGCAGATGGTGGGCTGCCAGGCTGCTGCTGGTCCTTTCTGATTTTCTTGCATACACCTGAGGGTCCCACTGCAACCACAGGTGGTGGGGGAGGAGGGAGCCAAGAGGAAGACTCTGGGGCTCTGGACGCAGCTTTCAGTGGCCAAGTTGAGAGTCCTGGGCACAGCATGGTGAGGCTTCAGTGGGGACTGCGACAGCCCTTCCAAATATCCTTCTGCAAAGCGAGGGCCCGCTCATCATTCATAATTGGCTGAACCACAAATGGAAGCTGATTAACAAGTAGATGAAGCACAGAGGGAGGTTTCCAGAGATGCGCCACTGGGCTCTGTCAGCACCGCTTCCTGCTCATTGTGCCTGCTGCTGACTCGGATGGGCACAGGTGGCAGTTATTAAATCTGAGGATGACACAGAGTGGGGAGGGATGGGGAGTGTGTTTCACAGACAGGATCCAAATATATCTCAGCAGTCAGAATGATAGGGTGGATCTAGCAAAATACAATTTAGCAGGACCCAAAGTACCTTATTTGGGTCCAACTAGCCACCACAGCTTTCCAAGCCTGTGATGGGTGGGACAGGCCTGGGTGGTGGCAGACATGAGACTTGGCCATAGTGTGAGCCAACAGTATGTTAGAGCTGCGGTAAAAATCCAGAGTGGTCTTAGGTTGCATTAATGGGAGCATTATTTGCTGAAGGAAGGAGGATATTCTGCTCTACCCATTCTCCTTGCCGGGGTTCCGTGCTAGGATCTTCATGCCCCACTTTAGGGACTTTGATTAGTAAGAAAGACACAAACATGAATTCCAGGTTAGTAAGAAAGACTCCAGTATGAATGCCATAGCTAAAAAAAATGAGATGTCCTGAACTTATTCTTTGATACTTACAAAATATTTTTAATGATTACAGTAAATATTTTCTCTTTGTACAAAGAGAAAGCACAGAAGAGGGTAAGGGTGGGAGCAAAAATTAGCTGTCACCTTAATTTTCTAACTCAGAGATAAGTAATATCTCAGTATATTTTCTACTAGTCTTTTAAAAAGTAGGTAAAATCCCGAGGACGTTTATGGCTGGTCTGCCTCCTGTTCCTGTTTGATATTACATGGTGAGCATCATTCCACGCCTTTCAGCATTCACCAGAATCACAGTTCCCAGCACTGCCGGCGAGTCTGTGGTGTGGATGTCCCCAAAATTCATAATTTGTTTCCTTCTTCCTACCATCGGCTGTTTGGGTTGTTTCCAGTTTTCTCTGTGTTATAAATAATCCTGTGATTAACTTTTTTGTGTGCATAAATCTAGGTCTGTGTCTCCAATTATTTCTATAGGACCAATTCCTAGAAGTAGAGTCTCCAGGTCAGGGACACAAACGTTCTTACAGCTCCTGCTACGGTGCCCACCAGGCCGGTTTCTCCCCCTCATTAACAGGAGCCCATCAGCCAGCACCAGCCAACACCCCGGCCATTATCCTCAGACGCGATCTCTGCCAATTTAATAGGTAAAAGTGTTACGGGCCCTGTTTTTATTTGCATTTCCTTGATTGCTGTGAAAGGCTGAATTATCCCCTGGTTGTCCCTCCCATTTTGCTGGCACCAGGATGACTGACAGCTCCTACTGTACAAGCTCGGTGATTTTAGCACAATTAACACAGTTTTCGGTTTTCTAATAGTGGGAATTTTATCTCCTTCATGTGGCCCACACATAGCAGGGAAGGAGCGTCCAGTGAAGGAAAGAAAGTCAGATGGGTGCTGTGAGTGACGTGAACGGGCAGAGACGGCTCAGGGTGAAAGCCAGAGGCAGCACTGGTCCTCACCCCTTAGGTGTGACCCCGGCCAGGCACTGATCTTCACAAAGAAGCTTCAGGTCCCCCTGAGCTTTGGGGCCGAGAGCCTGGGTGGAGAGGCAGAGAGGAACACTCAGCGGGGTGCAGGGCACGGGGTACATAGTTAGTGCTCGCGTAATGGTAGATATTTTCCTTAGCGTCAGTATTCCCGTCTATCACCTATATGAAGCCTGCTTTTGTGAAGGTGGGAGGACTCACTTCCTCAGCTCCATCCTTTGCTTTGCCCAACAAACACTTAATAGACGCCAACTCCATGATGGAGAATGTGTACCAGACAAGCAAATAGTGAAAAGACGCGTTCTCGGACCCAAATTCCAGGCCAGCAGGGGATTCTGGCAAGCACGGGGAAGAATGTATTGGTGTTGGTTTAACTCCAAAGGAAGGGATGTGCCAAGAAAAAAGAGCAAAAGAAGACATATTCTATTTCTCTTGTATATGGAAGGAAAATTCATCTTGCGAGTAATCAAATCCGAACCAATCTAAATAATGTAATACCCCTTTCCCACACTGTTAGCAAAGTCTTTTAAAAAGGCCAACATGCAGTGCTGGTGAGGATGTGATGAAACAGGCACTTCCTTACATCGTGCAGTTAAAGCAAGTGTCCCGTAGGTCAAAGGGATGACCATGCTGAGAAGTGGCAGCTTATACTTGCAGCCTGACGCGGCTGCCACAGGCGGGGACGCAGGGATCCCACTGTCCTTGCAGACAGAAGCCTCATTTCCTGCCTCCCTAGGCCGCCGGCTCAGAAGGGACGGTCTCTGCTTAGCAGATGAGTCAGCCTCGGGCCTGTGTCCTCTTCTTTCTCATTGAACATTCCTTGGAGAGTTTTGATTTTTTTCAAGGGCCCATTGACTACCTTGCCCACATTTTAAAACATCTCTCTGTTGTGGTGGTGTTTGTGGGCTATTGATCCTGCCAGCTAGTTTTCTGAGATGCGCTTCATCTCAAATGTTCCTAAAGGGAACTCGAGGACAAGCCAGGCCTGGTTGCTGTCCCCCACCCCCGCCCCCACCCCCCGCAGCAACGCCGGGCGGAGGCAGTGGGCGAGCGCTGGCTGGCACCAGGCCTCGTCTTCAGGTTTTAATCTGAGCTGTGATTTCCCCAGGCAGGTGGGAGGCGGGCTCCCAGCATAGCCGTGCTCTGCAGAGGGGAAGAAATTAGTGCTGCTCCATGGAGTCTTTCCTGCTGGACCACGGGATGGGGGTGAGCCCCTTACCTGGGACCTTCTCTCCCACTGATCGTTTCATTTGGGTCCCTGTTCCTTTTATCCTGTGTCTAGGAGCCAGAGGTTGTGAGCAAAAGTGAGCAGGGTTCTGGCCTCCCCCCTAACTTCCTTCTCTCCGACTGGGGCCTGGAGTCTTCCCTCCCTGAACCTTCTCTGGTGCCCCCAGAAGTGGCCGCAGCAGCCCGGCGGTGCTTCACACTGTATGTGTGTTTTCAGAAGCTGCGGGGGACGTCATGTGTATAAAATTAGCATTGCCTTGTTGGCCCCTTTCAGACTAATTCGGAGTGAAATGTTTTAGCAATGGTGGGCCGATTCTATCAGGAGGACAAGAACTAATTAAATTCCCTCTGACCATCAAGCAGTAAATTATTTATATCCAGACAGATGCAATCTAGTCTCTAGCATCCAGCTTGCCCGACACGCAGCCCACTTGATTTTTCAAGGGGAGAGGGAGAAAAAAGAGAAGAGTCAAGTACTCGGAGAGGGTAGGGTGGTAGGGAAAGCTGGGGGGCTCCAGCCTGCGAGGTGCACAGCCCCCTCTGTGGATGAGGAAGCTGGAGACCCAGGTGAGGTTGTAGGGCTTCCCGGCCCTGTGCCCTTCCTTGTAGGTGCGAATAAAAAAGGAGTCCACGAGCCATTTGACAAGTCTTTGTTTGACAGAATCTCAGCTGTTTAGGGGGAGAATTAATTTCACTAATGAATTTACTAATGCATGTCACAGACTTACTGGTCTGCCCCTCAGTGGCCCTTGGTGGCCACTAAGCAGCTGCCAGGTTGCATTTGGGGATGGAGTGATTTTTTTAGCCCCATGTGGTACATTGTGTGGCCTGCGCCCATCTTTGCTGCTGCTCACCCAGCAGTGGGGTCCCAGGCACCGTGCATGGCAAACCCACTGGCCCTTCCCACAATACAAGGGACACCCTCCTCTCTGGATGCCCCTGCCGTCCCTGCCAGCCACAGGTGCTGACGGGAGATGGGGCCTGCCTCGGGTCTGATTCCTCAGCCTCCTGCACCCCTGCCTTAGGAAGAGGTGTAAGCTGCCCCCAGGGTGCTGGTTGCTTGTCTGTGACTTGGGCCAGATCAGAGGAGCCCTCCTTCCTCAGTGGTCCAGCCGGCTGAATGTGAGAATATCTGCTTGGACCCGGCTAGCCTGTGCCTCCCTCGAGGGTCCTGAGCACCATGGGGCACTCATCCTGCTCCCCAGCTTCAGTGGGGGCATCATCTGTCAGGAAGGTGCTGACCCAGAGACCTTGGAGAGTCCAAGTTCAGCCTCTTTGGCATGTCTCTGGGGACTCTTAATTTGGGGACCTTCCCTGCATTATCATTTAAACCTGCAGTGGCAGTCTACAGGATGGGGTAACGGTCTGAAATGCTTCTTCCCAAGGAGCTGACTCACTGGCCACTGAGCCCTGGAGAGGCCCAGGTTCCTCTCCTACACCCCACTGAGCTCTCAAAACACTACTGTGGACTTGAGGCCCACAGAGGCACTTGGAAGTGATTTTTAAAAAATAAAGCCAAAAGGACCCTTTTCAAAGTGGTCACTTTGGGGAGTTGTGAACGTACGTCCTGCAGCTCTGTAGCTCCTGTGGCTCCTCTGTTGGAATCGCTGTGGCCCAATTGCATTTGTTTGAATTGGTGAAACACCCTCCTTTGAGGGTGGAGTTGATCTGGGGAATAGCCCAGCACTGCCTGGCTCTATGTGGTGGGGAGCATGGCCCACAGAGTCCGCCGGGGCCGGAGTCCTGGAGTCACCTCTTATCAGATACATGGTCTTGGACCAGTTGTTCAATCCTTGTGAACTGCGGAGTCCCCAACTGTGAGAAAGGATCGATCATAGCTCCTACTGCGTAGGGTGGTTGGGAAGATGAGAAGACGCTGGCGCAGTCCTCAGCATGGTGCCCAGCAGCAGGCCAGTGGTCCTCAAGCACCCACGGGTGTGGTTCTCAGCCCACCATGCTGGTTTGGCCAGGGAAGGGGATGGGCATCTGTGAATGGAGATGGTGGAACTGCCCACCTGCTGGGAGCATTCTGGTTGTGGTGGGGGCAATGTGGTCATAACAGGGCTGGCCAGCAGTGTTTGATCTGGCAAGTGAGCACTACAGCATGAGCTGCTGTGCCCGGTGGTCACTGGGGTGCCATCCTGTGATGTGTCCAGTGCATCAGGGCCAGGTGGGCAGTAGCTGCTCACAAGTAGCCCGCTGTTCCTCGAGTACCTGTTCTGGCTACAGTAGGAACAAAGTCAAGTGGGTGCCCTCTCCAAAATTTCACTAATCCACGGGAGCTGGGCCAGGCATTCCTAGCCTGTGGGATCTCCCTTGCGTCTCCCTGTGTGTGACTCTGGCTCAGAGACTGTCCAGCAGTGCTGCCAGCCCTGTAACTTCTTTATTGTGTCTCTTGGGGCTGGGATGGGGATGATGGTGGGTTGGGTGGTAAGGGAAGCTGTCACTTAGAATCTGGTGTTAAAGGAGTGCTGAAGACGCCATTAGGGTTGCCACAAGATCCACCCACCCTTCCATCTACCTTCCCATGCCCCATCCATCCATGGACCGCACCCCCCCCCAGCATTCACCATCCATCTGTCCATCTACTGTCCTATATACTCATCCATCCACCCACCCACCCACCCACCAACCATTCTATCGACCTATCCATCCATTCGTCTACTTACCTTCCCATCTACTCATCTATCCATCCATCCATCTTTCTACCATTCCATATCCATCCACCCTACAAATAATCACTAAGCCCCTAAAACATGCTGGGTATCATTTTTGGGTAGCAGAGAGATAGCAGTAGGGGAACAAGGGACAGACAAGCACTCCGTCCTCAGGAGCTCACGTCTAGTGAGAACAGTCGATCTGTGGAGAATGAGGACATCTGAGTGCCCCTATCCATTCAAGGCTCGCGCTCCCAGGCCCACCACCAGCCTTATGGTTTTCTGCTGAGAGGCTCCCAGGAGTCCAGCTGCTCCCTTGCACCTACCCTAGCCAAGCACCCGGCATGGGCTGTGCCTAGTTAGAGCCCCCACGTAGGGGAGTGCGTTCAGTTTTACTGCCCATGTTGAGCTGACTCAGGCTCCTGCCTCAGTCATCCTGCTGCACCAAGGACACAGCTGACTCCTGTGCCCCCCTTGCTGGTTCTGCCACCTCCTCTCAATGTCCTTCCTGTGTGGCAAGCCTCAGTCCCTCCTGCCTCCATATCCCCCTCCCTTGCTCCCAGCAGGCCGGTGCAGCCTCCATGCTCTGTGGGTGGTGAGAATATGTGGTTAACGGGTTGACTAACCCAGTCCCCACAAGGCAGTGGAATGGCTGCTCCAGTAAATTTCCACATGTGTCGGGGGCTGACAACTTTGGTTTCCTCTCCAGCAATGAGCAGCGCAGCTGGGAGAGAGTCTCTGCACTCGCTTTCCAGGGGCTGTGATGTCTCACCTTCCTGGTGGGCGCTGGGGGCCGGGTGGGCCATGGTGTTGTCACGGCTGCTCAGACCAAGGTCTACCTCTGCCTCCGGGCCTTCCGGACTGTCCCTGCTGTTTCAGTGCCAGGTAGAGACAGGATTTCAGGCTCTCTACCCTCTTACTCTGGTCACTCTCTGAATTCTCTCTTGCTTATTCCCCAAGACTGTCCCGGAGCCCCTCAGAGTAAAGGCGTCACCCAGGTGGACCCCTATGCCAGGCCTCAGGGTGCTCTCAGCTCCTGGAGGGGATTCTTTCCTGCCCCTAAATGGTGAGCAGAACACAAATTGCCCACTCTGTGTGATGTCCAGCTGGGTCCTGGCGGGCTCCTGCAGCTGGATAGGTCTGCCCTCCTTCTCTCCCAGTTTCTTCAGCTCAGAATACAGCTGTTTGGGGCTGGAGTTTTTCTCCTCTTAGATTTGAGTTTTTGTGATTTTTCTTCAAGACAACCTCAGTTTACTCGGGAGCTACTTACCTTCCCGCCGGGTTACTCCCATCTGCCATGCCGCTGTCCCCACCCCCCAGCAGACAACTGCAGTGCCCACCCGTGTCTCTGGCAGTTTTTGCTCATGACCTATTTGTTGTATTCCAGATCATTAGCTCAGATATTAAATGAAATTGGGGCCTTGCAGCAGCCCGGGAGCTCTTCCACTGGACATCCCCTCCCACCCATCGCGCTGACACCTGCCATTAGCCTTCATTTATAGCTTTCAAGCCTCCCTTCAGCCTGTGACTATGTTTACACCAGAGCCAATCTAGTCCAATTTCACAAGGAAAATGTCTTAAGACTCCTCGAATGCTTCGCCCATGGCCACTAATCTGGTGGCTTGTATGAAAAAGTGCCTGTGGTCAGTGGTCAGCAGCTGCCCTCTGCTCCTCTTTGCTCCCTCCACCTGGGGCTCCCACTACTCTTCAGATGGTGTCTCTTTGAGAATGTGCCATCCTCCCAGTGGCTGTGATGTGAGGTGGAGGAGTGCTGCCCACAGATCATGTTCATTCAGTGTCCTCTCCCTCTCTGTGTAGGGCCAGAGTGTGGACAAGGCTAAGAGTTCAAGGGCTGGGGCCACCACTGCCCGGATTCAAGTCCTGCCTACGCGCTTGTCCTCTGGTCTGTTTCCTAGCAGGGCGCTTTGAGAATGATGGAGATAGCACAGCAAACCCTTGGCTCCGGGCCTGGCCCGGAGGGGGCTGAGGGAGCAGCAGTGCTCCTGGAGGAAGAGGCCATGATGCTGCCCTGTCACTGTCTTCCTCTCTGATGACTCTCTTCTTAGGGAGGTTTAGCCCAAGATGTTGACACATGTGCTGCCTTCTTTCCAGATAGTTTCTTATTTTGCTTTTTGTCAGTAAATATTTGGTCAGTCTTTCCGTCCCCGTTCCTATTTTCTCATTACTTACAAAGATGTTGACTTTGGACTAGTCTTCTAAGTACCTGTTAATTTCACATCAACTCTGATTCGTGGGCTTGATTTCCGTGCCCCACCGCCTTCCCGTATTTACAGCTTGTCCCCTGTACTCATTTTTGTCACTATGCTGCCTCTACCTTCTCCCTCAGCCCTGCCCCCGGCAGCCCATTGAGCTTCCTGCTCCAGTCGACCCTGGTTCCTGGGCGGCATTTCCCCTCCCTGACCCATCGAGTGGTGCTTTGCATTCTGATGTCCCTCCAGTGCCCATTTCTTTGGGTTCCCAGTACCTAACCCAGGATGCCCTGCTCAGGATGAGTGCTTGGATGGTGTTTGAGGGGCTTGCAGGGAGGCGTGGCGTCAGCTTGGGGGGAAAGATGGTCTGGCTGGGCCTGGTTAGCGGCAAGTGTGAGGCTGTGGACAAACCTCTCTCCATACCCTGCTCTTTGCTTCTGCATCTATAAAGTGCTGCAGTTATGGATGGAGGATATTAAACACCCTTTCCTGCCCTTATGTTTTGGAATTTTCTATTCCCTTCCACTCTGTGGGCATTTATTTATCTTAATGGGGCCATTTTTACAGATACAATGTTGGGTTTTGGTGACAGTAGTGGTTGAAATTTTGTAATGATATAATTGTTGTCACGGTTGTCATCGTCAACACCATTGCTGCTGCTATGGTGTTCCTCCAGCAGCAGCACTATCACCACTAACACCATCACCACCATCAGCATCATTAGCACCACCACTACATTCCCCACCATCACCGTCACCACCAACATCATCAGTATTACCACTACATTCCCCACCATCACCGTCACCACCAATATCATCAGCATTACCACCACACTCTCCACCTTCACCACCACCACCAACATCATCAGTATTACCACCACACTCTCCACCA
>NW_003852413.1:3042982-3046266 GCF_000181295.1 Otolemur garnettii
CACCACCACACTCTCCACCATCAGTATCACCACCATACCAACATCATCACCACCAGCACCATCACCACCATCACCACCACCACAGTCACCACATCACCAACATCATTGCCACCCCTACCACCATCACCATCACCACCACCAGCATCACCTCACCATCATTATCTCCTGAATGCCTACCACAGCAGGAATTGTGCTGGGTATCTATCATCCGTGTTACAACAGCCCTTTGGGGGTATGAGTATTATTCTCCTCATTTTAGGGGTGAAACATCCAAGGCACAGAGACATGAATTATTTGCCTTGGGTCCTTAGGTAGTGGTGGCAGATCTGATTCAAGCTTAAGCCTGCCTAATACCAAAGGTTGTACTCTAAGCTTCCTACTCCAAGGGCTCTTCTTGTTCTCAAACCGCTTCCTTTGTCTTTGGTGACTGCACCTTTCAAGGGTTTTAGCAGCTGACTGAGGTCACAAACTTTGGTTCCTGAGGCTGAGTTCTGATAATCATTGCTCTATGGCTGGGGGTTTCCTTAGCTTCCCTGAGCTTTGGTTTCCTACAAAACCAACTCACAGGGTTGTTTGGGGATTAAGAAAATTGGGAGCTAGCACAGTACCCAGCACAGAATCAATACTCAAATATCAGTTTTATAATTATAATGATTGCATAATATATCACAACGAAATTGTTATCCATTCTGTAATGTTTCTCATAAACATCTATTGAAAGCCTTCTATGTGTGAGAGTCTGTGTTAGGTGCTAGATGTTAAGAACTGGGCAAGACGTGGTCCCTAACCCCAAGGAACCCAGTCTACTAGGGGGACTACTACACACAAGACAATGGGCTCTGGCTCCCGGGGGGGCGGGGTATGGAGCTTCACCCACAGAGGAGCAGCAGGGTCTGGTGAGGGGTGAAGGTAAGCATGGGGTGGGAGTGGGGAGAAAATTCACACCCTTACGTACATAGCCAATGAAAAGGAGAAAACACACATAATTAAGCTTATGAGTCAGAAAGTTAGAAAAAGAAAAAAATACACTGAAGGAAGGCAGAAGGGAGGCACTAACGAAATTAATAGAATAACAAGTGGGCAACAAAATGAAAGAATAGGACTAGTAAATAGCTTTTTTTAAAACAGAACTTCAGTAGATGAAACACTAGCTAACATAATCCAGGTTAGACAGTGAGGAAGCCCAGGGAACCCAAAGTGAGAAGTATCAAGGGTGAAGGATAATTCACCCAAACTGACCAATTTCTATGGAAGTTTAGAAAGTTTTAAAGCTACTCCCACACAAAGCATGAGGTCTGGGTGGTTCCACAGGGGAATTTAAACAAAACCTTTAAAGAGCACATATTTCCAAGTTTAATTAAACTATTCTATAGCAAAGAAAAAGGAGAAAAAGTCTAAGTAATTTACCTAATAACAAAAATAAAAGTTATTAAAAAATCTGATAAAGATTGTACAAAAATAAAACTTTAGACATCTCACAAATATTGGCACATTGCTTTAAATAAAATATTAACAAGTAGGATTCAGCATTAGGTTACAGTAATACCAAGGGTGGCGAGTTCAAACCCAGCCCTGGCCAAACTGCAACAAAAAAATAGCCAAGTGTTATGGCAGGCACATGTAGTCTCAGCTACTTGGGAGGCTGAGGCAAGGGAATTGCCTAAGCCCAGGAGATGGAGGTTGCTGTGAGCTGTGATGCTACGGCACTCTACTAAGGACGATAAAGTGAAACTCTGTCTCTACAAAAAAAAAAAAAAAAAAAAATAGAAATCTACTTATATAATGTACCATATTATAAATATGAAGAGAATTATTACATTAATACCTCTTTTGATACTGAAAAAGTATATATTTTTTATTGTTTGAGATTCATTGAGGGTCCAAAGAATTAGATTACAATGATTACATTTATTAGGTAAATTCCCTCTTATAATTGTGTCCTGGCCTCAAGAGGCGTGCCTTGCACTGTGACCCCCCCCCAACACCCTAAAGCATGTATTCTTGATAAATACTCAATAAAATAGAAGTTGATAGATACTCCCTTAAGGTGACTGTAATCCTATTCCAATCCATTCTTTTTCTTAATGTGGAAACACTAAAGCACAAAGTAAGGGCGCCCCCTGTGGCTACTGCTGTTTCATATTGTAGGAGGACATTAGCCAATGCAATCAGACAAGAAAAGAAATGAGATGTATAAATGCTGGAAAGGGGGGTGAAAGAGTCACTCTTTTGGAGGTGATATAACCGTGCACTTGGAGAATCCAAGTAAATCAGTGAAAACCTGCTATAACCAACAAGATAATCCTATGTGTATGTCTGTCTATCCATCTCAAAATGATAACATGATGATAAAAAAGCTCCTGTTTATGATAACAAAAATAAAACAAAATCCCTAGGAAATAAACTTAGCCAGAAATGTATAAAATGCACATATAGAAAACTTATAACACTCCTGAAGAACACTTTTTACACATGAATAAACTCCAAAGGGCGTGAAGATTGAAAGTCATTCTTTCAGGAAATATTTCTTGAGTGTTTCCCACACACCAGGCCTGTCCCGGCTCTGGAGAGACTGAGCAGTAACCAGAACAGGCAGAAGCCCCTACCCACATGGAGCTTGACTTCTGTGTGGAACAAATATAAGAAAGTCATGTTTCACCCTAGAAGATACCGTTCTTGTAGCAAAATATGCAGCTGGGGGAGTTGTAAGAGTGAGTGGGGGGTGCATTGTTGAGTTGGGGTCACAGAAGACTTGGTTGAGGTGTGATGTTGGGGCTGTGGGGTCACTTACCATGTAACTTGTCACATGTTTATTCTGCACCCTAAACTGGCTCATTGGCTCCTTGTATCCCCCTAGTACACAGTCCTATAGTAAGAGCTCAATACATTAATTTATTTATGTTTTAAAATTTTGAAAGTTTGAGTCTTTCTTTTATTATTTCAAATGATCCATATTTAATCTTGGCCTTCCATGGCCTTTCTCTTTTGATTTTACCCTCTTGTTTTTCTAGAATGGAAAGACTGCAAATCTGTAATTATTCATATGTGGTCTCTGGACCAACTTCTCAGTGTCACCCAAGGGCTTGTTAGGAGTGCAAGTGTTTAAGTTCCACCCTCGACTTGCTGGATTCCAGATTCTGCATTTTTAACAAGATATTCGGTGCTTTATATATATGTCAAATAAAGTTGAAAAGCATTTTCCTGGAGCCTCTGGCTTTACAAGTTCCCTTCTTATTTAGCAGAAATCAGGGACTAGGGACAGTGGAGCCCTGTTGCTCATGTGA
>NW_003852413.1:3046727-3049013 GCF_000181295.1 Otolemur garnettii
GTGGAAGGGCAGGTCTGCCTGTGCTGGTCTTGAACTTCGTACTGTGAGCACACAGACTCACATGTGGACTTGCTGCCCTGGTGTTGGGGTCCCATTTTACCACATTGGTCTGGCCTTCCCTGCACCATAATCTCTCAGTTTGATTATTCCTCCTGTCTGAGTATTAATTGATAAACTGGCTTCCGTGGAAAAGGTCTGGCTCCAAGTGGCTGTCCTACTATCCAAGCCCCTTATGGGCCACTCTGACCCTCTTGTTTCTCACTTCCACTGCTCTTCAGGGCCCCAACCCCTTGCATTCCTGCCCGGCCTCTGCTGTGTGTGGCTGTGTTCAGGTTCACTGACCTGGCCAGGCCCTGGCTGGAGGAGTGTTCCTTGTTAGACCCCCCAAAACAGTGTTAGAGCGAGAGGGTCCTCACAGAGAACAGGAATGAGAGCCCTCAGTGGGCGCCCCGCACGGCACGGCTGCGTTCTGCCTGGGAGGGGGTTTTCCGGGTTTTCTCCTGTGATCTTCCTGGAAGGCCAGGGCTTTGGGGGTAAACCACTTCATCTTCCATGCCACTAGCTTGGTGGTTTCATGCTTTGTATGACAATTCAGCTCTTCCTGTTTTAATGCTAGGTCTGATGGGTGGGGGCCGTGCCCAGGGGGCTGTGCTTTCTCTTCTATGATGTTTGGCCACGTGGCGATGATTCCCCCAGTCTGTGTCCCCCGTCTCTCCGCTCCTGCATCCTCACCCTCTGGGGTAGCCTCCGGCCTGCTCTGCCAGGCCCCTCATTATCCTGGGGGGTTCCCTTTGGGTTGCAGGCTGGAGTCACTGCTCTGGCTCAGTGTGGACACAAACTGTTGTGACGGTCCATACTGACTTTTTGGTTCTCTAACCTGGTGTTGGACTTGCTCACTTGGAAGTCTCTGTGGACTCAGCACCTCTGCCACCTTGGAGCTATAGTTGGTGCTAATTGCTATAGAGCTGTGTCCCTGCCCCCACTGCCCCTGGGAAAGGGGATCCATCTGCTCACTCCTGGGGTTGAGCCAGACTCGAGTCCCAGAGGGTGGGCAGGGGCCAGCCCGAGAGCTGGGCTTCCCCACCTGCAGCCCACGCCTCAGCCGCCTTCACAGTGTTCTGGGATGCCTCTGTCTCCCCTGAGGGCTTGAAAGTAAGACAAGCCAGTGCCTGGCAGAGCCCAGAGATGTCCTGCCTGTCCTCAGCCTTCCTGTAGGGCAGGCAAAGGTGGCAGCTGGGGCTTGCTCTGCTCCAGGGACAAGGGACCCTGCAGCACATCTCCCCATCTCAAGCCTCAGTTTTTCCATCTGCAGGACAGTGGTGATGATCACGCCACCTCACAGCCTAGAGGGAAGGAAGGAACAGGCCACTCAGTGGCCATGTGTGTTGGCCACTATATCAGCACCGAGCCTGTCCTCTGTAGTGGGCCAGGGACAGCTGTTGGTGGCCTATGGTGCTTTCATGAGGATAAGATAAGACATTTCCTGGGAACTCCCACTTTTCTGGGGAGCTGGCCAGTGAAGCTGATCTTGGCCTCTGGACCCAGCCACACACCTGACCTTTCTTTCCTGTAGGGCAAGCACCTTGGCAGGAGGGGGCCAGGAGGGCCAGGGAAGTAAGGACCCTCCATGCCACTTCTCACAGCCGAATTCTGACACTGTGTTCACACGAATACTGCCACGGGGATCTGCGTGGACTTCGTTCATTCTTTCTTTTTTAAAAATAAGAAGTATCAAAGATGCTTTCAGCCAGGGAGATGAAAAGACACAGCAGCCGCGTCTGCTGCCTCCCGTGTTCCTGCCCCCCAGGGTTCGTTATTGTTTTTCTAGAACAAGAAGGAAAGAGTTTCATTTGTAGGAGGTTTTTTTTTTTTTTTTTTTTTTTGCCCTTAATGATGTGGTGGGTGGTGGTGGTAGCATGTTTTTATTTCATGTTGCTTTTTATCCCTTGCTGCTTTGGGAGAGGGTGACGGTGTCTGAGTTGGGGGTGCGGCCATGTGGGGGAGGGAGTTTCCTTGGAGAGACGGTAGGAGCAGATGTTACACCCCCGTGTCTAGAAGGTGGGGGAGGGTGGTGCTGCTGGGGGGTGAGGAAGGACCTGAGTTATGTAAGAGCTTTGAGTAGGTGGCTGGAGGGATGCAGACAGGGGTCTGAGGATGTGGTGCCTGTCCAAGCCCCCAGGAAGGTGTCCAGGCACGGCCTGCTGGGAGCCTGGTGGCCATGGTGTGGCAGGTACAGCCAGGACAGGTGGACGTCAGGGTGTCAGGGTTGGCAGGCAGGTGGGAGGT
>NW_003852413.1:3049108-3053396 GCF_000181295.1 Otolemur garnettii
GATTCTCTGTTGCTTCTTTCTCCACATTGGTCCCCTGGCCGCTGAGGAGATAGCCCTCCCATCCTTGGTGTCTCCTCCAGTGCATTAATCACCTTGTGATGACAGAGCCGGCCCTCCTGTGGGATGATACACCGGCCGTTCGGGTGTTGTAAGGGGCTAATTCTGGCCTTTCCTTTGTGTGGGTCTGGAGGCTCCTTCCACAAGGTCAGATGACAACTTGAGCATGTGACACTGAAACAGGGACTGGCCAGTGGCTACCCCAGGTGCCACTACCGACTTGCCCTCAGAGCTCTGTTTCTTGACCTGTGACACAGAAGTGCCTGTGAGCCTGATAGCGGGTACCTGTGGGCCCCACTCCACCCTCGCATGCAGGAAGGAGGTATAAATGCCTGGGTATGGTGAGGGTTGTCCTCGGTGAGCTGCTTCCCTTGACGTCTCTGACTGCTTAGGGACAGCCTGGCTCTGCAGGCTCACCCCGCTTCCCCTTCTTCCCGCACTGGCTGCGTGGCTTCTGGCTGACCATAGCTCTGAATTCCCTCTGGATGGTAGCCAAGAATCACATGGAGCTGTGGAATCCGAGCCCCGCTGGCACTAACAAGTTAATGGGCTTTGTCTTAAGACCACGGTGTTGGTGGTCTCAGCGTCTTCCCTGCACGTCTCGGCTTCACGGTTCGTGTCTGTTTATCAGCTTGTTTGCTTATTTCTTTTCCTTGGAGGCCCTGGTAAAGGAGGGGATGTGACCTGGGCAGGGAGGACTCGGTTTTGCCTGGTGTTGAGTAGCTGCAGGCCGTGAGACACAGGGGACCGAGCACCTGCCTGGCTCCAAGGGATTCTCATCATCCCCGGAGGGTGACAGACACTGATATTCCAGGTCTCACTTGGGCCACTTGGGGCAGGCCTGTCTGAGCCTCCTTTACCAGGGAGTCACAAAGGGGATGACACTTTGCCTCACAGGGCTGCTATGAGGACGTGGCAAATACCACCTGTAAGATCCTTTGTTCCTGACACAGAGAACATGCTCAGGAAGGTGTGGAGGTGACTTGTGTGCTGGTCTCGGGGTCGTTTTGGGACCTCGCGACCTGTGAAGGCTGAGTGCTGAGCACATCCTTCTGCCAAGCTGGCTTCCTGGCCGCTGAGCAGTTGGCTGCTAGGCTAGGAGTTGTATTTGTGAGGCAGTCGTGACACAAAGGGGTCTGTGCCCACCTCGACCAAGATGGTGGCCACAGGTGTGTGGGCAGATGCCCCGTGAGGTTGGAAGGGTGTTGGACTGAGGGATGCGCAGACCGAATGTGTCAAGTACCTCATCAACAGCTTCTTGTACAGATTACGTATCGACTTGAAATTCCTGTGGAAATATGGGTTGAATAAAATATACTACCTGGGGTGGCGCCTGTGTCTTAAAGGAGTAGGGCGCTGGCCCCATATACCAGAGGTGACGGGTTCAAACCCGGCTCCAGCCAAAAAAAAAAAATTATATATATATATGTACTACCAAGTTACCAAGTTACTTTCATGTTAAAAGAATCATTTTAAAATGTGGCTTGCAGAAAATTTAAAAGCACTCCCATACCTGGCATGGTGTTTCTAAGCCCGGCTCCGTGGATGATTAGCTGGGATCCTTCCTAATTCCTTTGAGCCTTGATGTTCTCATCCAGGAACATGGGAGGTGCCTCCTGAGATGCCCCTGGGGACTCAGACGCCAAGGTTTGATGACCTTTTCCTCACACCTTGTTTACAGCATCAGGGAGCCCCTCGGTAAGTCCAGAAACCATCAGCGCAGGGGGTAAAGCAGCTGCCTTGGAGAGCGGCCCCTGAGCCGTCTGACTCCGAGTGTGTCCCTGTTAAGACGCCACTGGAGTTTTCAGGAAACACCCTCCAGCTTTGTAAATACCCATTAAAAAAATAAAAATAAATCCATTATTTTGTCAACCTTCACAACAACCCGAGCTATGAAACGCCTCTCACATAGAGGTCTCCGCTCATCGCACGATAAACAGTGTGCCAGGAAAAAAAAAGTTGACACTCGCGAAGTGTTTGAAGGCAACAGAAAAAGAGTTTTGTTTCTATAAAAAGAAGCACGTGAAAGTCCCAGCAGCTGCTGGGGGGGGGGCCTGGAGGAGCCCCCTGTGCCGTGCCCACTTGGTGACCAAGGTGGGAAAGGCCACTAGACCCTGAAGCTGGCACCACTGACATCCTGAGACAGAGGCAGAAAGAGAGAACCAAGCGGAACTCCTGGAAGGGAGATGGAGGAGGACACAAAGGCTAAGAGCAGCATGGAGCATCTCGTATGGACACTGCTGCAGTGGGGGTGGCCTCTTTGCAAGGAGCCAGTGGGTTTGAATTGACTTGGGTCGGGAGCTCTGATTTTATGCTAGCCCAGGTGATGGCTAGGCCATCACATGTCAAGGGGAGAGCCCGCGTCCCTGTTCTGTACTTGTCCCTGTGCTGTGCTCGGCATTAGGTCCCCTGGAGTGCGGAGGATGGAGCTGTTGCCTCCCAGGGCACAGGCAGCCCCCGGCGGGCAGCAGGCACTTTGCACACCAGGCGGGTGGCGCGTCGTAAGCCTTTCTTATTTTCCCATTTTTGACATTGTCCTTCAGCTCCTCTTCCACGCTCCCCGTTAAGCTGTTAAATCACTCCATTTATTTAGTGCGAGTGTTTCTGAGAGCTCATTTTTATCTTGGTGAAAACCAGGCTTGCTCATGGGCACATAATGAAATTGCATAAATATACCCTTAGCTTGGAATCTAATTTATTTTTCCTGTTCATTACGGGGTAGAAGGCCATTATGAAATGTATAACTTTTTTTTTTTCTTCCCAGTGCTGGAATTGAAAGGCTGTGGCTCGGGCTCTTTTTATTCTGATGATTTCGTCCTGATTCAATTTAGAGCTGGTTAGAACTCAAATACTGGCGCGTAATTGACAAAGATCAGTGTGGGTTGTGATGCTAGCGTCTCGTCGGGCCACCTCAGCTCGTCGGGCCACAGTGCATGGGGTAGTGGCAGTTCCCTGGAACATACCTGGGCCCGCCGAGCCGCTGGGCCTTGAGGCAAGGGTGATGGGGACTTTCCTGAGGCCAGTGGTCACCAGTCTCCAGCTATGGTCATGGGTGGGTCTGAAGTGGTGTAAGTGGCACAGGCTGGATGAGGAGGGCTGGGGACATCACTGACCCCAAACTCTCCAAAATGCTTAGAAATCCCTTCAGGAACATCCCACCTGACCTCCAGATTTGCAGACGCGGGCGCTGAAGCTCAGAGAGGGTGGTCAGCCCGGTTGAGGGCACACAAGCTCCGGCCCGGAGTTTACCTCCTTCTTCCTCAGTGCCACAGCTGCGAACCCTGACAGTATGTGAGAACATGGAAATGACACCAAGATACGGCTGCCTTTGGAAGCAGCGGCTCAGACCATCCCGCGTGAAGCTCCGCACCTTGTGTGGGAGGGAAGGACAGAAGGAGCCCGGCAGCACGGCCAAGAAGCAGGGCAACGCTGCCCGACACCCCAGGAGGAGCCCCGAGGAGCAGATGGGCAGCACATGCCCCAAAGAGGGGGGTGCCGTTCCCCATACAGCGTCCTGGGCCTCATTAATCCACCTCCCTGCGTTTGCTCCCACCTGCCACACGTTAGGCACTGTGTGCTCAGACGAGGTGTCGGCAGGCCCAGAACCCTGCTCTGGAAGCTCACGGCTCAGTAGAACGAGTTGGGTGTGACATTCTGACCCTCACTCACGCAGGAGCCAGGCCAGGCACCAGTGTCCACTGAAGTGTGGGTCTGACTCAAGGCACGTTCTCTTGGAGGGCAGTGAGTGCTGGAAACCTGTGGGAGTGAGTACAGGTGCAACTTCTGGGAAGAGGAAACATCACCACGGATGTGGTGGGCTGTCACGAGGAAGGACAGGGAAGAGACAGACGCTGGAAGTGCAGAGGTCGCCGGGCCTCTCCTTCCCTGCCCCCGCATGTCTCCGTGGCCACATGAGACACAAGGTGCCCACCCAGTGAAATCCGGATTTCAGGTGAACGACGAAACTTTTATTGTGTAAGTTCCTGCCAAATATTGCTTGGGACCTACGCTAAAAACACAAAACTTTGTTGTTTACCCAAATCCAAATTTAACTGGGGAGTGGGAGTCCCTTGTTTGTTTTCTCCTGAATCTGGCAATCTTACCTGCATCAGCACAGGAGTAGGAAGGGTTTACTTCGAAGTTATTTTTTTAGTCATTTAAAAAATTCAGTTGCATGAATTATAAAAGTAATGACTTATTTGCTGTGTTAGTTCTTTTTTTTTTTTTTTTT
>NW_003852413.1:3053588-3098325 GCF_000181295.1 Otolemur garnettii
GGCTGGGGATTCGAACCCGCCACCTTAGGTGTAGGTGGCTGGCGCCTTAGCCGGTTGAGCTATAGGCGCCGAGCCTGCTGTGTTAGTTCTTATGACACAGAAGCGTGGAAAGTGACATGAATTGTCTTTCTCCACCGTCCCCCTGTAATTCCAGTTCTCCTGGGCAGCCTCTGTCCTCTGCTCACAACTGTCTCACCTTCCAAGCCACGCCCCCGTGTTGTCACACGCTACATATTTTCCTGGCACTTTTGGCTTTGAGGGGGAAAATCCCCAAAGTAGAATTATATATGAAGGGTATATATTACATTTTAATTTAAAACTGCACCTGGATTACTTCATAAAAAGTTAACAGTATTTACAGATCTCTCCATATGATATGGGGATACCTTATTCTATATGCATCCAACATCCATTGTTGGATGGAAACTTGAAATACTTTCAGTCTAAGCACACTACACGCCTCATTTTAACTCGCATTTCCCAACTCTAGGAAGCTTGAGTACCTTCCGTGTGTTCACTGGTCATTTGCGTGTTTACTTCTGTGAACTGCCTATTCACATCTGTTGTCCATGTTGCCATGAAATTTCTTATTAGTTTCAGGACACTCTTTACATATGAGTCATACTCATGCTTTGGCAATCACATGCCATGCTGAGGTTGCTTCTGGACTGGTGCGATCAGGCCATCACCCAGTCTCTGGGGCTTAGACCTGAGCTCCTCACAGAGCTGGCCTGGGTCTCACAGGAATCACAGACGTCCAGACCCCCCACAGACACTTGTCACCTGCTGATCTCATCCTAAAATTCTTGGGTTTGAAGGGAGCCCTAGGTGGCTTGAGAGCCCTACATTTTGCTGCTCTGGTGCTGCTCTAAACGCAGGGGCCTGGCCTGTGTGCGTCTTCACATACCTGCCTGCTTCCATGATCCTGCTTTTACCTGTCCTCGGAGTTCACCTCAGATCACAGGACCAGGCCTAGGGAGGATGTAGTACCATCCTGCTCTGACTGTGGTTGTCCCCACCTCCCCTGTGGCCAAATTTACCCTGTCCCTCCAAGGGGGGCACTTCAGAGGCTGCCAGGTAGAAGGCTCCAGGTCTCTACTCTGCTGCAGCCACGTCATTCATTCATTGGTCCATTTTACTCAGTCTCTGTTGAGCTCTTACCTAGTACTGGGTAGTTGCTGACTTCAGAGAGAGAGCAGCCATCCTGTGATCACGTGTTGTAATGACAGGCTGGGGTGGGACAGCTCTCCTTCCACAGTTTACCCATCGGCACAGTAGCACAGCCTGGCCCGGGTGGAGGGGAGCACAGAGACCCTGCCCTGGGCACCCCTTCCCCATGCCTTCTTCCCGTGGCGCTGATGTGCATGTGGGGAGAAGCGTCTCCTTGGGCTTCCAGAGGGTCCTCGCCTACCCCACCCTGCTGGCCCATCCCCTTGGGGCACTTGTGGTCTGTTCTGTGACATGCCATAGGAGGGATGTGACCTTCTGACCAGGCTGCTGAGAAGAGCACAAAGGGACTCAAAGCCACAAGTCAGGGGATGGCTTGAGACACCGGAGGTGATAATTGGAGCTGGGAGCCTTGAAGGGCCGGTGGTGGGGGCTGCCTTGATGCTTCACATTTTCAAAGGCCTGTTGTTGGTAGGAGGGAGTGGATTTGTCCTTTTTTGTTCAAAGGCAGAAACAAGACTTCTAGGGAGACAGAGTTGGGTTGAGTCTGAGGAAGTCAGGTGCCCCGTGTGGCTCAGGAGCAGGGGGAACCGCCCTCCCTTCACGTTCCAGGCTGTGTGAGCTGTGGGCTGGCCCTGTGCCTCCTCCGTCTACATCCTGACTTCCCAGGCCCTCAGTGGGGCCTTATTTGGAAATAGGGTCTTTGCAGATGTCATCATGTTAAGATGGGGCCACACTGGATCAGGGGGCCCTAAATCCAAGGATTGGTGCCCTTAACTGGTGCCCTTATAAGAAGGGGAGGACACACAGACACCCTGGGAGATGGCAACGGGACCGTGGAGGCAGAGGTGGGAGTGACGCAGATGCAAGCCAAGCTCTGCCAGGGATCGCAGGGAACCCCAGAAGGCTCCTTCCCTAGAATCTCTGGGGCTGGGCAGTCTGGCCAACACCTTGATTTCACACTCTCAGAGCTGCAAGAGGATACATTTGTGTTGCTTTAAGCCACTGAATTTTTGCCAATTTGTTACAACAGCCACGGGAAACAAATACACCTGCCAGGCAGGTCAGCGTCCCACCTTCTGGCTCCCTTAGAGCACGGATGATACAACCCTGACTCTGTGCACAGTGAAGCCAGGTGGGATCAGGCACCTGTGGCAGGATCCTCTTAGATTTTTGGTGCCTCATTCATCAGAACAAAGCCAGCAGGGAGGGAGGCTGGAGCTCTCGGGAGTGGCCTGAGGGGCAGAGAGAGACGGGCTTGTCTGTCTTTGCATCAGGGCGACAGGCCACCTTTGGTAGGGCTGACATGGCCCCAAGTGGATGTTTCCTGAGCTGCAATTAAGCAGGGCCATTTGCTTGGCAGGTCACAGGACACTCAGGCTGTGCAGTGGCAGTACACACATCACCAGGCCTAGGAAAGCGAGACCAGGGAATGTCTGGTGGTGTCTGGGGCCAAACTCCCTGGCCATGGGCATGGCAATTCTCCCTCCTGACCCCCTGTGGGACTAGTTTAATTCTAGCCAGGGACGGACCTGGGAGAATGTGGACAGAGAAGGTCCCTTGGTGACTGGAAAGCAGCAGAGGACGTGCCCTGTGGAGATGGACCTGCCAGGGCTCCTGGGCAGGGGCTGTTGTGGGGGCTGGCCTGCTCAGGGGGAAGCCAGCCCCTCATCCAGGAGCAGGGGCCACTGCAGGCCTCTCCGCCTCCCCTGCACCCACTCTCCACATAGACTCTTCCCACTCTGTTCCTTGCAGTGAATGGCAGCCAGAGGCCCCGGCAAATGCCAATGCTCAGGGCTGTAGGCGTCCTGGGTCCAGAGTGCAGCCTCTCTCATACCGGAAATGATGTCCCTGACACAGGCCACCTGCCTGGCTCTGTCGTTGGGCCTGTGTCCTGCTGTGCCCTGCACTCTCCATCCAGGCAGCTGACCTGCAAGCCCAGGAAACTTGGAGGGTCAGCTGGACCACTTTCCAGCCTCTGGCCCATATTTGGGGTGACTTGTCTTGGGTGACAAGAGAGAGCAAGAGAATAGAGAGATGGGAGGAGCTGTCCCCTGTGATTCTCTCTGGTGGGCAGGCAACACTGAGCTTTGCTCTGCTGGTGGACTGGCTCCGGGGAGCATCCTCTATGCCAGGCGTCCTCAAACTACAGTCCACAGGCCACATGCAGCCCTCCTAGGACATTTATCCTGACTGCCGGGTGATTTTGCCACCGCTGCCTGTCCAGTTTAGCAGCCGACTCATCCCGGGGTCTGCTGTCCGGCCCTCCAATAGTCTGAGGGACAGTGAACTGGCCCCCTGTTTAAAAAGTTTGGGGATCTCTGCTCTATGCCCTCCTTATCAACCTACAGGGGATGCCAAGTGGTAACCAGTTCTACCAATATGACAGAAAGAGCACTCCCTGGGCGAGGGGCTGTGCTGGTGTCTGAGAGGGCCCGGGACACTGCTGTGGGCCAGCTGCTTCTGGCCCGGGACGAGGCTAACACTGAAGGCATGGAGGAGGCAGGCACAGATCCTCACTCAGCCAGCACCTCTCCACTGAGGTTTAGGGAAGCCCCTTCAGGAGAATGCCCACCTGCCACACACAAAATAGACAGAAAAGAGCAGCGCCTGTGGCTCAATGAGCAGGGCGCCGGCCCCATATACCGAGGGTGCTGGGTTTGAACCTGGCCCTGGCCAAACTGCAACAAATTACTCCAATTACTCTAACTGAATAATCTGGGAAGACACAGATACTTGACCACAGTGATGTTTTACAAGCACAGATTCTTTCCCCAAGGACACTGCCATTGGGTCTTAGTGGGTCTAGGGGCCGACACAGCTCTGGCTGTTCATCCCTGGTTCTGCTTGAGTTTCCAACCAAGCTTCAGGATCAGAGGACCCCTGTGTGGAGCAGCCTCTGGCTGGTTCCGAGGTTGGGCTTGAGAGGCTTCTCAGCCCTGCCAGGCCCTGGGCTCCTCTGGGAGACCCCTCCCACCTCCACTCCCATTTCATATTTGAGGGACACACCTCATCCTTGGCAGAGCTGATGTGCGTCCCGTGGGCCCCTCATTGGATTCAGCTTCCTACCTCCCTTCTCCTCCCAGCACCTCCCTGGGGATGGTTTGACAGCATTTGGACAACTGCAGTGTCACAGTCCCATAAATACCTGGACAACTTTTTACCTGCTGGGAGAGCAGCCTAGCCCTTCTGGACTGAGATGCTGTTTCCTTCTGAAGACGTCCTCTCTTTTGAGTGTCAGGTCCCCAAATCAGATAACATTTTGGTTTTTCTCATATTATAGAATTTGGACTGAAGAGGAAAAAGGAGTTTGTTTACAATGGGCATTTTCATATTGAATGCTTAATTGCAGGTTCCTGTGTTGTGAAATTTTCTCTCCTGTCCTCAACTCTCCCTTTAGTATTTTTATTTTATTTTATTTTTTTGGCTAATTCAGCCGTTAAAAAAACTCTGTTGTAGAAGAATACTTAATGATTTGATATGATATATAGTTAAATGGAAAAAAGTTATAAAATGGAATGTACAGTATGATCCCACTTGGTACCAAAAATATATATTCTATGCATAGGAAAGTCTGGGAGTGTATATGTGCTCAAAATGTTAACAGGAGTTATTTCGGGTTAGTGGGATTATGGGTTATTTTTATTTTCTTCTTTTTGCATATGTGTAGTTTCTAAATTTTCTGCAGTGAATATGTATAACTTTTATAATAAGGAAAAAATGATAACCACAGATTTTGCCAAAGGCTGCTTGGACTCCCTGACCAGAGACGACCCAGGCCGCCCTGCTCTGCTGGGAAGCTCCGGCCCAGCCCGGAGGGTGTCCCTTTCCCCATCCCTGGACATCTGTGCTTCTTCCTTGGAGTGCACCCTAGGCTGGCTTCTGTGAGGGCTGAAGTGAAGGGAATGCTCTTCAGAAATTCCCCTGCTCATCCAGGGAGAAGGAACAGTCATGCCGGGACCTGGAGGCCCCCGGCAGGCGCAGGCATTTGGGCACAGACAGGTGGGTTTATTGTTACCTTGGATGATAATGCTGAGCTTCCTCTCTTCTCAGCCACCAGCTTCTGGGCACGGCCTGAGTGTGGCCTTAGATAGGGCTCCCCCCCCAAGAAGCACAGAGCCCCTTGAGCCCTGTGCTGGTGCAGGGAGATAAAGGGCAGGGGCTGAGAGGTTGAGTAGAAACGGCACAGCTCCCCACCCCCTAGCTCTCAGCTGACTCTCTGAGCCTCACAGGGATGGGAAGTCTATAGCCTCAGGTCACACATGGCCCTCCACATCCCCAAGTTCAGCCCATTGACTGAATCCAAACTTCACAGAGCAAGTCTCTTTATTAAAAGGGGTGTAGGAGAGAAAGATGAAACTGCTTCCTTTGGTGCTTAAAAA
Source organism: Otolemur garnettii (assembly GCF_000181295.1). NCBI lineage: Eukaryota > Metazoa > Chordata > Mammalia > Primates > Galagidae > Otolemur > Otolemur garnettii. The sequence goes on from NW_003852413.1 coordinate 3,059,138, forward strand.
AAATTCTTAAAATCAGAAGGCCACCCCTCAGGCATTGAGCGAGTCCCCAGTGCCTTTCTCTTCTTTAAGGAATGGTTGATCGAGCTGGGGAGACCCCACCCTCTGGTGTAAACCAGGGAAGTCCCCTGCTTGGGTGCCTGTATACCGGCTGACACTAGATGCCAGGCTGCTCAGAGCTATTTCAACAGAGTAATTCTGGTGCTGCGTCCCCGAAAGAAAGTAAGCAGAGGTCTAAAAGAAACCCCAAACCTGGCCTGGTGCCATCTGCACTCAGGTCTGTCCTTTGTGGGACTTCAAGCCCAGGCCAACAGCAAAATCCAGACCTGAGTGCCCAGATCCACCAGGACCCTCCATGGGGCACCTGCTCACTGTGGACCTGGTGTGTTCGCCCAAGCTGGGCATTGTCCAGCCTGTCGTGTGTGCAATATGCTGGTCAACCACCTGGCGGTCAGCCAAAGGGGACATTTCTCTGAGATGAAGGTGAGTCCCAGAGAACACGACTGGTTTATAAAAATTGGGTGGACATGAATTTTCAGGAATCCATCTGGGCTGGGTAAGAGGCAGAGCTGCTCCCTTTTCTAAATTCTCAGGAAGCTTATGTTCTGGGGAAACTGGGTGGATTTGCTGCCAAAAGGGGCTCTATTTTTAGCCAAATGTGAGAAGGGGAGGAGGGTCCCCTTGGGAGGCGGCCCAGCGGGTGTTGGGACTGGCCTGAGAGGGTGGTTGGTTACCTCTTCACTGTGGTGAGTGTGTTCCCTTTTGCCCTCACCTTGAGGGAGGAGCCTCGAGGGTGTGACCAGGAGATTATTCTGTCCCCCTGTGTGCCACCGAGATGCAGCCCGAGCAGGAGCTGTCAGGAGTTCTAAATTTATAGGGTGCTTGTCCTTTGCTGGCTGCTGAGAAGTAAAGCAGCCTTAGGAGCCAAGGACAACCACAGTACCCATGCTGCCCATCTCCCGCCCACACTGACAGTCCCCTCATGCCTACCTGGGCTGATGGGGGGTGTGGGCACCATGGGTGCTGCAGCCCCTGCCCCCTGTGGGCAAGTGTGGTCTTTGTCGGGGCTGAGGGGGAATGTCTGGGGGGAATGACAGTGATGCCTATCTGGGCAGCCCCTCCCAGGAAGGAGCCTGCTGGTGCTTTTCCCAGGGAGAGAGTGGGCAGCCCCCCCACTGCAAGTGATTACTGAGTCCTGGGCCTGGTGGAACCCCTGGCCTGAGGGCAGTGCTGCCATCCACACACAACTTGAACTACCCAATATCACACCCCCATGCTGCTGGGGATCTGCTGGGGCAGGCAACTTGTTTACCAGTGTAGACGGCCATGGAGAAGCTGCCCAGGCACTCCACACACCCCCATGCTGCTGGGGATCTGCTGGGGCAGGCGACTTGTTTACCAGTGTAGACGACCATGGAGAAGCTGCCCAGGCGCTCCACACACCCCTGTGCCATGGGGGATCTGCTGGGGCAGTTGACTTGTTTACCAGCGTAGATGACCGTGGAGGAGCTGCCCAGCCACTCCGCACACCCCCATGCTGCGGGGGATCTGCTGGGGCAGGCGACCCGTTTGCCAGTGTAGACGGCCATGGAGGAGCTGCCCAGGCACTCCGCACACCCCCGGGCTGCGGGGGATCTGCTGGGGCAGGCAACCCGTTTACCAGTGTAGATGACCATGGAGGAGCTGCCCAGGCACTCTGCACACCCCTGTGCTGCGGGGGACCTGCTGGGGCAGGTGACTTGTTTGCCAGTGTAGATGACCATGGAGGAGCTGCCCAGGCACTCCACACACCCCTGTGCTACAGGGGATCTGCTGGGGCAGGTGACTTGTTTGCCAGTGTAGATGACCATGGAGGAGCTGCCCAGGCACTCCACACACCCCTGTGCTGCAGGGGATCTGCTGGGGATCTGCTGGGGCAGGTGACCCGTTTGCCAGTGTAGATGGCCACAGGGAGCTGCCCAGGCATTCTCCACACGTGTCCCCCAGAGCATCACATCTTGTCTGAGCTTTATCACTGTCCCCTCAGCCCTGCCGTGGGTGCTGGCACTGAACACCCAACCCCCTGGGAGGGGGCGTCCTGCACTCTGCTGTCCCCCATCTGGCTTTCAGGGCACGGCTGCCTCTTGGTGCTGACCTTCACTGACGGATCTATCACAGCCTCAATCAGCCCCAGGTGGGCTGTCACCGGGCTGAGGTCTGTGCAGAGAGGTGGACAAGGCAGGATCTGGCTTGTACACAATGCACCTTCTGCTCTTGAGCAAGGCAGGACAGATGTGTGGTGGGGGAACAGGGCAGAGCTGGAGCTGATAGGGAAAGGGGAAGGGGCACACCTGTGCTGCAGACTGGGCATTGAGACAGGGAACAGGATGTGGCCTCAGGAAAGTGGCTTTTTGAATGAAGTCACCACCCTTCCCAAACAGACACACAAAGCAATGCCTCTCCACAGCAGGGAGGGCTGATGGCCTCCTAGATAGGGCTAGAGGGCTGGAGACCAGGGCTGGGACCTTTGCAGAAGCAAGGACGTGGGATGTGACAGTGACATGGGATTTTGGGAAAAGACCCACATAGTCAGTGATGGTGCTGGGGGTCTTGGTGTGGAGGCCTTGCTGGTTTGGTGTTGACTGGCCAACCCCTCAGCCAGATAGACAATCTGTTATAGACTTAATTTTTTCCCTAAGTCTGATCTTGTCTTAAAAGTTTTTGCCTGGTTGAATTTTTATCTTTACTCTGGAATTTTCTTGGTTTGGGTTTCCTGTCTGTCCTGAGTCACATCAGGAAAATTCTACCAGTCTCCGGCACTCTCCCTGCTTTGAAAACGTAACTTTAAATTGAATGAACGGTAAAGATGACTCACACTAGCTTGGCCCCCACAGTGTCCTGGGCCTCAGGCCTGCGACTGGCATTTTTCTCCAGCAGGAGCACAGAGAAATCCCCGCCTGCCTGATTCTTGCTGTTGGCGGCTGTGCTCAGGGCGTCCCATCTCAGAAAATACCATCTCCCCAGGCTGTGTGGAAGTTTGTGTAGCCCCTATGTGGTGGGGGTGTTCTGGGGCAGGGGATCACGGACTACTACTTCTTCTTCTTCTTCTTCTTTTTTTTTTTTTTTTGCAGTTTTTGGCCAGGGCTGGGTTTGAACCCGCCACCTCTGGCATATGGGGCGGGTGCCATACTCCTTTAAGCCACAGGCGCTGCCCAATTGCGGACTTCTTTAGGGGCAGACAGTAACCACTGAAGGCTTTGCAGGTCAGCACGTCTGTCCCAGTGAGGCAGCTCTGCCCCACAGCACGAGGGTGCCGTGGGCAGCAGCAGGTGGATGAGTGCGGCTGAGTTCCAACACCACCCTGTCCGTGGACACAGTCCACAGTCGGCCCACTAGTGTGAGAGCTTCCAGGCCACTGCTGGGCTGGTGCCCCCTTCCTTGCTGTCTCTCTGTCCTCAGCCTGGGGCTCTCCTGGGAGGTCCCCACAGCCCATTGCTGCCCCCTTGGCATCTCCAGGTCCAGCTCAGCCTTCTTCCTTAGCAAGTTTCTTCTCCATCACAGGCTTATGGCCTCCCCCATCTTGTGACACCCTGTGGCAGCCCCTGTCCTACTTACTTGGGGCTGGATGCACTCCCTTCTCCCCCTCCAGGCACCAGCACCCTGGCCCTGCCCCGACTCCCATTAGCCCCGCCCCTACTGGCCACGCCCACATCAGCCCCACCCCATGTTGGTCCCTCCCCAGCAGGCCCTGCCCCGGGGTCTTTCCCCCCACACCAGGTCAGTAGTCTGTCCATGCACCTAGTACCCTGGCTCTCCCTAAGCCGTGTAACTGGTTCATGGATGTTTGAAAAACATAGGCTGGTGACAGCTCTCTTTCCCGGATGCCTTGCTTCACTTCCTAACCGGAAGTCTGACCCTTGCTTCGGGACTCTCGGGCCTGGAGTACCTGAGCAGCAGGTGATGCACCTGAGGGTGCAGGAGGAAGGGGAGTGGCAAACCGAGGAAGGGCTTTGCAGAGTCTTGTCTAAATGAAGAGAGAATGGGCTCCCCCATGCCCCAACCTTGTATTTTAATAAATACAGATTCACAGAAAGTGGCAGAAATAGTGCATGGAGTCCTGGGTACTCCTCACCCTGGGAAGTGAACTCTGGGGAGTAAACGTGTCCTTTAAGTGTTAAGTGGGGCCATGGAAGAAATTCTGTGGGTTCACACTGAGTTGTGTTTTCATGCCCTAGCTGTAACTGCTGGCTGTGTTACCCAGGACAGTCACTTCACACTCCTGACTTCACGCTGCCAGATGTTTTCTGAGCTTCCCCCTGAGGCCTTGAAGCAGGAGTCAGGTAGCTGGTCTACCCTCCGCAGAGGGGGACAGAACCTACAAGGGGTGGTGCTGGCAGGGCAGGGCTCCCTCTGGCACCCCTGGGGAGGAGCCCCGCTGGCCTCTGTCCATGTAATGACAGCAGTCATATTGGGTTTAGGGCCCACCCCACTGCAGGACGGCCTCATCTTAACTTCCATCCAACTTGCTTCTGCAAAGACCTTATTTCCAAATACAGTCATGTTCAGAGATACCAGGGTTAGGACTTCAGTATATCTTTTAGGGCGATGCAATTCAACCCACGGCAAGCACTGATCAAACAGAAAAAGGGAGGTGTTAGGGGAGAGGGCCAGGGGACCCCGCCACCACCTCCCTCTCTTCTCGGGAGCCCCTCCTGCCTGGTTTGAATGAGGTGCTGCTGGCAAACTCGCGAGAGGCAGTAACAGGCGAGCTCTTCTATTATTGTGGCTGCCGGCGCTCCAGGACCAACTGGGTTTACAAAAATAAAGTTGTATCATCTGCCGCATGTACCGCATCCCCTAAAACAGGTTATTAAGGGGAAGTGGGGAATATTGGAAGCAGATGGAGGGGTCCTTGATTTGCATAAGGTGCCATTTCCATGGCGCAGAGCCTCCATGGAGGGAAGAATGTATAGAAATACACATACGTAAGCCCTTGCTTGGGAAACAGAGCCGCTCTGATCCACCGCGAAAATAGACATGGGAGAGACAGGCTGGGGGTGGGGTGGGGAGGGCTGGCCGGGAGAGGCCCCAAAGCAAATCTGGGCGCTGGGCACAGAAGTACCAGGCACAGCTGTGGAACTGCGCTCCCTCGGTTCTTTTTTAGTGCTGAGATTTCAGTGATGGTGGATCTTATACATGCAACGGCAGGATGGGTGTTTCCAGAATACCCGGCTTTTCTTCTCTCCTAGAAGGACAACTGGGGAAAGAAAAGACAGAAAAGAAAGAAAAGGGAAGGCACAGCTTCCACCAGGCTGAGCTGAAGATCTTGGAGAAGGGAGGAGGCCTGGGTTCATGTCTCCCGTGCAGACGAAAGGAGCTAAAAGACATTCCTTGTTCTGGGCAGGTGGCCGAGGGCCCTTCCGTGCACAGAGGCAGAGGTGGCCAAGAGTGAGAGGGGAGAAGATGGGGTCCCACCAGGAGGGGAGAAGTGGGGCTCAGGGTGCTGAGGGGGACAGATACCTGAGACACGGGATTGGCTGTGATAGGGCTGGCCGGTGTCCAGTGAGTCTGCTGGCCATGGGGTCCTTCTGTGTCCATTTGCCTCTCACCCTCAGCCTTGCTGGCTGCGGTGCTAACAGTAGGAAGGGACTTATCTGGTGTCACCCAGGGGTTTTATCCAAATCCTCTTATGTGCTTGGTTCTTTCACCCCACACAGGTTCGAGGGGTGGGCAGAAGGAGAGTCCCATGTGTACAAAACCCTCTGCAGAGAATGAGGCACACTGGCTTGTGCATGCTATGACCCAGGGCAGCAGAACTGAGTGCCAGTGTCCCTTTCTTCCTCGGTTTGGCTGGGACGGCAGTGCCTCTCCCGATGTCCTTTGCTCTGGCCAATTGCTACAGACCAGGGATGCTTCCTGTTTTATGACCTGGTCCAAGAGTGGGTCTGGGGTCCACTTTGAGTATTTAGGCCACTGTCCTGATATCATTCTTTGTTAGTGCCTGACAAAGGGGGAGACGGAGCCCTTTAGTGACCCCTTAGGATTTATAGGTGATGGAGTGTAGCCATGGGCTGTCTCCTCTTTTGGGAAGGAAACCACTTGGCTCCATGTAATGGTTCAATCTTGTAGATGAGTTGGTGTCATGGCAAGCCACATGGGCTCTGTCCCCTGCATGGCACCTCTGGAAGGTGGTATAGCTGCTTCCCTCTATGGGGTCTGTTTGTTGCTGGGAAGAGGTGCCCCGGGGGAGGGCTCCATTCCTGGCCCCTAAGTGGGGCCACAGGACTCATTGGTTCTCCTCAATGCACTGTGACTGGGTGTGGAGGCTGTCACCTCCAGGCAAAGTGGTTGAGCACGTGGTGTGTGGACCTCCTTATCCTGGAGCTATAGCCCAACTGCTAGGCTGCCAGGGGCTGGAGCCCAGCCTGGAAGCTGCCCGGGGCTCTGAGTCCCCACATGGGCACAAACCTTTGAGCTGTGACCAAGTGATGGGTGTCAGTCAGATGTAGGTGACTGTTTCAACCATGCCTCTCCCGCCAGGTGGTAGGTCATCAACTTCCATCCTGGTGGGGAACTGCCCTAGCATTTTGCCAATTATCTCAAGAGATTGGGCAAAACTTCTAAGTAAAAGTGTATTTTCATTCCTTTTGAATTGAAATTTACATGTAGAGCATATATGCAAACAGGAAACAGACCCCCAGTACAAAAATCCAAGCTTAGAAAGATAGATGATGGTTATTGATGTTATAATATACTTCCTAAAGAATTCCAGCAAAGTTCCTTTAGATGGTGACCTCCCAGTGGGCAGAGAAACTTCAATTAGATTTATGCATCTGTGACTGCTGAAAACTTTTCCAAGGTGCAGATAATTCTGGGTGCAAAATTCAGGCTGATAGTGCCAGGGCACAGCCTGTCCTGAAAAATTGGGATTTGTTTTCCTGGAAATGGGGACCACAGTCTTCCTCGCTTTGGTAACCCCATCTGGAATGTGGTGAATCCACAGGCGATCTTGGGCTCTGGCGGGCACTCGTTTTTGCCAGACTGGTGATTCCTGATCCTTGTGTTCCTTCTGACATTTTGCCCCCAGGGGATATTTGGCAGGATCTAGTGCTATCTTTGGTCATCACCGCTGGGAATGGCATGCTACAAGCATTCCACGATTCCAGGCCAGAGAAGTTACTCACACCTTACAATGTGCAGGATGATCCAGGCTCAAATGTCCACAGCGCCAGGGTGGGACTTCAGGGCCAGCCAGCAGGTGGGAGGCGTAGCTGGGCTCTGTTTGTGGTAGAGCCCATGAGAAGAATAATGCTAAAGCAGGACGACAGGGCCCTTGGTCTGACGGGGAATCATACACAGGGATCCTTGCTGTCTGATTATGCGACCCTGTCGGTCTTGAGTACTTGCTGGCACAAAACAAATCAAGGCCTGGGGAGACTGGGCTGGGACCCACCACAACACCTAAGTCAGAGGCGGCTTCTCCTCCGTTTGAGGCTCCTTTTTCCTGCTCCTGGGGCAGACGGATTTTCTTGCAAACACAACACCCTGTGCTTGGTGTAGACTCTGAGCCCTGCTGGGAGCATCAGGCTCCAGACCCTGGCACTTTGCGCCTTGCGGGGTGGAAGGGCAAGAGCTTCACGATTTAGAGGTGACACCAGAGACAGGGAGCAGGGCAGGGGGATGTTTCTGCAGAATCCAAAGAAGTGCTTTGGTGGGGAAAGCCCAGGGTAAGCCCCAGTGCTGGGCAGGAGAGCAAGGGTGTGCTTTGTGAGAGCCTGCTGCCTGCATCCAAGCCGGGGAGGAGAGGCCGCCATTGAAGCCGGGGAGCTGCTTGCCTGCGTTCACGCCAAGACAGCGTGTTTGTAAATATTGGTTCTAGGGAAGTGGCTCGGAACCTGCGGCATGTCTGCCGTGTGTTGGTAAACCTGCCCAGACACTGTTGTCTGCGGTACCCTTCTGTCACTCATTTTTTTAAATCCAAATGGAGAGCAGGATTATTTTATTTTCAGAACTCCTGGGCTTCTCTCTCTGGAAGGAAACTAGAAGGTTCCCATCACGGAACAGGGGACCACGACGGGATCTGAGGGATCATTAAACCCAGTTCTGGGGAAACAGAAGGCAGAAAGGGACAAGCGACAGGCTGGTCAAGGGAGCCTCCCGTCTCCCAGGAAAACGCCTTTTCCACTAGAGGGTGTGAAACCTGACCCCTCAAAGTGTGCCTGGCAGTGCGTTTGGTGCACAGAGGCCCAGAGGTGGAGTGAAATTAGGCCATGGGCGGCTGTGGGCAGCAGGGTATCAGGTGCCTTCCTGAACAAAGGACCACTCAAAATCCACGTTTGGAAAGCGTCTTTTATCAGTTTTGCATTTCATCCAATTGTGTTAATTTGCATATTTGCCTGTTCCCTGCCACCCCTCTAGGGGGTTGTGAGTGCCAAGAGTGGTCAGCTCAACTTACCCCCTCGACTGCTGGCCTCTGGGCACCAGCTCCACCCCAGCTCAGTGACACCGTCGGTGATCCAGTGAGTCCTTGATCATGTTGCTTTGATCAGCTCATGGGGACACCTGAACTCAAAAGAGAGGGAGACTCACCACAGAGAACTTTGGACTTTTCACCACCAGGAGCGTGAGAAGAGTCACGGAAGTTTCCGGCATTCTGGGATGTGTCTGAGTGTGCAGAGCAAGCTTTCCTTCCTCCGGCCCATTTCCTGCCCTCTGAACACGTGGGACAGTGTGTTTGGTGGTGACATTTAGGCAAGTTTAGTTTGATACGTGAAAACATTTAAACTTTTCTTTTTAGATTGTGATAAAATATACGTGGCAGGAAGCTGACCGTCTGAACCGTTGTTAAGGTCAGTGGCACTGAGTTCCCATCACTGTGCAACCATCGCCACCATCCGTCCCCAGAACTTTTCCTTCCTCCCAAACAGAAACTCTGTCCTCATTAAATGACAGCTCCCCACGTTCTCCATCCCTCAGCCCCCGACAACCCCCACTCTGCTTTCTATCTTTATAGATTTGGCCACCCTTGGGCCCTCCCAGTGGAGTCACAGGGTGTGTGACCTTTTGTGACAGGCTCACTTCACCAGGCATGATGTCTTCATGGTCCAGCCGTGCGGTAGCAGGTGGCAGAATGTCCTTCCTTTCTGGGGCTGAGCTCGACTTTGTGGCTCTGCCCGTCCACCTCCTGCTGATGGACGCTTGGGTTGCCGTCCTTTTGGCTCTTGTGGATAGTGCTGCGGGGAACACGGGGGCACAAATATCCTAACACAGTGGTTCTCAACCTTCCTAATGCCGCGGCCCTTTAATACAGTTCCTGCGGGTCGTGACCCACACGTTGAGACCCGCTGTCCTATCACCTGCTTTCAGCTCCTTCAGCTCCACATCCACAAGTGGAATTGCTGGATGAAGCACTCAGACTTCATCATTATCTTTTGCTTCTGTGTCTGGAAATTGATTCATGCATCACGGGGGGTTGGCTCTGGCAGGGTGCAGCTCCTGAAAGGGCCAGATTTGCCACCAAGAAACCATGCACACCTGGAAATCCAAGGACTTTTATTCTTTTCAGGCATATGCTCGGGTCACTCCCACCATCAAAGTGGTTCTAGAAAAGAGTGGCCCCAAAACAAAGGGCAGGAAAACTTGTGTACACTTTCTCGCAGGGTATTATGGGTTGCAATAAAAATGCTAAGGAAGGTGGCTGAGGAAGAAGCCAGTGTCCGTTTACTTACTGGTCATTGGGGAGGCCTGGGGTTTTGATAGGTTGCCTGTCTTTCCGTAGTTGGGGTCTTTGCTGGGGTTAGCACCGTGTGAACTTCTGATTGGTTATTGTTATCAGTGCTGTTCACCTGATTTACGGCCTATGTCTGCGGTGGAGCTTCTTGCGGCCCCTGCCTCCCTCCCTTTGTCTTTTTTTTCCCCTCAGTTCTTCATTTTTCCCTCTTATAACTATTAACTATTATTACTAATTTAAAAAGAAGAGGAAAAAATAATAATAAAATCATGGCTGCCCCTTCACTCCCTCCTCCTCCTCACTGCCCTGGAAGGCCAGGTGCTCTGAGAGGACAAATCCAGCATCCGTGTGGCTGCATCTCTGCCCAGAAGGTGCACACAGCTGGAGGTGCTTCTGGTGTGACATCCCGCTTCCTTTAGTTGACATCCCGCTTCCTTTAGTTGAAGGGTTGAACAGATGCAAACCCACAGTGGTCAGGTGGGCTGGCCCCACTCTGCTCTCCACACCCCTTATCTGTTCACATGTCTCGTGGGTACCTTCTCCAAGTCGCTCTCCTGGGGGCAGTGGGTACAGACACAGGTCAGGGACAGCCCCTGTCCTCCAGCTGTCCCGTGTTTAATGGACCTCCTGGGCAAGTCGGCATCTCAGACACATTCCTCAGAGTTGGTGGGATTTGGACGTGTGACATTGGATGGTCACCTGGCAGTTCTTCTCAAGACTGAGGGGACTTTCCCTCAGTGCAGCCAAGCAGCTCTGTGTGTAGGATATCTCCTCTCGATGAATACTGAATGCCGTGCTCTCTCTCTCCTGCTTAGGAGATCCCACACCTCTGAGGCGAGCCACCCACCCTCTCCTGGAGGGGATGTGGTGTCAGTGTGCGTGTGTGTCCACGGTGAGGGGACTTTACTTAAAATGTTATCACTTTAACACACCAGAGGACGTTCCCTGAAGATAGTTGGATCAAACCAGACTGATGGACAAAAGGAAGCTCTGGGTAGGTGGGGGACGGCCCCTCCGGCCCCTGCCCAGGTGCAGGCAGAGTTTCTGTGTCTGCAGGGGGAGTCTGGACCTCAGGCTCTTGGGTAGGGTTTTAAGGAGGGCACGGTCTTTAGAGGCTCTTGGACTTGGGGCCCAGGGATGCCGTTAGCCAGACATCACTACACGTGGCCTCTGGGGCACCAGAGAACAAAGGTGAGCGCTGGCGTGTGGAGAGCCGTGTGGAGCTGTGCAGCACCTCACAAACGCTGGTGTGTGGAGAGCCGTGTAGAGCTGTGCAACGCCTCACAAACCCCGTTTCTCAGCACTGGAGGCACTGGTGGATTTTAGGAGCATTTCCACCTATCTGAGTTCCTCTTCCGGGGTCTTCCATGCACTTGGCCTCCCCGGCCTCCTTACTGGGGCTGAGATCAGCCAGTCAGTGACAGAGAGGGCAGGGGCAGGGGGAGGGTTTCTTTGCCACTCGCTGGCGACCTGACCCAGGAGCTGGGGACTTCACTGAATATCAGGCGTCTGCTGCCTGGCAAATGGGAATAACAATAAAAGATTAAACTATATAGGATTTTTAATGACCTGAAATAATTCACCTATTTAACAGCAAAGTACACTAAGAATATATAAATACGCAGTCCCAGTAGGACCCCGTGGTGCGCTCTGTGCTCCGGGCGCTCTTTCTGCGGTGGCTCCTGACAGCACGTGCTGAGTTAGACAATGGATAATGCCCATTGATCTCGTAATCCCACTTCAGGAAATGCAGAGCCACGAAGTTGCTAAAAATGCCTAGACTTATTTGCCCAAGGATGGCGCTAGCCGTAGGGCAGTGGAAATATTGGGCCATCCGGATGCCCATGAGGTGGGAAGTTGTTAAACTATACACATATCGCCCGAGAGCGACAGGTACACTGGGTGTATGTTTGCATGGAGTAATCTATTGAAATAATATCAAATTTAAGACCGGGGAATGTGAGACAGAGTCCTGACAATTGTGCGTGCAGGTCGATGTTGGAAGAACCACGCGCTCCTTATTCACCCAGCAGCTGGAAGCTGAGGGCTGCCCAGGTGCTGGGACAGAGAAGGTCATCTGAGTCGGCCACTGTAGTCCTGGGCCAGTGACCAGAGCTACGCAGGGTGGGCACCCCAGGGACAGCCCCCACCCCTGAGGGCAGGATGGCTGAGGAGGGGTGGGGAGAAGGGTCTGACTGGGCACATAGGCTGGGATACGGGGGTACACAGAGGCCAGGGCAGCAGGTGAGAGTGACGGGCAGGAGGGGACAGGCCTGGCGGCGTGTCAGAGCAGAGGGGATGGAGGCAACAGGGGGAGCAGCTAAGGGCTGCTGGTTGCTGAGACTCACAGTGGACAGCTGCCAGTTTCCCATTTTAAGGTTGTTTTGGTTATGGTTATAATTCACACACCATACAGTTCACCATTTGAAGTGTACAATTCAAGGGCTTTTAGGGCATTCACAGAGTGTACAGCTGTCACCCGCCCCATCCATTTTAGAACACCCTCAAAGCCATGCTGTGCCCACAGCCATTGTATCTCACACCTCGTATTCCCGCAGCCCCTGGTAACCCCTAATCTACCTTCTGTCTCTCTGGGTTTACCTGTTCTAGACATTTCATACACAGGAGCTCATATGTGTATACAAGGGGGGACAATTAAGTCCTCAAACTCATTCTAGAAGGAGTGCTACATCCCTCATTGTTATCACTGTGGTCACCCAGGTGGCCAAGGGGAGCGCTTTGAAGGTCACCATAGTCATATCCAGCAGTGGTGTAGGGAGCTCTTTTTCTAAGATGAGTTCTTAAATTTAATTGTCCAGCCTCATATATGACTAGTTAGCACAATAGCTGCAATTTTATTTTATTGCTAAATTGCCACCAATGTTCAATTTGTCACTAAATCCTTCTAAGAGAAAAAGGACGTGAGTTCTCTCTAACATGGCAAAGGAAATTCAGCTCCTTCTAAGAAAAATGAAGAACCATGTTTAGAATGAGGGCTTGGGCAAGAAGGACATCGGAATCTCAGAGACCAAGTTTCTTCCCCTGGTTTGTCTCTTGGAAGGCTTGAGCGAGGGGAAGAGATCAGAGTGCCCCTCTCTGCCCCCATACACCCCAAACAGAGCCCACCGCAGGGCAGTGACAGGGACAGAGGTGAGATGGCGGGAGGGGTCTGGGAGCTGCCTGGCATACAGGGTCACTGGAGGTGACAAGCAGAGAAGGGGGTTTAAATTCCTGGCTCTCCTCTGTACCCCTTCTGCCTGGGACCCTGGGCTCACTGGTCTGGAGCCAGGCACTCCGTGATCCAGGGCACGGCCTCGCTGCGCCGTTCCTCACTCTGGGTGCATGGAGGACAATGATTCCCTGCAAGGGGCAGCAGAGGTCAGTGCAGGCCCAGAGGTCAGTGTAGGCCGGGGCACCGCCCCTCTCTGGGCAGTGCTGCTGTCCTGGCTGTGCTTTTGTTCTCCTTCCTCCTGTGCTTTTGCTTCCACTTCCCCCCTGGGCGCGGGGTGGGGGTGGGGGTTAGGCCAGAGCAAGACCCAGCATCTGGGAGAGCTCACTGTCCCCCCCCTGCACCCCCCATGCCCAGGCCCAGCCACAGAGCCAGCCCCTCTGGCCAGAATCTCTGTGTTAACTGGCATGTGGCTGCTTCCTGCTTTGGAGTGGGCAATTTTGTCCCCATTCCCATTTAGGGTATTTGCATTTTTTTTTAAAAGCTATTTTTGTGTTCTTCCTATTAGGACATCAACGATCCTTATTATAGAAAAATGAAAAAATACCAAAAATAACAAAAAAGAAAACATCATCTATCATCCCGTTACCACCAAATATAAAGACAAATGTGTCTTTCAAAGATCTGTTGAGCACTCACCGTGTTCTAGGCACGATGACGCAGTGGTGGGTGAACAGACGTCGTCCCTGCGCTGGGACACCCGACACCCTCGCTCCTCTGGGAGCTCTCCTGTCACCCTCTCCTGGCTTTTCTGAACCTTTTGCTCTGGGTGAAAGTCAATTCCAACTTGTTTAACTAGTTGATTTGGGAAGCCCCTTGCTCAGGCAGCATGCACCAACCGCTAACACCTCTCCCGCCTGGTCTCGGCAGGACCAGGCCTCCTCCTTTTGTTCCCTGCCAGCTTTGAGTCCCCATGAGTGATGGAGCCGGTGCCACCCATCTCCTCATGGCGGCTAGAGGGCAGGGGCCACGTCAGCCCTTTGTAATTGTGTGATCACTGCAGGTAGATGACACCATGAAGTAATGCCTACCCCATAAACTTTTTATTATGTTCAAAACACTTGAGTGTCTTTCGTGGACCCCGATGGTGGGTTTGGTGTTTCTGCTGCAGGAGTTGACTATGTGGGTGTCACTCTGGAGCTGGGAAGTCCTGCCCAGCTCAGTTTCTCCCTAAGCCTGGCCCCCCTGGGCCAGCCACATCCCTCCCTAGGCCTTATGGAAGAGCAGGGGTTTGGGGAACAGAGGCCGAGTTCTTACTGCTTCATGTACTCAGATGACAAGACGGGTCTGGAGGAGACCAGACCCCGGGCCACCCCCTGCCCTCCTGAGAGGAGACAGTGGTGGCTCCACATGGTTCTCTCTCCTGCCCTGTGGGCTTCTCAGCTGTAGGAAGCCAGACTTCTGGCCTCGCTTAGACTATGTTTCCTCCCTGTGCAAATGGAGGGCGTGAGAGCAGCTGGTCCAACATGCCTTCTGCCAGGGGACCTTGGGCTCTGGGCTGGTCGGTGGACAGGGAGGCTGAGCTGACTGTCTTACTCTCCTTTTGGGGATTGTTCTTCTGGGCTCTATCAGGGAGTTGCTCTCTGCTGTCATAGTAGTTGGCTCTGAGCAGGACTCATGCTCTCCCAGGAGTACCAAGGGAAAGGCTTTTGGGTCCACAGTGCCAAATGTGCATGTGTGTGTGTGTGCATGTGTGTGAGGTGCATGCATGTAGATTTGTGTGTGAGAGTGTGCACACATGTGTGTCCATGCTTGTGTGTCTGCGTGGGGAGTGTGTCTGTGGCCCTGTGTGTGCTCACATGTGTGCTTGGGCTCATGGTGTCTGTGCCGTTGTGGGTGAGCAGCAGATCCCTGCCTACCCCTGGTGCAAGGGGCACAGACTGTATCTTTTATGACCCTGCACCTCTGTATGTCTGGAACCTTCTCTTGGAGAACCAGGAGCAACTCTGACAGCCACTGTGAAATGTGAGCGAGGACCCCCCCCACCCCCCGTTTTGATTGTGCTCTGAGGTCTGCAGTTCACAGAGCTGGTCCTGGTAGGAACCTCATCCAACATAGGGTGACACTTTAAGTAAAGCCCCATCTGTAAGATGCCTCGCTGCTTGTGGCACCCAGCCAGCCCCTGCCACGTTCTTTCCCTGTAGCCCTGGAGGGGAGCCCAGCACTAAACCTGCCTGCATACTCCACCAGCCCGAGGCCCAGTGGCAGGTGCTGGCCTCTGCGTGGCGTGGCACGGCTGCCCCCAGGCCCAGGTGCCAGGCACAAGCAGCAGAGGACATTAATCACATCCATGCCTGTGTCCCTGTGCTAAGGCCAGGCAGAGGGAGCCTTGCTGGGGGTGGGAGTGGGACGGGGTGTGGGAACATGCGGGTCTGTGCGTGGGCTTGCCTGACAGGTTTTAGTTAGCACCCCACGTCCCTGGCACCTGCCCCGGAGCCCTGGGCGCTCTCTCTGCCATTCCAGGCCACTCCCTGGTGCAGCCCATCTCGCTCCAACGTGTCTCATCCTCACTGCCGTCCCCAGGGACAGAAGGGCTTGGCAGCTGCTCTGCTCGGCCCCATCTTGGCTGCTGGGGAGAAGCCTGGCCACCCCCGCTCTCGCTTGCTCAGTCTGCCGCCGCCTCCCACGCGCTGCCAGCTCGGGGCACAGCCTGCTTGCTCGTTGTCACCTGCTGCCCAGGGAGCCCCTGCGTATGGGGGAGGCGGCGGGGGCAGGCCAGGAGGTGTGATACTGAGCAACTTGCCCTGGGCCTCAGTTTCCCTGAACGTAAGAGGGAAGGGGGCGGATAATTTTGAATATGCTCTGTGGACTGCGAGGTGCAGGGTTGCTGGAAGGGCTTGCAGAAGCTCACAGTGACAGCTTACTACAGCAAAAAGACACGATTAGAATCAGCAGAGGGAGAGGCATGTGGGAGCAGTGACCAGGACAGACCAGGGTGGGCCGAGCTGTCCCTCCAGGCAGAATCATGAGAACGGCACTTACTTTCCGTAAGAAGGTGGGACGACCTATACAGGGCGTTCTCAACCAAGGATGCTCTCCCAAGCCTTGGCGTCCAGAGTATACTAGGTCTGGTCACATAGACGTGACTGACCGCTCCGTGCTAATGTGCTAATGTGTCTCCAGCCTGATGCAGCCTGGCCCAGGCCCTACCATGTCACACTGAAGCACAGACTGTCTGGGGTGGCCCACGGCCCCAGGTACACAAAGATACTCTTACGAGGCAGGACCTGGCAGGGGCCTGTAACCTCCCACGGCACCTTACTTTGGCAAGGTCGACACTTGATGGTACAGGCCCCCATGTGATTCTGTCAGTGCCCAGGAAAGAGAGAAAGGCAGACGGTCGGAGAGGGGAGGCACCCCCTCTTTGAGGGGAGGATGGGCTGTGAGTCCACCAGCCTGCCCTGGGGTGCGCTCACAATCTCCTCTTTCTGGGCTCTCCTCCTGTTTTGCCTTCCCCTTCCAGCCATGCCTGGCACCTGCCTGTGAAGGTGGCAGCATCCTCTGTTGGGCATTGGAGCCCTGGGGAGCCGTGGGACCAGTGGGCCCCTGGGGGCAGCCCCATCTGCTGAGAAGGCTGTCTGCCCTTCAGGAGAGGAGCAGAACAGACACTGGCCTTTGTCTCTTGCGATTTTTATGTTGAGTTCAAAGCTCAGCCTTGCCCAGCTCCTGAGCTCCTTGGTTTACCTCCAGAGCATCTGTTTTGGGGGCCGGTGCCCTCAGGCCTTTGGGCCTCTCCTGGTGCCTCCTGGGCATGGTGTCAGCTTTCTCCTTCTGGATGTTTCTACCACAGCCACTCTCCACCCTGGCTGCCCTGGCCCTCCCTTCGTTTGGAGGAAATGTTCCGCTTCTGCCATCTCCACCCTCCATCCGACGGGGAAACAATTTTCCAAATTGTTTCTCTTGAAAGCAGGAAGCCGGGAGCACGCCTCGCCGGGCCCGGCGCCAGACACTGCTCCGCTGTGCCCGTTATTTCCGAGCTGCCTTCCCCTCGTCTGCTCAGCCGTCCTCGTGTGGTTCTGCTGGGGGAGGCAGGCGAGGGGCCCCACTGCCAGTGCATGATGGGGAAACTGAGGCCTGGCTCATTCTGTAGGTGGTCTTCCCAGGGGGGTCTTCCTCCCTGTTCCACCCTTCTCACGGTGGGGAAAGTGAAAACCACACCAATCCCTTCCCAGCCCCCCAGGTTCCTGCTGCCCAGGCGCACGGTGAGGGCCTAGCTTCCCCTGCATGGGTGTGAGCTGTGCTCTGGAGATACCCAGACACGCCTAATGAAACGCAGACGCCAGGGTCCGACCTGGAGAGCGTGGTGCTCGGCCAGGCTGTCACCTGGAGCACCGCTGGGCTCCCTCCCCGCGCCGCTCCTCTCTCCCTTCAGGCTCACCCTGCGTTTCTAGCTGCTGTAAGAGAGCGTCTGTAGCCGGCCTGAGCACTTTTGCAAGTGATAGATCACTTTCATTGCTTTTCCTCGTGATTAATTTCCCATAATAGTCCTCTCTCACACCAAGGCGAAAAGAGGAGAGAGAGAGAAAAACCTACATTATCCACTTTGTGCTCGGAGTATAAATGAATTAGATTTAATTTCTGTTTAATTGTTTCCATAGCTCAGCCTCTGCTGACTTCACAGGATAATTTATTTTGCAGTCCTGGGGAAAGGGTGGGAGGGAGGGAGGACGCGGCTGCGCCGAGCAGTCCGCCTGTGGATACTGTTTAATTACTCCCGATACAGCCTTATCTCCTTGTAATTGCAGCGGGCTCACTGGGCTGCTGCTCCGCCTCCTGTCCGCACCCAGAGGATCAATACTGGGTCAGACCTCGGCCCTCGGCTCTCAAGATCTGCCGGGAGCTTTGCTGTTGAGTCGGGAACAGGCCAGGAGGCTCCTGAAGGGGCAGGTGGGAAGGAAGGACCAGAATAATGTGTGTTAGAAGTGGACATTTCCTGACGTTACTCTTGGCTTACCCAGATGATAACCTTCCCAGAACACAATTTATGTAGTGATGGTGGATTTGTTCTTTCCTTTCCCTCTTTAAAGCGTTGAGTGGAAGGTCCTGGCTGGCCAGCCTGGGTCTGCACCACACCCTGGTGTTACTGGGGATGTGTTGGCAATGCCTCTCCCTGCAGGGCAGGGGACACAACCAACCCGCTGGAAGGGGGCCCTGCACCCCATTCCACACTCCAGAGCTCAGCACCCCCTCCCCACTCCCGGCTTCTCTCCCGCCTTCCTTCTTTTATCATGATCAACTACACGGGACACACAACACCCCTCCTTAACCATTTCTCATGCACGGGTCGGTGGAGTTCAGTACATTCCCGTTGTCACTCAGCCGTCACCACCACCCAGATCCAGGACATTTCTCCCTCCCAGACTGAAATTCCATTCCTGTGAAATGACAACTCTCACCCTGCCCCACCCTGGCACCTTCCGTGCCACCTTCTGTCTGTGCGAATGTGACCCCTCGAGGGACCCCATGTTGGTGGAACCAAATACAGTGTGACCTTTCACGTCTGGCTTCTTGCTCAGTAACGCTCTCAAGGCTCATCCATGTTCTGCGTGTGTCTTAATTTCTTTCCTTTTTATGTCTTAATAACCAACGTTCCATGTGTGGACACAGCACGTGGTGTCTACACGTCCTGCCGTACATGCCCGTGTCGTTCCAGCACTTTCTGACAGTGCATCAGAGCGCGTCTGTCCAGCCCAAGACGGCGCCCTTGGGTGCATTTTACCTTCTTGCCCAAGTTACCCCAAACCCTCTGTCGCATCTCTGCCAGCTGGGCCTTGCTCTTGGGAGTAATCGGAGGAATGGGGTCCCCGGTCCCTCTCTGTGGGTGACCTCTGACCTTGGGGCACGACAGAGCTCTGGCTGTTTCTGATACCTTGAGCAGTTTTGATCTGGCCGTGAATATTCATGAAGCAGGTGGGCAGGGGTGGTACTGCACGTGGCTTTGATGGAACTCGCTGCACCTGGCCTCCCCTCGACTCAGTGCCTGGCCGTCTTTCTTTTATCTTAAGCCCTGTGGGAATGGCAGCATTTTAGGCAGTGGAAACAGTTCATTTTTCTTCATTTGTTGTGCTGAGCGTTCGTCATGCCCAGAGAATGCTGGCGGGTGCGGCGGCAGCTGGCGCTCCTGGCTGGCCGGAGCGCCGTGTTCTCTCTCCCTCTGTTGGCCCAGGGAAATGTTCTTGGCCGTGGGCACATGGAGCCTTCGGCTCAAGGCTGGTGGCGTGGAGGAGACCTTGACTCGGGTCCCAGAGGTGAGCGCCTGCATGCAAGCTGAGCTTCTGGAAGGAAGGGGATGAGTGAGCACCTCACAGGGGAGGGCTGAGCCGGTCCACCCAGTGGCCGTTAGGTCCCCACGGTGCGCTGGCTTTAAGTACCCACCTGACCCGCTGGAGGCATGGGATTGCTGTGGTGGGGACCCCAGATGGGGGGCAGATGCTTCTGTGCTAGGTGGGTACTGAGCAGCGACATGAGAGGTGGCACTGAGCTGACACTGGAGGACAAATAGGTTTCTGGTGGCACAGGGAAGGGAAAGCCCTTCGGCCGAGGGAAGTGCAGAGCAGAGACGCTGAGTGAGCGAGAAGCTCAGCCTGAGACCGGCAGGCCTCTCTTTTAACCCCCCAAAGGGCTGCTGTGGGTGTCAAGGGGGCCAGTGTGACGCAGTGGGTGGGGCACTGGGGGACAATTGGCTCAGCATAAGGTGGGGAGCTACGTGGGGGTCATGCACCTGGTTCACTTGGCCCTGTACCCAGCGAGCACTGTGTCCTGGCTACAGGCTGGCACTGCACACCCCGGGGCCCAGCCATGTGGCAGCCTGGCTGGGCAGCAGTGGGAGGCCATGATGGGCCTTGGCTTCTCCAGGACTCTGCTCACACAGATGGAAGGCACAGCCCTTTGCTGGAACGTCACTGCTCCAGAAAGGGGAGCCCAGGTCCCCAGACATCAAGTTCTACCATCGATGTAGGTGTGTGGTGCAGCCAAGTGCTCCCCGGTTCTCTGAGGCAGGGGACCCGGGCAGAACCCAGCTTCCTCTCAGGCCACCCTGAGAGTATGGTGGAGAGTTGGGGAAACTCCCGACCCAGACAAGAAAGAGAGGCCACTGTTGGGAACTGGGGACGGGAAGTGCTGTGCCCAGGCTCCTGCCTGGTTTTCCTGAAAAATTTCCTGTCCTCCACCGTCCCCATCAAGTCACAAGAGAACAACTCCACGTCAGTCATATTGTCTCTGCACAAAGGACTCACATACACAGGAACATCTTTGTCCTTCCTGAGCCGTGGTGCTAACAGAGAAGTCCTCCAAGGTGCCATCAGTCCGTACATTGTGAAATGCTCACAACACCCAGGAACCTGCCCTAGGTTCTGTGGGAGCAGGGGTGGCTGTGGGGGTGCTGAGTGACACTGGGGTGGCAGAGTCGGGGACATTTGCCTGTGGCCCCAGAGCCTGTCGGGCAGAGGCTGGACAGGACTGGAAGTGATGTGGCTCTATAATCACTGAGATCTGAGGGACAGCTGAGGTCTGTCAAGTTTGCAACAAGCCATGACTCCAACCACCTGGAGCTGTGTGCCTGGGCTGGAGGCTCCTGTCTGTGAATGGGGCAATTCCAGAACCCAACTCATGGGTAGTGAGAGGCCACAATGAGGCTATAGCTGCCCACTGCTTAGACCAGGCTGGGCCCTTGGTGAGCACTTGTCCGTGACCGCAGGTGTGTGCACACATGTGGGAGTTGGGAGTTTCCTAGATGTACGTTTTGGATGGGGTCCTGTTGTTGGGGGTGGGAAGGTCGATCCTGTTCATGGGGACTTAGCAAGGGGAGCAGCACCCCAGGTGTGCTGGCCTGTCCTCTCGTGCTTCTGATGACTCCTCTGCCCAGTGCGGGTTGGAGGTGGTGAAAGAGCATGTCAGGGACAAGTCTAGGGACACAGGGTCCACACCTGGCAACTCCAATGGGGTTGAAGACCCCCACTGCCCTCAGTAAGTAAAAATACCAGGGCAGGACACTGATGGGCGGCTGAGGTCATATTCCCACCCCTGGACCATCATGGTGCCTCAAAGATTGGCAGTGCTGGTCACATGTCCATGGTGGACAGGGCATGCTGACTGGCGGTATTAGGCATAGCCCAAGTCAGCATCGGTGCTGACTCCATGGAGACCATGCTGTGTGACTCTACACACTGTCCTTTTTCATAGGGGGGTCCCATTGCTCCTTTGTGTGGTCAAGGACAGTGACACTCAGGGCTCATGCAGCCACACTGCTGGCAGGTGGCCACGCTGGGATTTGAACCCAAGCAGTCTCATTCCCAGGAGGCCCCTAACCACTCTGCTATGACATTTCATTAAGAGACCCACCGCCCACTGTGAGGCTGGGGGTCCACAGGAAGATAGGCCTTGCCTGATGGTGACAGGTACCCAGGTGGGTGCGACCTGGCCATGGTGCCATGCTCAATGGTGACATGCACTTGGCATGTTTCCTAACAGATAAATCTCGCCTGACGTCATACTTCACCTCCTCTTATGCCCTTCCTACACCTGCCCCAGCCTCCCCCGCAGGCCTCCCTCACAGGGCCCTGAGGAATTGATTGCGTTTCCATGACTCTCTTCCTCTGCAAGGCCAAGAACCCAGTGGGCAGGACCATTGTCCCTCAATTGTCTTTGTATCCCTAGCTCTAGCACATAATAGGTGGTTAATAGGAACAGTTTAAAACCTGAATTAGTACCTTCGCTGCCTGTGACTTCCTATACACCCCCCCCAGGGCCTCGTCTACACAGGTGTGTGACCATTGTGCACCTGCAGACACCCAGCTCACTGGGGAAGTCCTCACCCCTCTGCCCCTTCACTCTCGGGAGGACGCAGCCCAGCTGGAGCCCACCCCCTGGCTCTGCCAGCTGAGAGGGTGTCAGCTTGACCTTGGCACCCCTGCTTGGATGATGACAATCCTGGCAGGGGCCTGTACCTATTAGTGCAGCCCAAAGAGTTCCCTGGGGCTGAGGAGCTTGGGGACTCCTTGGCTCTTACCCCACTTGGACGAAGGGGCCATGTCTGTCAGCTCCCGGGTGCATTTTGCCCGTGGACTTGCCTTCTTTGGCCTCTCCTCCTTCTCAGGAAGCTGCTGCCCAGGGTGCCCTTTGGCCTGGGAGAGGCAGAGGGAGGCTGCTGTTGGGCTCCCCCGGGGCTCCTGGGCCCTGGGCTCCCTGCCCTTCCCTCTCCTCCCCTCCCTGCCCTGTGCCTGGCTGGCAAGGTACATCCAGAGGAACAGTTTGGGTGATGGTGCCAGGGAAACGTCCTCCATCCCCATCCCCTCCATTAATCACCTGCTCATGGGGGCGCCGGGCCCTGTTTAAGATGCGCCGGTGATTCCGAGGTGAGCACAGGCCTCCCTGAGCTCTGCCTTTAATCTGCTCCCTCTGCGACAGGCTACCTCGGCCTGTTAACCACTTGCTGTAATTACAGCCCCAGCTCTACTCGGGAATGTTAATTGATGCCCTTAATTGATGCCCGGGTGGAGGGGCCGCGCATGCCCAGCACCCCTCCCCAGGCCCCCGAACACCAAGGTTATGGAATTTGGTGCAGCTGACGGTACCTGGAAATGAAGGTGCCATCCGAGGGCAGGGTGGCCAGCTGCCAGCAGCAGGGGCTGAGTGCTGGGCCGCTCTCTCATGTCCTGGGTGCTTGGCAGCCAGGGCAGTGGGTACATGGGAGAAGGTGCAGTGCATGAGGGTGGGGGCTCTCAGGAGAGCCAAGCACCCCAGAGTTGGCAGGGAGGGCAGAACTCACCTGTGGGAGGGGCTGGTGGCCACTGTCTCCTGGAGCCCCCCACTGACTCTAACCCTGGGCTCTGGCCGGAGTGGTCACAGAGGGCCTGGAATGCAATGTCTAGGGTGACAGAGGGACAGGAAGGGCAGATCCCTGAGACCTGGCAGCTCCTCCAGGTGGAGGAAGCTGGGAGACAGGGCAGGGACCAGGGTCACAGTGAGCAGAGTATCCTCAGGAAGGGGAAGTGGCCCTTTTTATTTTCTGAGGTATGTGCCCTGGGCTGCAGGGGGTCACGGGGGGCCCAGGGTGGCCTTGTCTTCCATTAGCCGATTTGTCTGGTCTCTGAAGGTCCTGTGTATCCTGGTTAGGTCTGCCCAGGTGCAGTCCTGGTCCACCCCACTGTGACACCCAGCCATCTCCCCACTGTGTCCTGGCTCTATAGGGCCCCTTGCCAGGCCCCTCTGCAGTTTCCTGGGCCTGGAGGTTGATGTTCCTAAGGCTGGGCAGTCAGACTCACCTAACACCCAGCCAGGATACTTTGGAAAATACCCTGGTTCTGACTTACTGGCAGGGGAGGGCCTGGGTGTGGGTGGATTTCCAAGCTTCCCAGGTGGTTCTAACCGGCGGGCAAGGTTGAGCTTGCCAATATGGCCTGGGGGTGTGATCTATTGCTGCTGGAAAGTTCCTAAATCTGTAATGTGAGGTGATGTCCTTGACGTCTGTGCAGTCTGTAGAAGCCCAGGGACGCAGGGTGAGGACCACTAATGTACGCCTGCTGTCCTCCTCAACACTCTGCCATGGGGATGTGTAGCTGTGCTGGCAGCAGCAGGTATGGGGGCTCATGGGGTAGGGGGCATGGCATGCATGAGGCGGGCTCTCCGGATCATCCAGTGCAGGTGTGAGGGTGTGTGTGGCCAGAAGCTCTCCTGACCTGGCCGGGGCTGCTGGCTAGGGAGGATGGAACACAGCTGGGCTGGGGCAGGGGCAGCCACTTCACCCCCAGACAAGTCATTAAAACCCCAGTCAGCTCCAGCAGAGATGCCGCAGAGCCCTGCAGGAGCAGGAGGAGCAGAGAGGGGAGGCGCTGAGAATGACAAGGGACAGATAGGAGTGAGCCCTGGGTGGGCTCCCCCCAGTGAGATGTGTGGTTGGCCGGGGCACCCAGGCACTAAGGGTCCTTCCACCAGATCATCAGTGCGGGTGTGACGGTGTGTGTGGCCAGGAGCTCCCGTGACCTGGCCGGGGCTGCTGCCTGGGGAGGATGGAACATGGTGGGACTGAGGCTCGTCCAGCAGGGCTCAAGCTTAAGCATCCTCCTAATGGTGTGGACAGTCCGGGGATCACAGCAGCCCCTCCTCAAGGGGCTTTCCCACAAGTAGAACAGATAAATGAGCCACTCCTAAAACCCACGGCCACCCGAGGGCTCCTGTCCCAAACTGACGCTGCCCCTCAGAGCACCGGCGCTCCTGCCTGGGGAGCTTTCCTCGTCTGGCCCTCGGGCCCAGCGGCCACCGTCTTTCTGCTTCCTCCACCTGCACTGTGGCCCCTGGTGTCCACCCCACATCCCCCGACGGCAGTTTACGAGTTCATCCGCAGAGCTGCAGCTGCCTAGCTTCCAAATCCTGACTTGTGTCCTGGGTAATGTCCATCCAGGGTTCACTGAGGCCCCACCAGGTCTTGGGCAGGAAGCACTGGAGGAAGCCTTGAGTCCTACTGGAAAGTCCTGGGGCTGCTCTGGAGTCCCAGGCCCTGGGATGGTCTGCTTCTCTGGGGTGGGTTTTGGTGTGGCTGTGCTGATGCCACACCTCTGATTTCTCATCTGTAAGGGAAAGAGGATATTTTCCCAGCATGGAATAGTCATTAGAGGTTTCTGGAACCTTCTAGAAGGGTCCCATTAGCAATGAGGAAATCCCATGAACGTCTCCTAGGGTTGTAGGATGTAGTTAGCCCAATCTGCTCTCCCACATGGAGGCCCCACCTGAGCTTGGGTGTGGGGTTGACAGTGTCCTCTGGGTACCCCATGCACTGCAGAGTCGTCTGGAGCTCACTGTGATTTCATACCCCCCACACAGGTGCAGAACCACGAGGTGGAGGCATTTTATCCGGCCGTGGGAGGAGAGGGTGTCTGCATGTCCTGAGTCCATTCTGACCACAGATGTGGACTGGACAGTGGGGGAAACAGGACTTTTTCCCTTCCTGCCCCACCTGCCATCCTATGGGGCTTGTGGGTCAGGACTGCCAGGCCGGAGCCCCTTAGTGGGGGGAGCTTCAGACTGGCCAGACACCAAGGCCCTCCAACTCTGGAAGCATGGCTCCGGGCTGGGCTGCTGGGAGGGACCAGAGGTCTTCAGCTGTCTCTGCCCCACTTAACCCCCCACCCCCAGCAGCCTGATAACAGAGGGGTAGAAAGAGCCAGTGCTGGCATGCCCCCATATTCTGAACAGGCACCCTGGGGGGGGGTCTGAAACAGGAGTTGGGGCCCTGGTAGCCATAGCAGTTGGTGAGCGGTGAGTACGATGGAGCACCACCCGCAGACCACAGGGGGCTCCTGCTCACTTGCCTGGCCCTGGTCTGCAGGAGTGGGGGTGACAGGGCTGCACATCACTCCAGGAGTGTCAGATTCCACTGGGGGTTCTGGCCACCTCCTGGGGGTGAGTTTTTCAATTTGGAGGGCAGATACTTGCCAAGCAGTGACAGCCCAGGGCAGCAGTCATAGGCCATACCCATGCCAGCCCCCTGTGATGACTGGGCCAGAGACTTTTGTCTCTAGAACTTTTGGTCCCTTGGATCCCTGGGGACACTGGTGGAATCCCAGCTCCCCAGCCCAGTAGCGGCAAAGCCCACAGTCCACAGGGGTGCCCGTTGTACCTCTCCATCCCCATCCTGATCCTTGTCTCCTCAAGGCTCTGTCCTGCCTCCGGTCAAGCCGGCCATGCAGTTCCTGCACCCCCACCTAGCCCCAGCTTCCAGCCCGTAGCAGTCAGAACAGAGTAAAGGGGCAGGGCCCACTTGGCACCTCAGTTCCCTGTCCTCTAACTCTCCAGGGCCCAGATCCTCAGGTGTGAGCCCCGTGGGGTGGGGAAGCCCTACAGGCATGTGGACACCACCCAGCCCCTGCCTCAGGACGTCTGGCAGCACTTGGAGTCTAGGGACAGGCTGGGAGTGTAGAGGTCGCCCAGCCGGCCTCCTGCCCAGCACTCCACCACAGACAGATGGCCGCTCAGCATCTTCCTGAGTGTTCCCAACTCACGACTTAGTGACTCCGGGAGCCAAGGGCAACCTGAGAGTCCTCTTACCTTCTCTACTTCTTACGAGTCCTGCAGTCTGGCCAGGCGAGAGGCTGGCCCCTTGAGTCCCTTCCCGCTCCTCCTGCGACCCTCCCTCCCACCTGGAGCTTCTGTCTTCTGCTTCTGTGGGAGAGGGTCTTGGTGAGGACACTTGCAGGGGCCGCTCTCTGCCTGCAGGGTCTGTGAGGCCTCCGTGCCTGCCGTTTCCTGGCTCCTCTCCTGGGTCTCTCTTTTCTTCCTCAAATACCTGCTGTTCTCATCTTTGTTCTCCGCCCACAGCCTGGGGACTTTCGGGATCTTGCCAGAAGCCTCTGTGTTTGGTGTATGGGCGTGAGGGACAGGGAAGCAGCTGCGTCTGGGTCCGCCTTCAGTCACTTTCGAGAGGCGCGACCTTGGACAGGGTGCGCTCGGCCTGTGTTTCTCGGCTATGAGTCGGGGGTGATGCCAGCCCCTGCCTTGGTTGCACAGGGCCAATGACACGCACAGCCTGAGCATTCCCCACCCACCTGCGTTTAGTGACATGAGTGCTTAGCAGACGGCCGTGATGCACGTGTTGTGGTCATGGATGTGCGGGGACCGATCTGCAGGTTGACACAGTGCTGTCCCACCCAGTGGCCACTGTGACCTTGCGCCCAGCTGCCCATGCTCACACTCGGCCATGTCTACTTGTGCCTGGTTCTGATCCGGGCAGGGGCACCTCCTTGGTGCTCTGACAGGGCGCAGGTCTCAGTTTCGTTTCTCCCAGAGCAGACCCTGAGCGAGGTATTGGAGGGCAGACTTTGGGGGAAGGGAGCAGGGGTTGTACCACAGGGAAGAGAGGGACCCAGGGGCTGCTGTGGGCTACTGGAGCTGGGTCCCATGGGGCCTCTGAGATGGCTCAGAGTTATCACGTGAAAGGGAGAGAGAGCTGGGGTATTTATGAACTAGCCTCTGTCACTTGCTGGCCGGGGCTGTTCCAGAACATAGTGCCCAGGTGCTTCTGGCCTTGAGGTCCTGACAGGCAGACAGTGTCCAGGCAAGTGCTGGTGGCTGGGATGGGGCAGGTGTGCACAGGAGTGCTGGGGGGAGCATGTCGTGGGCATGGCCATGTCTTCTGAGGCAGTGATGATGGTGGTGGTGACAGTGCTGATAAATAAGGAGCTCCCTGGTGGTGCCAGAGCCAGACCCTCCCACCACCCCACCCGGGAAGCTTTGGGCAGCATCTTCCTATGGACCTCTGGGCCTGTCCTGGGTCTCAGACACCTGCGCTGTAAGGACATTGAGCAGCTGCTGCCCAGCCCGTGGGTGTCTTTCTGTGGGGTGCTGGTCTTCACAGCCCTGGCACCTCCCCCAGGGGTTTCCTGTGGTACGTGGCCGGCTCCACCGCCAGGGCAGCACGTCTGCATGTGTATTGGTGCTTGGCTGACAGTGGCCTCCCAAGGACATCCACGCCCTAATCCGTAGCACACGTGAGTGACTGTGTGTGGCAAAGGCGGGCTTCGCAGATGGGGCTGAGTTCAGGATCTTGAGATGGGCGATTGTCCTGGATCATCCAGTTAGGTATGAAATGCCAACACAAATGTGCACCTAAGAGGGGGCCAGAGGGGACTGGACGTGGACGAGAACAAGGTCACGGGGCCAGGGAGGCAGAGATCAGGGTGATGTCTCCACCAGCCAAGGCATCCCCCTGAAGCTGGGAGGAGGAACAGATTCTCTCCTGGGGCTCTGGAGGGAGCACGGCCGGCTGACGCACGCCTTGATCCCTGCCCGTGAAGCTGGCTTTGGGCTTCTGGCCTCTCCTGTGAGAGTGGGTTTCTGTGGCACCCTATTTGTGGTCATTTGTTGCAGCAACAGCAGGAAAGGAAGACCACGTCATAAAGAAGCGAACCACATGGGCGGCGCCTGTGGCTCAAAGGAGTAGGGCGCCGCCCCCATATGCTGGAGGTGGTGGGTTCAAACACAGCCCCGGCCAAAAACTGCAAAAAAAAAAAAAATAAAGAAATGAACCACATTGCTAGCAAGTGATGGGGTGTTGGATAGGAGGGACTCTTCCCCTGGCCGTCCTCGGACAGGATGTGACAACACACCTGTCGATGACTCTGTTATACAGAGGTCTCCTCACATTGGGCCCAGGCTGTGTTTTGATTGGGGGACATGTGGGTTGGCTGGGCAGCTGCAGGGAAGTCTGGGGGTGCAGGAATTTTGTTGGGAAGGGACTATTGAGGAGCTTGAGGGGTGGGGCCTGGGTACCCCCATTGCATCCTTCCCCATTTCCTCTAGTGGAGTCTTAAAGCTGAGTGGGTCTGAGCCACAGCCCCTGCTGGACGCTAAGTCTGGAGGGAGGGTTTTGCATCCAGCCTGGGCCAGCAGCCCTCCGTTGAGCTCTGTGCCCCTCTGGTTTCCCTGAGGCGAGCTCCCTCCTGCTGTGGCCAGTGTGGGCAGGCAGACCACAGGCTTTCCCGGTCAGCTCCCGGGACGGAAGCACTGTCTTCTCCTCCTCACCTGGTTTTCCTGGTGGATCGTTGCAACCATAGCAGGTCCCCAGGTCCTTTTGTGGGGCCACAGGATGTGGGGAATCCCTCACCTGCGCCATGCAGTGTGGTGGCCCCAAGTTCAGGCTAAGACGCACTGAACCCGTAACACATATGTGGTCCCCAAGGACCAAGTGTAAGTGAGGTAAAGGATTAAAATCTCTTGTTGGTAATCGTTCTATTGATTACAGGTCAACGTGACAATATTTTAAATATAAAAATACCATTACATTACTTACATCATTTTACATTTCTTAATGTGGCTCCTAGAAAATGTAAAATCACACTTGCTGGTAGACGCTTTTCGTGTACTCCAGCTTCCTGGACGGGGGACTGGTTTGTCTACTCCTTATCTACAAGGACTTGCTGTCTGAGCTGTGTACCCCCCACTCATGTGCTGGAACCCTAACCCTCTGGGTGATGGCATATGGAGATGGGCTTTTGGGAGGTAATTGGGGTTAGAGGAGGTCATGAGGGTGGGGCCCTTGTGATGGGATTAGTTCCCTGGATAGAGGAGACTCAGAGCAGGGCTAGCCCTGCCTCCTGTCTCTGCAGTGTGTCATCACAGCACAAAGGCCCTGTCAGCCTGGAAGAGCCCACATCAGAGTCAACCCCCCCAGCACCTTGAGCTTGGACTTCAACCCTCCAGAAAAGTGGGAAATAAATGTCCGTTGTTTAAGCCACCCCATCCGTGGTATTGCTATGTGCAGACTGAGATAGGACTTCAAGGCCAGGGTGGTGGTGGCGGCGGTGGTGTCTTCTTTCCTGAAGACCTTCTAGAATGATGAGGGCAGGGAGTAAGGAGGACTGCCCCCCCTTGCAAATTCATGAGTAGGACCGGAAATCCACACTTTTTAGCATGATGAGTGAGTTGTGGTGAAGGCCAGAATTGGCAGTGGCGGGCAACAGAACTACATTTTTCTCCAGTTCAGAGGCAAGATGTGAGCTCTTCTCTCTGACCAGGTAGGCCTTCAGCTCGAAGGTGAAGGCAGGAGAACAGCGTTCTCGGGAGCTGCTGTCCTATTGGGCTACAGGTGCACCGTTATAACATCACTGCTCACTTGCGTGACAGCTAAACAGTGAAATATTTTTTTTTATTGTGGCAAAATATACGTAACATAAAAAGAAGTTACCATCTTGGTCACTTCTAAGTGTACAGTTCACTGGCATTAAGGGGTTCACACTGTGTTACCGTCACTACCCTTTAGCAACAAACTCTGTTCCCACCAAACACTGACTCCCCGGGCCTCCTCCTTAGCCTTTGACAACTGCCACTCTACTTTCTGTCTCTTGTGAATGTGACGTTCTGGGTTCTGCCTGTAAATGCAGTATTAGCACTTTTTCTGGCTTGCTTTCCTGAGCATAATGTCTTTGAGGCTCACCGCTGTCAGGATGGCTTGTGTTTAACAGTGCACTGTTTATAAAGCCCTTTCACATGGCTAACCTCAGTCCTTTCCCCCCAGATCCTGTGAACAGGTTTTATTAGCCTATTTTGCAGATGAGAACACTGAGGCTCTTTGTCTAGGCTCACTGGGTCCTGCTTAGTTGTCACAGGGCCGGTGTGGGGAGCAACAGCTGGGTTCTCGTACATCTCCCCAGGATCTGCTGACTCCTCTACAGGGACTGCAGGTGTCTGCAGCTTGGCCAAAGTGCTCAACCCAATGTTTTTAATAAATGATTGTCACATGATTTAAAAATACAACCAGCTCTGGGGAAATACTTGCTTACTTTAAGTATCTCCCCTTCCCTGCTTTCCTCTCTTGAGACGAGGCAGGAAGGTTTCTAAGAATAACTCCAGGTGACGGGACAGGTCAGTTTGTGAGAACTGTGTAAGCTGGGATGAGGGGTCCAATCTGAAGACTGTTGACAGTGAGGCTTTGAAGGCTGAGTTCTGGGCAGGGTGTGAGTGTGCACGGAATACAAATCAATAATGTATAGGGAGAAGGGCACGGTATGCAGAGTCGAGGTGCTGGCATTGTGTCTGCCACAGGGAAGGGCCAGGGTTCCTTCAAGGGAGGTGGCTGAGCAGGAGTGAGTCCTTAGCCCAGAGCTCTTACAGAGTCATGCCCGCAGCCATCGATGATGGCAAGGAGGAGGCAGGGCTGGGGCTCAGAAACCAGGGTAGCTTTTTCCCCCAGGGACTCTGGCTTCCTGGAGCCCTTGGCTGTCTCTGCTCTTCGGCAGCTGTGAGGGTTCCACGGGCAGGAAGAAGGGCTGTGGATGCCCAGTCTCTGTGACCAGAGAGTCCTTCAGGACCTGCCAGCCACAGGTGGAGGCGTGGCAGGGCGGCTGAGCCCACCCACTTAACTGGCTCATCTGTCTTCCGAGCAGCTCGTGCCCGGGCTGGGGCAGATTGCCTAGCCAACCTCATTACTCTTGTGAATTTAGCAGCTCACAGGAAGATAATACCTTTCAGGTTTGACCCAATTTTAGTTTTTGTTGTCATAACCATGGAAAATCGACCTTTGAGCCCCTCGGCAGCGGCCTGAATAGGAAGTGATTTACGGCACGTGTGCTGTGCGGAATCCCTAATGCGCCCGCAGGAAGGGGCTGCCGCGGCCTCCGCTGAAGCACTAATCTCCTCTTAGCAGCAATTTCCACAGCAAATTCTCATACTTCCCTCGTCTGAGAGCCCACTCCCTGGAGGTTTCGAAAATTGGGTTACCTTAAATTAAAAGTAAGTAAGTAGGCAGAGAGGCACACGGGCAAATGCGTCCCTGGCGCTGGACGCTGCCCTCTGGGACTTGCCCATCTTCCTGCAGCTTCTGTCGTCTTCCTGGACTGTGAGGTCACTTCCTGTCTTCTGTGCGTGGGCAGGGGCTGCAGGCAAGGAAATTGAGGTGCCTCCTGGTCTGTCTGCAGAAGTCTTTCCCTTTCTGGCTTTGGAGGGAGACAGACCTAGAAGTTCCAAAGTCAATGTCTTTTTATGTGGGGAATGGAGGAGGAGGATGGGCAGACCGAAGGGGGCGGGGTCAGTTCGCTACTACGGCAGGACAAACTGCCTCCAAACCCAGGTGCTTCAAACAACAGCCATTTGTTTTATTGCTCTCGAGTTGGGGTCAGATAGGGGTTGGCTGATCCTGGGCGGACTCCCTCATGGCCAGACCCTGGTGGCCCTGCTGTAGGCGTGGTTAGCTGGGGCAGTTGTGCTCCACACGTCGTCCATTCCTGTCCAAGGACTGCAGACCAGCTGTGGTGAGGACAGAACAAGGGAAATGGCTCACCGTCTCTTCCACCTCATTCTAAGCAAGGCACGTGGCCCAGGTTCCTGAGAGCGAAGAGATTTCACTCTTCTCAGTTGTGTGGCAGGGCCAGGGAAGAGAAAGTGTCCCACTACCGTGGACTCCCCGTGGGCAGCGGGTGGGAGCCTGACCGTGATGCTGCTGCCACTGGTGAAGGTCATCACTGTGCTGTGTAGAGCGCTCACCGGGGCCTGTCAGTACGCTGAGCCTTCTGTATACATGAGCTCATCTACTTCTTATAGATGAGAGAATAACTCTCTTCCAGCAAGTGGGTTACTATTACTCCATTTTATAGTTGACTAATCTACAGTTGAGAAAGGTTAAGTAACTTGCTTAAAGATAGTGATGGGAAGACATGACTTTGATCCAGGTTTGTCTGACTCCAAGCCCAGATGCATAGAAATATCACTTTCAGTCTTGCAGCACTGACCTACAGCTCCTACCCGTATTCAGGGCCTTCTCCCCCCTCATCAGGGTTACTTTGTGGATGGACAGATGGGTGGGTGGACAGACAGGCAGATGGGTGGAAGGTTGTTTGCACCAATGGATTAATGAATGATGGATGGATGGATGATAAGTGGATGGATGGGTGAGTAGGTGGGTGTGTGTATGACGAGCAGATGGAAAGATGAATAGTAGATGGATGGTGAATGGATAGGTGGCTGGGTGAATAGGTTGGAGGATGGGTAGATGGAAGGATGAGTGGTGGATGGGTAAGTAGATGGATGATAGATAGGTGGGTAGATGGATGGGTGAGTGGATGGGTAGATGAGTATATAGATGGATGGATGGATGGATGGATGGGGTGAGTAGATAGATGGATGGATATGGGTGGATGGGTGGTGGATGGGTAGATGAGTATATAGATGGATGGATGGATGGATGGGGTGAGGAGATAGATGGATGGATATGGGTGGATGGGTGGTGGATGGGTAGATGAGTATATAGATGGATGGATGGATGGATAGATGGATGGGGTGAGTAGATAGGTGGATGGATATGGGGGGATGGGTGGTGGATGAGTGGATGGGTAGATGGGTGGAGGGATGGGCGGGTGGGTGAATGGTTCTCTCCAGTAACCTCAGGTTCCTTCTGGTGTTGTATTCTCAGCTTTGCTGAGCTGTGCTGCTCCTGGAGGGTTGGGGAGAGGGCCTTTCTCTCTTCATGGAGCACCACCCGAGCCAGAACTCATCTGTGGGTTTATAAGATTGCTGCCCAGAGGAGCTCACTTCCTAGGAAGAGAGATGCCATCACCCGGCTCTCTCAGGAAGAACAGGTTGAAGGCCAAATCAGGCACTGAGTTGTCCTGGGCTCTCATGGTGAGGCCTCCTTCCTACCAGCCCTCGGTCTGTTTCACACACAGAATACAGGGCAAGAGGTGGGCAGAAAAACTTCCTGCCAAGGAGGCAGATTCCCTTTCTGCTCCTCCCATCTCCTTCTGTCTGTTCCTTAGTACGCACAGCTGTCTCAATGCAAAGCTCCTATATACCTGCCTAACATCTGCTTCCTGGAGGCCAGAGGGAGGCGAGGCTTCAGGGATCCTCCTTTACCTGACAGAGGCTGGTTTGGTGACAGCTGTGCCCCACAGGGCAGGGGGCAGCAGGGGTGTGTCTGGCCTGTGGTGCTCTAAGTGGCACACCTTCAGATACACCCCTCACCACCGAAGTCCTGGGCACGGTGTCCTTCCCCAGGGCCTGGGCGAGGGCACTGTTTACCCCCAGCCTCTGCTTACTACGAGGGGCCTGATGAGCAAAGATCTGGCTTGGGCGGGACACCGATGACTGTGTGGCTCCTGCCACTGCTGGTGGAAACATTACTCTGACTATTGCTTTTTCCTAGACATATTGATCAGGCTCCGGCTGCTGACTCTGGTGGTCCTTGGGTGGCCACAGGAGTCTCAGACAAGAGCTTTGACCTGAGATCTGTTTTCAGTCTAGGAGGTGATTTTATTTTTTAATTAAAAAATTGAGGGTAATTGAGGCACTTTGAAAGGTACAGGTCTGAGTACAGCCCAGCGAGGGTTGACAAATGTCTCCACCACAGTAGCCATCATCTAAATCAGGACAAGAGCTCCCCCATCTGTCCCATTCCCCGAAAGTTCCTTGAGTCAAGGGGCTGAGGGGAGGGTGCCAGGCACCTGGGCTGGTGATGCAATGTGGGGAGGGGGGGGGCCTGGGAGCCCAGACTCCCTTGATGCCAGCCTAAGAGTGCCCTGTGAGCTGTCAAGGGGCCACAAAGGGGCAGCTGCCAGGACAAGGGTCCCAAGGCAGGAAGGGCTGGAAGAGGCTATTGGTTCATCCTCCGCCTCCATGCAGGTAACACCCAATTCCCTTGGGAACATTTCCATGCCCTTCCACCTGGTGGGCATGGTCCTCAAGAGCTCCCAGATCCTGGGAGGCCGGTGGGTATGCGGTGTCAACGTGACAAGCTGTGAGCACTGAGACAATGCATGGGAGGGCAGGGTGGGCATCACCGTGCCCCTAGCTGCCGAGAAAAGGATGGCAGAAGGCCCTTTCCCGGGAGAGCGTTGAATGACACGTCTTGCCAAGAAATCCCTTTGCACACTGATTTGGATTCACACCCTCTCCCTGTAGTCTGCCCCATTTGCCTCCTGTCCTCAGGATGGTGGGACATAGTTGAGAAGCCCCACCCGCAGCAGGCCCCTTTCTCCTGGGGCCAGAATTCTCCAGGAGCAGGGTCCTGTGGGGAATTCTCTCAAAATGTCTGTGCAAAGCAAATATTGTTACAATCCCTAAGCAAGGATTTTTTAAAAAGTCAGTTACTGTTTTGAGTTATTTCCTCAATGCCCAGGCTGGACGTGTCCTTGAACCCTAGGACAGGGGCTTTTTTTTTTTTTTTTTTTTTGAGACGGAGCCTCAAGCTATCCCCCTGGGTAGAGTGCCATGGCATCACGCTCACAGCAACCTCCAACTCCTGGGCTCAAGCGAGTCTCCTGCCTCAGCCTCCCAAGTAGCTGGGACTACAGGCGCCCGCCACAATGCCTGGCCATTTTTTGGTTGCAGCCATCGTTGTTTGGCGGGCCCGGGCTGGGGATTCGAACCCGCCACCTTAGGTGTATGTGGCTGGCGCCTTAGCCGCTTGAGCCACAGGCGCCGAGCCGGCAGGGGCTTTTTTAAAAGTTCTGCAGGAGAGGCAGAGAGATAGAGATCTCAGGGCCAGTGGGGGACCCCAGGCCCACAGCGGGGAGGGGGGCTGGGGCCTGAGGGGCATCATTGCTGTAACAGGAAACCAAAGAATGAATCTTTACCCAGCCCCTGTCTGTTATTTCCAGATGCAAAAAATGCCCCACTTGGAACTCCCCACACCACTCTTGTCACCTGTCTCCAGGCTCCTGCCCTGGGAAAGGTCACCCTATGCCCCCCACCTAGGCAGGCTATATGTGTGCCTGGGGGAGAGGACTCTAGGCTTTCTATGTCCCCCTCCATATATGTCCACTTTCCAAAAGTTCTGAATTTTATTAAGGTCATAGTCTGCTATTTGTGATATAAAGCCAGTTTCAGAGAAAACGTTGACTGTCCAACATTAAAATCCTATTCCCCAGTGCCACATTTGCGCACAGACACCAGGTGCCAAGATAGGTGGGAAGGAGCTTCCTGTTGCTGCCCCATCACAGGGCCCAGGTCATGCCTGGCCACGGGGACATGGAGTCCCTTTCCCGCCTCCCGTCTCCCCCACCTGGTGCCACCCCAGCCTCCTGTGCTTCCACCCTGCCTCCCTCCACCACCCCTGCACCTGTCCCAGCTCCTCTACCCGCTCCTATGTGTCCAGCCTCTGTCTCCTTCCCTACCTCCTTGTGCCCCTCATCTCCCATCCCCCCAACCTTAACCCCACATCATCTCCCCAGAGCCCCTGCACACCACCCCCCTGCGCTGGCCCCAGCTTCTCCCGGCCTCTCCCCTCCCATCTTGCCCTCCAGGGAGGCTTCTGCAAAGTCTCACTTCCAAGCTGGAGGAAAAACAACTAGGAATGTCCTGCCCTGCCCTGAGTTGAGTCCCCCATGTGGTCACCTGGGGCGGCTTCCTCCCTGACAGTCCTGCCTGGAGCATCCACAGCAGCTTCTCATGTTTCCTGAGACAGATCCGCACAGCTCACTGATCACCATTCTCAGACTTAAAGCGTGTGGTGTTCAAGATGCCTCCTGATCTGGTTCCCGACATGTGGCCAGTGTCATCTTCTGGTACATCCAGTCCTAAGCTGCCTCTGTCATTTGCGTTCCCTGGAAGACATTTCCCTGCCCCCGTCCAAGGCTTGGTACCTGCTGTATCCCCCTCTTTCCCCTCTGCTTCCCCTCTCCTCTCTCCGCTTCTCTCTGAGTTTGGTCACCTGCTCTGGCAATCCAGGGCCCCCTCCCACCATGAGTGGTTAGGTTTCCGAGCACCTGTCACCCTCTCTCTGTTAGCACCTCCTCGGCGTACACACTCACACATATTGACTTAGCATCTGTTGTGTGCCAGTCACCGTTCTTAGCTGTGGCATTGAGCAAGACAGGCCCTAGGCCTGTGGTGCCTGCCGGCTGTGTGAGCCTGTACCCCACCTCTCTCTGCACTGCAAGCCCCACAGGGAAGGTCCAGGTGGCATTCTTCTCTGTGTCCCCAGTGTCTGACATGGCAATGGTGCTTTCTGGAAGGACCAGAATATCGGAGCAGGGTAACCTGATGTTCACTAAGTGTGCAGCAGCTTAATTCACCGTCTGGAGGTCTCGGGTCACAGATTCCAAGTGCAGAAACCTGGGCTGCCTTGGTGGGGGGTGGTGCAGGGAGAATTGCCAGGAAAGCCCGGAAATGCTGTGCCTAGGGTGGCCCCATTTCATCGAGGGTGCTGGAAACTCAAGCAGCCTAACATGCCAGCCACAGCTGGGCTGAGGTTATGTCATATTTGGGGGACATGCCTGGTTTGGAGCAGGAGACCCTCCAGCCTGATTCCAGCATCACAGGCAGGGCTTCTGGGTCCCCAGCCCCTGCCCGGGTCACAAAGCCTCCAGAAACTGTTTCCCCGACCTTGGGGAAAATTGCTTCCCAAATTACAGCCCTCCACTTTGCCGACTTTAAACACATCGCCGAGGACACATAAATTACATAAGGGCCTTCCCTTTCCCGTTGGATACGTTGAGTAATGTAATGTTTCAACAATACCAAAAGGTACAGTGTATTATTAAAACACACTCGTACTC
Organism: Otolemur garnettii; assembly: GCF_000181295.1. Taxonomy (NCBI): domain Eukaryota; kingdom Metazoa; phylum Chordata; class Mammalia; order Primates; family Galagidae; genus Otolemur; species Otolemur garnettii. The sequence continues at coordinate 3,096,048 of NW_003852413.1, forward strand.
AGAAAGAAGCCGCACGGCACAGGAAAACTGTCACGCACTCCCACCAGATGCCAGAATAATAAAGCCCAAATTATTTTTGCCGGAGACAGGATTCATAAGGCATGTGGGGAGTCAGGGATGAAGCTGGTCTCACAAGAGTGGTTTGAGCATGGGAGGCGGAGGTTCATTTACTCAGAATATGGAATATTCCTCCCAATCTTTACTACCGACACGAGCCGCCACGTGCTGTGTTTCTTTTGGTTAAAGAAACAGCAAGTTTTGCTTTCTTGGTTTGAGTCCCATTTTAAACTCTGATTTTGGTCATTATTAGCTTGTGTTTCGGGGTAAGCAGAGAGTAAGGAGGAATTGGACACAAAGCCCCCATCCTGGAAAGGCGTCATGAGAGGCCCTGACAAGAGAAGATGGGGGAAGAAGGGAGCTTGGCGCACAGGGACAGATGGTTTAAGGAAAAAGAGAGAAGAGAGGCTTGCTGAGCTGCGGAGTGGGCAAGGTGACGAGATCACTTTCCCTGTCCACGTTCCGATAATTCAGTGGTTTTTAAAACTGACTACTAAATTCATTTTGTTTTTTTAACTTTCTGCCAGGTAGAATTGGTGGGCTAAAATTTTTTCTGTCTGCAACGACAGGAGCTAACAAAGGCGTGGTTTGAGGAGAAAGGCCTAATTCTGAAATGTGTAGGCTGAGCCCCTGGAGTTTTGCAGGTGCCATTTCCTGCATCCCTCCAGGAAGCCAGGCAGGAAAGGGGACACGGTCCCCATGGTATTAGTGTCCTCATTAAAAAAACAAACAAATGAGCAAAGTACAATAAAAACCCAAACGTGATTTCCAAAGACTTCAGGGTCCTCTTTGGAGAGACCTTCCAGTGGGTGAGGTTGAAGACCTTGGCCTCGCGTCCGCTGCAAAGCGTCTCCACCATGGGCCTGTGTCTGACCTCACAGAGGCCTTACGCTCAGCAGCCCTCCTTGGGGCATAGGATAAAACACATCTCTGATTCAGGGCCTGGCCCCTTCTGTGCATCTCTCGGGAAGGTCTGTTCCAGACGCTGTGGGTACAGACGGGGGTCACTGTTCACTCTGCCTGCTCACGGGGGCCTGGGTCTCCATCTAGCACACACTAGGTGCTTCATAGGAGCAGATGGGGACAGGAACAGGGACCAGCATTTCCAAGGTCCCACGGTCCACAGGTAATGGCCTGGGAGAACCTGGCCTGGGGGTCGGGCTTCAGGCTCTTTCCAGCAACTTGCCCGAAACTCTCCAGGGAGTCTCACTCAGGCTGTCACAGAGAGTGGTGTGCAGTGGGTCCTGAGCAGGCATGGCCTCGGAATTTAAGTCTAAATTCAAGTCCAGCACTTCCAGAGCTGCACCTGCCCAGGGGGTGCCATTATCTAGTGATCTCAAAACCTGCCCCGTGCCGGCGGCAAGTGGGGAGGGGGTCCTGAGATGAGGGCCCTTCTTAACTCTGTTCTTCTGCAGTTCCTTATCCTGAGTCCTTTAAATGCCTCCACACCTGCAGATGGTCCTTAATTTATAAAGTAGCAGTGCACCCCCAGCCTGTCCTGGGGCCTGAGGTGCCAGTGTGCCTTTCTCTTTGGAGATCTGGGGAGAACTCCAGAAAGTAATCTCTGTTCTTGGGCCTTTCCCTACATGAGGGGCTGTGGGACGTCTGGGGTCTTTGGTGGGCTTAGTTAGTTTGCCTTGACACACAGAATGGGACGGGCCTCACCACACCTCCAGAGTCTGTCTGAGACTCCCCCAGGATAGGTGCAGATGAGCGACAATTCCTCTCAATTCCACTCTTGGAAGCTTTCATCAGACATGTTGCCGCCGAGACCAGCCACCTCTTTTTTTTCCAACTTCTGTTGCACAGGAGCTAGCTGAGTGCTGGCTATGTGCTGCACAGTGCTGGTGCAGGGTGGCGCTGGTCAGGCGCTGGTCAGCCTCCTGTGACTATTCAGATGGTGATGAGGAGGAGGAGGATTAGTCCAGGTCTGCCCCACCCCCATCCCGGCCCCACCTTCCTCACAGGTGCTCACCTGTGACCCCTGGGCCCCTTTGGCCTCAGCAACGTCTTGGCAGACACATGTCCATACTCTGACCAAAGGCAGTGTGTCCATCTAAGGCCAGCTGGGCCAGCCAGTCAGGTCACTTCTTCCTGCCTTCCCTGCCCTTCCTCGGGCTAGTTGGCTGGGCCCGTCTCTGCCTGGCCAGTACACCCCACCCGCCCCAACCCTCCCTTGCCCACATCTCTGCTCCACCCCCCCCCATCTCTCCCCCTGTCC
>NW_003852413.1:3098405-3113559 GCF_000181295.1 Otolemur garnettii
CTCTCCCACTTTCCCTCCCTCTCTCCCTGTCTCATCTCTCTCCCCATCCTCAGTCCCTCTCTTTCTCTCTCCCTCCTTCTCCTACTTTGTGTGTTTGCTTATTTTTTTGTAGGAGAAGTCCAGGTGTCTGGTTTTCCATATTCTCTCCCCATTGACCAGAATCTGAGGGTCTTTTGTGGGCCAGTGCACCAAAGGCAGCCTCCAGCCTCTTGCTGCCCTGGGAGCTGGCTGGCTCAGCAGCTGCCACGGGCTGGAGTGGCCAGAGCTCTCCGTGGGCCAGGACACTCAAACTGATGGGATGCAAAATGCTCTGAGATGGAGCCCTCCCACCCAGGCCCGGGCACAGCCCCAGCCTGTGTCAGAACCAGGCCTCACACTGTCCAGCCCTTCTGACCCCAACGTCTAGCCTTCCTGAGAAATTGAAGGCCCCAGACTCCCAGATTATTTGGGAGGAATCCCATGATTAAAGCAAGAGGTTTGGAGGAAGCAGGTAGAGGGGTTAGGAACAATGTGTGTCTAAGTGTGTGTCTGTATGTGTACATGTGTGTATGTGTCCCTGCAGGTATGCCACACATGTGTGTCTGTGTGCACAGATGCAGGGGACAGGATGGGGACTGGGAATTCTTCCCCCACCTCCCTGTAGCAGGAGGGGTAAGGCAGCCTCAGGGTCCTCTGTCCATGCAGTACCCTCTCTGTGGCTCCTGCACTGGGCCTGGCATCACACTTGGCAGGATGGGGCACAATCAATACAGCTCAGAAAGTGAGGAAACCTCAGACCCCTCCCAACAGATGGGGTCGAGGTAGCAGGCCCTGGCCTGGGATGGCCCTTGCCCCTCCTCCTGCCCTCCTCACCCACCTCGCCTGAGGGCTGGAGAGCCCCTGTGCAGCTTGGAGGCCCCCACTGCCTCCTGCCTCTCCTGCCCCCTTGGGCAGCTGTGAGCCCTGGGCGAAGCCTATGATTCCAAAACCCCGCGGCACCTGGGCACAGTGCAAGGACACTGACAGCAGGGCTGAGGGGCCCATGTTTTGAACTGTGGGTGACAGGTGGCATCTCCTGCTGCTGAGTGAGGGCAAACGTGAATTAACTACTTGGGACAAGCTGTTAAATCAGCTCCCACTCAGCTGGGGGCCAGGAAAACCAACCTGGGTTGGGTACATTGGTGGGGCAGGAGCATTCCAGGCTCTCTGGGTCCAGGTCCGTTGTTGCATTGGAGACAGTCCCCACCCTCAGGCTCAGTGGCCTAAAGAGCTCCATTTTCTGAGTGAGTGGCTACAGGTCAGGGGGTACACGACCCGGTGACATAAAACATTTCAGGTGAGCTTGGCTCGCAAAGGGCTGTGTGGAGAGGTGCCAGGGCACAGCTCAGCCTGTGGGTGGGGGGATGTGAGGGCATTTGTCCTGGAGAAGGTGGCCTGGGTTCCGGGTATGGTAGATGAACGTCACTCTGCCAGCAGGGTCAGGCTTGGAGGGCTTTATCGCCTTGCCCCTGCTGTCCTAGTGTCCCTTCTCCCTCACACTCCAGGTCCCAGGGGCCTGGATGGACAGCATTGAGATGTCCATGGGGACCCCCAGAGGCAATTCAGGGTCCCAGGGACTGATTCTGTTTCTATCTCATCATGGACGAGCCTGACTTCCCCTGTTGCCTTCTGGTGGGAGCCTCCCCGTCTGGGCTGTTCTAGGGAGGGCAGCTCTGTCAGCCTCGAAGGCGGGAGAACTGACCCCCCCCCCCAGGGTGGCTGATGGCCCCACTGCCTAGCTGACCACTCCTGGGACTTACCACCCACTCAGATCCTGGGCCTCTCTGCTTCAGGGGTGGTGGGAGAGACCCCACTGCAGGAGGGCAGGGCTGATGTCAAGGACCACCTGCTCATCTAGGCACTGGGAGACTTGTCTGAGGAGGTGACAGTGATCACCTGGGCATCACTTCCAGGACAGAAAGGGCATCCTATTATCTCCCTGAAGACCCCAAGGGTACCCGGAGGGACTGAAGGAGTTCAGATGCAGCAGCTGGGGCCTGGGGCCACAGGGGTTGTGGACACAGGGCAGGGGGACAGGACTGCAGGCCCCTGCTCCAGAGGACCTAGGCCACATGACCCCAGCTGTGCCTCTCCTGCTGGCTGAGAGAGGCCAGTCTGCCCTCCAGGCCCCTTCTACCTCCACCTGAGGCCAGCTGAGGGCCCTCCCCAGCCATCTCCCTCTCTGCCTTTTGACCATGGAGTTAGGATGGGACACTATGTCACACACACTTCCCATTAAAAAGAAGCTCCTGTGCTCAGCAGCTGGCACTGTGCGGGGTGGTCCCTGCTGGGGCTCATGTTCCCAGGGATGGACGAGGCTCTCCAGGGGCCAGTCCTGCTTTTTGGAATGGGCTGGTGTTCCCTTCCATAGCTGCATTTTAGAAAAAGAAGCAAACTAGTAGTTTTATTATTTTTGTTGTTGTTTAGAGCCCTGTGGTGATATTTCTGGGGATCTGCCAATGGTAGGGATGACGTGAGCAGACATGGCTCAGCCACTCCCCGGCCAACCCCATCTCGGAGTGGGTCAGAGCAGGTCTCCTGCCTGCCTGCTGTGTGCTGCCTGGGTTGGAGTAAACCAAGTGGACAGGAGACTTCCGAGGCTTGGGTGCCACTGCCCCGCCAGCCCCCTTCTCATTCCCTGTCTAGAGAGTGATAATGAGAGACTGTTCTAGATAAACCCAGAAGTACTGATGGGGAAGAGAAACCTGTGGGTTCATTCATTCATTCATTCACTTAAAAAATATGGAGTGAGCCCCACTGTGCATGTTCTAGGCACCGGGACATAGTACTGAACCCAGTCTGTCCCCACGGACAGAGCTTGCTTTCCCCAAGGCAACCAAGGCAGCAGGAGGCACACGTATGACCCGTCCTGGGGGCAGTTTATGGAAAGGGGGGCAGGGAATGCCTGGGGGTGGTGGTTATTTTTATAGGTGATCTGTTTCTGGATGGCCTCATTGGAAAGGGACCAAGAGTCCCTGGGAGGAGAGGGGCCCCGCAGCTATTCAGGGAAGAGCATTTGATGTAGCAGCAGGCAAGGCTCTGCGCGGGGTGGGGGTGGCGGGCGGCATGCTCACGGGGAGGAGGGACAGCAGAGAGAAGGGGCAGCGTGGCAGGAGGGGGGCCTGGCCGGGAAGGATGTACCCTGAGGCAGTGGATGGGAGCCCCAGCCCCGGGGGGGGGGACTTGGCATCTTATTTCTGCACTTGGGGTCCTGTGTTCTTAGACAGTCCGCCAAGGCCCTGGTTCATGTAAGCTGGATTCACCCAGCGCTCGGGCCTCTGAGGCCACTTTGGATGTTTCCTCCAAGTGAGAGGAGGCCCGGGGATGTACCTGTGGGGGCGATGGCAGGGCAAGGCCCGGGACCTGAGCTGGCTCAGGCTTGGCCAGGGCAGGGTCAGAGTTCTCGGGAACAGCTCAGTGGGGGTTGGGGCAGGGGTCGTCCTAATGGTCTGTTTCCCACTGGGCTTTCTGTTCCCCGGGGACCTGCAAAGCTAAGTTCGCTCATCTCTGGGCACTCTGAAGCTGCCCCCTTCTCCAGTATGTTAATGCCAGCATTTGTTCTGGAACAAAAGGAAGATGTTTGCTTCAAAGGCATCTTGTTTTTACTTTCTTTTTTCCCCCTTTAGGTTGAAAACCCATCTCTGAGGACCTAAGCCTCCTCCTGTGATACCTGCCCTCCCCAGCAAACGTCTACCCCAAGGAGTTCCAGAAAGAACCCCGCAAGGCCTCCCCACAGCCAGACCGACCTCCCCTCCCACCCCCAGGTAAGGCTGCTGTGCCGCCCACCACGCCCATCTGGAGTTTGCATTTGCAACAGAAAGTGTTGGGATGCGGAGATTTTGTTTTACAGAAGGGGCTGCAGGGAGGCACACTCTGTGCTGGCCTCTGGTTTGGCTCACTGCGTCTCTGTGGACTAGGACAGGGAGGAGGGGCAAAGCCCCAGGAAAGTGCTGGGTGGAGCTCGGTGAGGAGCAGCCCCCATCTGTGCCCTGAAACTGGTCAGCCTGGCCATGGGGGACTCAGTTCTGCGACAGAGGAGGGATGGGCATGTGGGGTCCATTGTCCGGTGTCGGCATGATGTACTGTCAAGGCCAAGGCCAGGGTACGCCTTCTCCTATATGGTCCATATTCTGCTGTCCAGAGGGCCCCACAGCCTAGTCAGTGGCCCTAAAGCCACATCTGCTTCTAGAGGGGACAGATGTTCCCACCCCGAGTGGATGGGCTGCAGTTGCAGGTCATTCTGACACTGACCACCCAGAGCCAGTGCTGCACTCTGTAGGGGCAGGGCAAAGTCTCCTGCAGGGCAGCCCCAATTTGGGTGCCAGCTGCAAAGGCCGCTTCTGCACCTCGGTCCTCAAATTCAGGGAACACCATGACCCTCTCAGTGCCAATAATTTGCTAGAATAATTCATAGAACTCAAGAAAGCACGTCACCCCCAATTACACTGCTACAACAGAGGACACACATAGAGTAGGTCTGGAAGGGTCCCAGACACACAGGAGCTTCCATGGCCTCTCCCTGTGGACTTATGACACCCCGCTGGGTTGTCTGTTTTCCAACTGGGAAACTCCCAGCTTTGGATCCAGAACGTCACCAAGGTCTTCTTACATCATTGGCCATGCAAGTGAGCTTGGCCTCTGGCCCCTTCCTGCTCCTTTGAGGTGGGAGGTGAGATTTCCAACTCTCTAACCACATGCATGGCCAGATCTACCCCTGACACTACCTGAGGCCACCAAGAGTCACCTGGCCTGTAGAAGGTCAGGTGTGGTCAAGAGGGGCTTGCCATGAATAAGGAAAGACATTCCTGTCCTTGGAAATTCTGAAGGGTTTAGATGTCACCTCCCAGGAACCAGGGACAAAAACCAGACAAATTCTTGACTAAACCCCTGTGAAGTTCAGGACAGCCCTGCGCCCCCTGGTAAGCAGCACAGAGCTGTGGGTCAGTGTCACCCAGGGCAGGAAAACGTGAGCCCAGTGCTGACAGGCAGGCCCCTGTGTGCTCGGCTTGTCTCTGTCTGGTGGCGGCGGTGGGCCTGTTCCACCCCAGGGCTTTGCGGAGCTTCTTTTCTTGCTGTGGGCTCCTTTATCCTCTGACCAGTGATATGGGCACATATCAGCCATGACGAACCCTGTGCCAAGTCCCGGCCCCCGTGGTGTGTACTTTCTAGCAGGGCAGGGAGAATATCAGCACAGACTTCAGAAACATGGGGTAGTGATCGGGCCAGGTGAGGGGGCAGGGGCTGCTGTGTGCGGGACGGGGTGTGGTGAGCTCTGTGAAGTGGGGAGGGGTCCCTGACAGGTCTGGGGGAGCATCTGGCAGAGAGAACAGAGGTGCAAAGGCCCCAGGGCAGCGTGTATGGGTGAGCGACAGGGCTGCCAGGTTCAACCGAGTGGCTGAGTGGCCAAGTGGGCTGAGGCGGGGGACAAGGCAGTGTCCAGGCTGGGTCAGAGGCCTACAGCCTGGGGAGGAGTTCAGATTTTGTTTTAAGGGTGGTAGGGGCCGCTGAAGGGCTCTGAGAAGAGTCGGGGTGCCTTCTGTGGGAGGCAGTGGAGTCACTGCTCTGTCGTGGGAGGGGCTGACTGTCCATGGACCTGGGACGAGACACGTGGCAGCTCCAGAGCTATGTCTTGAGATGAGACTGTAAACAAGTTTCCTTCTGTACTGAAATGGCTCTGATACCCACTTGCTGAAACCACTAGGGACCCTATAGGGAGCCCAGAAAGATGGCCGCACATCCAGACTGATGGGGACAGAGAGCCAGTGGCAGCAGCGTGACCAGCTGGAAGGTTGTGGTCCCTGCTCTGGGTCCTCCCTCTCCCTCTCGTGCCATGTTGTGGTAAAGCCGGCATTTCTTTGCTCTGTGCTGAGCCGGTGGCCTTGCAACCTAGCTCTGTGAGAGGTTTATGTTGGACACACAGTTTGGAGCTGGCCTCAGTGTGGGACAAGTGGCCCTCGCAGGGGCCTTACACCATCCCTGGAGCCTGAGGCTCCTGGTTCCAAGCTGGTGCACACAGCTCTGTCGCGGGGAGAATGGTGGAATGCAGACATCCCGCCGCAGGTGACAGTGGCATCATCTCCCTACTCTTCTAAAAATGCTTCTTCTGGCTGCCTCCTCAAAGGAGGGCCTGAGAATCAGTGTCCCCCTCACCCAAAGGTAAATTCTGGGTGTCATGGGAGCTGAAAGCATGAGACCAAAGTGTCCCGTGGGTCTGGGAAGTCCAGGACTCGGTGGAGTTGCTGCACAAGCTCCCTTGGCCTGGTGTGTTCACTTCCAGCCCTTGCTGGCTCTAAGGTTCACACTGGGCTGCACGGTGGGGGCTGTGCATTTGGGAATCTTCCCTGACCAGTGGGGCAGGGTGGAGGGACACTCCTAAGGGAAGGCCCCCAAGCGATGGCCAACGCACACACAGCCCAGCTGCCCCAGAAGCCAGCAGCCTGCACGTGGCCCTGGAGCTCTTTCTATCTCATCATCACCTTCAGGAAGGAAGGTGGCAGGTGCCGGGAAGAAGAGGGCCAGGTACAGGGGTCAGAGGCAAGTGTGCCTGTCTCTTCAGCACCCATGGACACCCTCCCCAGGGCAGCACTCCAGCACTCCTGGGAACTGGACACAGTCTCAGAGAGGGGCTCCTAAGCCCACCCTTGGGTGTACCCAAGCCCCTGCATAGCCACATCCTCTGAGGCCCATGGTGTTCCTGGTGAAAGCACTTTCTCAGAGTAACTTCCAGGTCAGTGATGGGAAACTGGGCAGGTCACAGCCAGCAGGAGCTTTCACCCCTCAGGTGGGACTGGGCTGTGTGGTTTGGGAGTGGCTTCAGACTGGAGGCCTTTTGGTTTGGCCTGGTCACAGCAGAGATGTCCTTGCTTCAGAGCAGGTGTGGGAGGAGGCTGTTGCCTCCCAGGCCGTCACCCCAGCCTCAGTTCATTTCCTGTCATTGGAAAGGGCCCCATCCATTAGATCTCATTTACGTTTGTCCCTTTAAATATGGGCTCAGTGTGGACATGACTGTGCCGTAAATGGTGAGTCCTTTGTAGAAATACGATGGAAGTTAATCTGCTTCAGAAGGAGATCTGTCTATTCCACGCCATGGCCGAGGTCTGGGGTAGAGGGTCCTTCAGCTCTGCAGGGAGGAGATGGGCCTGGACGAGATCTCTGAGATCTCATGGTGGGCGTCACCTGCCACCCGCTCTTCCAGCCCCGACCCTCCCGCTCTTCCTTCCCCTCCCTCCTGCCACCTCATGGGATGATCAGAATCCCCCTAAACTACATTCCTGTACAAGTCGAGGTCACTTAGAGGAGCCAGAGGGTGTGGCCAAGTGTCCCTTCTCCAAATGACTTTGGGGGCAGGAATGAGAACATTTGTTCTGGAGCTGAGAGATAAGCCTAGTCCTCTGCCCTGGACACAAAGGACCACGCGTGTGGAACCACAGGTGATTGCCGTGGGGACTGCCACACACATTGGGGCCAAGGGCAGTGTGGCCCAGGTGCACAGCCTGCACGCTCCAGCCCAGCCCCCACCTCGGGTAGCGCCCATGGGCGGCAGCACACAACTGCCCATAAATCATCCCCAACGAGCGGCTTCCTGAGCTCATCCATCACGCCTGCCTCTTGTCTGCTTGTTTTTAAAAGCTGTTAAACTGGGATCCATCCCGGGGGATCCTGGTGCCCTCGAGGGCCAGTGAAGCAAGGCTGCCCGTGCCAGCCACGTGACTGCGCGGAGCTCTCTGGAGTGTGGGTGCCAAGTGGGTTCGTCTAGTTACACCAAAGCTAATGGGATGTTCTCTGCCGCCCGCGGCTAATGGGTCTCTGCCGCAGGAGGACGTCAGGGTAGACCAGGTGACGCTCAGCTGAAGGATTGGGGGGGGGGGGCAGCTCATTTCCTTCTTATAGCTGATGTTTTAATGTGAAGACTGTAGCTCAAGCCGGTCTGTAGAAACCTGGGTCCTTCCAAATACACCTGTGGTTTCTCTCTCTTTTTTATTAGATTGTAACTGTGTACATTACTGCAATAATGGGGTACAATGTGCAGACTCTATATACAACCTAGAATGTTCTTATATTGATATATGTGTTTGGAAGGGTGCCCAGCGCCACCGCTCTGGTGCCTCCTTCTGACCATTCACCACCAGAGCAGGCTCCAGGCTGTGTCCTGAGACCGAGGAAGCTAGAGGGGGAGCTGGGGTCCTTCTCAGTAGCCCCCACGCGCTCTCCCCCACCTCACGGGGGAATCTTCTGTGCTCTAAGCGTTTCTGTGCTCTCTCTTCTGCCTCTTTGCTTGCTGTCTCCAATCTCTGGTCCCTTCTCTGAATTTCTGGGACAGAGGGGAGGAGGTGAGAGCTGTCAGAGACGCCTGGTCCCTGACGCCTTCCTCTGCATGGGACATCTCTGCTGGAATCCTGAACGCCCACCTAGCTGACTAGTGTTGGGTTTGCTTCCAAGAACTCTCCTGGTTGTCTCCAGACAGATGTCACAGACCTCGGTGGCATTTGTGATATTTTGTCCCATCTGCTTTTGGCATCTCTTCTCTCCTCCTCTTTGCCCTACATTTGTTGGTTGAAGGATAAAAGTGCTTGTTGGCACTGCTGTGATGTTTAAAAAAATAGAAAACCGGGCCAGTATAGTTTCCTGGTGACTTCTGGGCTCTGTGAGTGAGCAGTGAGGAGGCTGGGTGGGTCATCAAGGGTGCCGTCAACAGTCCCTAGGCCACCGCTCCTCCCAGAAGCTGTTCAATTAGAGCCCATTAGCCACTCGGAGTGTTAAGGCATTAAGGACAATTAAGGGTGAGAAGAGCTCCCAGATGTAGCCCCAGCACTGGAGCGGGGTGGGAGGAGGGCAGAGGCTCTGCCATCAGCTCTTGAGAAGAGGGCGGCAGGAACGAGGTGGCATCTCATGGGCAGGGCCAGGTCCTGGGGCCGGTGGCAGAGCCCAGAGCCCAGCACTGGGTGTGGCCATTAGGTCCTCTGCGTGAGTTTCCCAAGGCTGCCGTGACTATGCACCATAGACTCAGGGGCTTCAAACGACAACTGCTGGATCCAGCAGTGCTCTGGAGGGAGGCAGAGTTCAAAGGCAAGATCCAATAGGGGGGTTCTGAGGGCAAAGCCACCCAGGCCTCTCCTGGCCCCTGGGGGCTGCTGGCCGTCCTTAGCGTCCCTTGACTTGTGTCATATGGATCTTGGCCTCCAGCGTCATGTGGCTTCTCCCTGTGTCTGGGTCTGCCAGTCTTTTCCATGTGCACACGTGTGCTCCTGCTTCCCTCTTCTTAAGAGGGCACCACCTTGGGTTTGGGTTCACCCTAATCCAGCAGGACGGAATCTTAGCTCGATTACATCTACAATGACCTCACTTCCAGATGAGGTCATGGTCACAGGAGCTAAGGGACACTGTCTGCTAGAGGCTCCTGGGAGGAGGGGAGCCCAGCACCGTGACCTCTACATGCGCCCACTGCTCATCTCCAGGGCTCCCCCAATCCCTATGGCATTGACCCCACCTACACATGACTGCTCTGGAGAAGAACTACTGCCTGGCCATTTGTAAGATGATGATAAGGTCCAGAGTCTGGGCAGTGCCACCGAGGCCAGCTGGACTCACAGTGTGAGGGTAGAGGCCGTCTGTGCCCTGAGAGCAGGTGCCTGGTGTTGACCTCTGAGACCTCCAGTTCCCCGCTCCCACTGCTGAGATTGGACTGGAGAGAAAACCCAAGAATTAAAAAGTCAGACCCCAAATCTAAGCCTAAAAATAAACAGTTCATGCTGTAAGTTCTGAGCACGCACTTTTGTCACAGGAGAGAGAGCCCATCTTGTTCTAGTGGAGGAGAGAGGGAGTGGGAGGTGTATTAGAGCCGGGTCAGTGAGGTCTCGAAGTCTGTGCAGAAGGAACCGACTGGAAGGCAGAGTCAGAGCCTGAGTGGTGGGGCAGAAGGAGCTGGGCAGAGATGAACCAGGGATGGTACAGGGTGCTGGGCTCTGTGGCTGATGCAGCCAGTGGTGGGCAGCAGGAGTGAGACTGCACTGATGGAGGAGAGAGTCCAGGGCTCGGACGACCCACAGGGCCTCTGGACAAAGGGACCACTGGCTCAGGGGCATAAGGGGGAATCAAGGCAGAAAGTGAGCCTGGGAACAAGGGAACAAATGGCATGGACACTAACAGCCACAGAAGTCAGCAAGGGGTGAGGCCACCATCTGGGAAAACTGTCCCCAGTCCCCACTGTTGAGCCACCGATGATGAGGGCCAGTAAATGATTGTCACCTCCAAGGAGGGGAAGGAGGGACAGCCTTCATGCTTTAGGATGTCGTGTTGACACACATGATCCAAATGGGCCCTGTCACACAATCACCGTGTGGAACTTAGGACATGAAAGCCGTGTCTCAGATGGCTTGGATCCTGCAAGGATGTGTATGAATCTTTTGATTCTGACTCAGGCGGGTTATGGCCAAGGCCACGAAGGTCCCGAGTCAGTACCTCCCCCAACAGCAGGCACGGTTCTTACTGGTCTCGGTCCAGACAGCACCAGGGCTGAGGCCTCTGGAACTGATTCGGGAGGGTTTCCACATTGGCACAAGCGCTCATCGGGTGGGGCCGCCAGTGAATTCTGCTGAAAGGAGGAACAGATGAGCAAGGATCTGTATGGATTGGGAGGAAAAAAAATTGTTTTTAACTCAATTTGCAAGGCTCCATGAGGCATTCCCAGGCCTGGTGCTTTCAAAGACATCTGTGTTCTGTGGGGGAAAGAACAGAAAAGGAGTGTCCGCAAATGCCCAGGGAAGACAAATTAATTTAGAAGTAGAGGTTAAGGCGAGCCTAACTTTAGTTGTGTGCTTGTGAGTGTGTGTGAGTGTGCGTGTGGGAGGAGGAAGGGAGAAAAGTGGAGACGGAATAGAATAATTTTTCTCCTCTCCTTTGGGGCGGGTGAGGAGGTGGAGCGTGGACAGATGGTGTTTGGAGTGACCTTGCATTACTGAGTGCTGAGTAATGGCCGGGATGGCAGGAAGCTCACAGGGTGTGGCCACCTGCAGATACCAGTGGAGGGTAATCAGGATGTCGACACTATGGAAGGACCTGGAAGCAATCAAAGATAAACCCAAGTTCAACAAAGATAAATAACATGCTCGTAACACAGCTTCACGCAGTAGACATCTGCGTGCCCGGAGTCTCTAGGGCAGTGTCGAAGGCTTGGAAATCTATCAGGCTGACGTCCCAGAATGACACCCGAGTGTGGGTTATCGTAGCTGAGGTTCTTGTCTGAAGGTTCAGGTGTGTCATCTTCATTAATCTCACCACTCTGAGCTGGGTTCTGTGAAGAAGCTGAGCTACAGACAAATGATTAGCATAGGACCATTCAGAATTTGAATCCGTCCTGTTGCCACACAGGCCTCCTGTGATGCAAATCAGAGCTCCTCAAAGTGATGTCCAAGACCGATGCTTGCCTGTGAGCTGGTGTGCTGGCCTGCAGTGGCATACAGGAGCTGAGAGGGGCATTCTCAATCTTCCCCAGTAAACTGGAAGAGTCATTTTAGGTCTGTTGCATGTAATGGCGGGAAAGTAGCTTTGCAACGCGTGTGTCTTTTTTATTCCATTTTCCCAGTAATTGCCTTTTTCTAGTCTTTTTAAAAAACAAAAATACATGTCCCCAGTGAATTGGAAATAAAACAATGAGTCCTTCGCCATAGATAGTTTGGGAAGTGTCATAGAAGAGTGTGCATAGCTCAGGTGGCAAAACCAGTGCCATTAGAATAAGCTGTGACTGACTGCCTAGCATACCCGGGCTGTGTCCCCGCTGGAGCACAGGGGGAGTACGGCGACGGGAGGCCTGTGAAGGTGGGAGAGACTGCTCAGGCTGCCTGGGGGGCTCTAACAGCAGAAATCAATTTTCTTGAAATCGATGGGGCCAGAAGTCCGAGATGGAGGAGTTGGCAGGCTGGATTCTTCCAGGCCCCTGTCTGTGGTTTGTAGGTGGCTGTCTTCTCCCGGGGTTGTGCTGTCCCCTCTGAGGGTGTCTGTGCCCCAGCCGCCTCCTCTTAGAAGAACCCACTCTCATGACCTCCTTCCATCTTAGTCACCTCTTTAAAGGTTCTTCTTCTAAATAGCCACGTTCTAAAGTACTGTTAGGACTTCGACGTACAAATTTTGGGAGGACGCAATTCATTTTATAACAGAAGATAAGCACTTTTTCTGCATTACTTTTGTAATTTTTTGGTGAGTCTTAAATTATTTCAAAATAATTTTTTTTTTAAAAGACTGATCCCTTTCCCTGCACCCCTCCTCCCCCATCCTGGGCATGGCACTACTACTGATGGGTCCCCTCAGGCTTGCCCATCATTCTGGGCACCTGCTGTCTGGGGTGGAGGTCATGTTGGTGTGTCCCAAAGCCCAGCCCTGACATTCTCTGTTCTCTGTTCCTCCATGAGGTGCCAGCTGGAAGTCAGGTACAGAACTGGGCTGCCCTTCTCGTCACCTACCCATGGAACTGCCTCTCTGGCCTCCCCTCCCCTGTCTCCTTTCCTTTTTGGGCCCCCAGAGGGCACAGGCATCTGCTGCTTCTGTTTCTCCTGCGGTTCTGCACGTGCTCCATGGGCCGTGATGTGATGAGCTCAGTCAACAGAGCTTCCTTGCCTCTCTAGAAGAGCTTCCCCTTGACCCTGGACAGCAGTGGATCAGGGGTCACGCAGTGCATCAGGGGTGATGCAGGAGTGACCCCGCAGGGCGGTGACAGCAAACCTGTGGCCCTGTGCCCTTGCTCAGCCGCAGACCCCATCCAAGGGGACTTGGGCCACGGCACTCACTTAACTACATTTGCTGAGTCCTTTTCTTCCCTAGAGAACTTTCAGATGACGATTTCCCTTGAGCACCATAATCTGCTGTGAGGTTACAGGCGTCTGCCTTCCCATGTGGGCCGTGTCTCCCACCCCTCTAGAAATGCACGCCTGTACCACGACACTACACACCTGGCTTCCTCCTTGGCAACCAGATCCACGTCCCTCAGGCCAGTGGTGACCACAGGCAGCCTTTCAGTGTGGTCTCTTATTTGGGAGCCAGGTGGAATTGGATTCTAGACCATTCTCCAGCTCAGAAAGTTCCCAGGGCAAGGTCATGATGATTCTTGAATCATTTAGTATTTTGCCCATCCCTGTGCATTCTTTGCAAGACACGATGTCCTTGCTCTCTGAATACCCCAAGTGTCGCCATCGCACTCTGGCCAGCACGTGTCAGCTCCCTGCTGCCCGCTAGCTGAGAGACTCCTTGTGTTCCCATAAGACTCCTCATCCCTCCCGGCCTCTGGCACAGGGGATGCTGTGGCCTTGAGCCCCACCTCTGTTTTGCAGCTAGGGAAGCTGAGCATCTTTGCTGAGGTTGGGAAAAAGCTTATTTTGTCTGTCTACAGAGAAGTTAATTCTGTTGCATTTTTCTCCTTTACTGAATAGAAAGGAAGGGCTGATTATTTCATTTTGTCCCTTTTTAACGTCATGGTACATCATGGAGCTGGAGCATGTGCGTGGTAGGCTGTGTCAGGCAAAGGGGGGTCGATGGCTGGTCTTCAGTGACGGAGAGGCTCACAGCATTGCCTGGGAGGCAGAGTTTGGTCTTCAGTGACAGAGAGGCTCACAGCATTGCACGGGAGGCAGAATTTTCCCTCCAAAGACTCTAGAAGAGAGGGAATATTAAACCCACCCCTGCAGGACTGGGTGGCTGTTGCCAGGAGGAGTCCGGAGAAAGCATGACATTTCTTTGAAGTCTTATTTGTTATCTTTAACATTCACACACATCTTACATCAAATCCTCAGTGTTCCCACACCAGTCCTCACGGATCCACAGTCCCCTCCAGGAGCCTGCAGGTCACTCACCAGCGCACATCATAGAGGGCAGCGGGGGGAGGCTCCTTGGTTTGAGAAGGGTGTGTTGGGGAGCAAGGCTGACATCTGACACCTGTGCAAGGAGGGATGCCTGGTTTGGATGGATTCAGTGCCGCCTCCCTGGAAAACTCTATGGGACTCTGCTTGTAGTGCTGGGGCAGTGACATTTCATACCAGGGCCAGCAACCTCTGGGCCAGCCATTGTGTGAAAACAGCCCATCCTGACCATCCCCCCCTGCCCAGCCTGTCTACAGCATCTCCTGGGTGATGGGTGGGCTTGTAGGGGTGTTGGCCTATTTTCCTGACTCCCCGTCAACAAAGCCACCCTCCTGTTACATAACTAGGGGTCCTGGTCTTTCCTGGCTCAGGACACCCCACCCTGTGGGATGATAAGGGCCTCTAGGGGGGCTGAGACCTGGAGCTGAATCTGTTTCCTGGGGACCTATGTCCAGCTGTGTCCAGCTGTGGGGAGAGGCAGGACGTCCAGTCCAGCAGCTCCTAAGGGGTGCTCAGTTTGGGCTGGCAGAAAATCACAGAAAGACCAGGTACCAGAGAAAGAGAGATGGGGGGGCAGCAGCTGCCCCTCCCCTCCCCCGCAGACAGGTGAGAGAAGTGGCCAGGTCTTCCCCCGAAGGACACCGAGATGGGGTACAGGTGCAGCAGTCCAGGCTGGAGCCTTAGGAGGACAAGGTGGCCTGACACGGAGTAGAGACTGTTCTGTCCACTCCATCCCCTTTCAGGTCAGGTTGGCTCCCTGGAGCCTAGAGGTGTTAGGGGGCCCACTGCTGCTGAGAGGACATGGATACAGACCTGGTCTTGGGCCTGCCCAACACGGAGGTCAGGCCACCAGGTGCCTGGCAAGAGTTAGCCTGGGCTTGAACCCTGGTTCCTTGGCCACCAACTCAGTATTAGGGCCTTGGGCCAACCCACCATGAAGGAGGCACAGGGTTGTGCTGTGTCCACGTCTGTCCATGGGTACCTGTGCCCCTCCCACCTGCCTATTACCTGCCCGCGTCTACCGTCCACCCCGTGTCTCTGTCACCTCTGTTATCCCTCATCATCTGTGTCCGTCTGTCCACTCAGCCTCCCACGTGGCGATTCCTCACCTCTCTGTCCCCCCAGCCTCCCACGTGGCGATTCCTCACCTCTCTGTCCACTCAGCCTCCCACGTGGCGATTCCTCACCTGTCTGTCTCCCCAGCCTCCCACGTGGCGACTCCTCACCTGTCTGTCCCCCCAGCCTCCCACGTGGCGACTCCTCACCTGTCTGTCCCCCCAGCCTCCCACGTG
>NW_003852413.1:3113692-3126021 GCF_000181295.1 Otolemur garnettii
CCCAGCCTCCCACGTGGCGACTCCTCACCTGTCTGTCCCCCCAGCCTCCCACGTGGCGACTCCTCACCTGTCTGTCCCCCCAGCCTCCCACGTGGTGATTCCTCGCCTCTCTGTCACCCCGGCCTCCCACGTGGCGATTCCTCACCTGTCTGTCCACCTCTCCAACTGCTCATCTCTCAGCCATGTGTCTATATTCATCTGTTCACCCACCATCTACTATCCATCCATCTGGGAGTCATGATTTCTTTTATTATTACAAAGTTTATTTTTACATTTCATCTTCTTGGGGCACGGGGTTCAGGGCAGGAAGGACGAGTGGCCTAGGTCGTGTCTCCTCCCTTGCTCTCCCAGAGCCCCTGTCAGCTCTCAGGACCCAGTGATCAAAGCAGCAAAGACAGATAAGCCGCAAGGTGGGCAGTGAGGGGGCAGCAGGCATGAGCCCAGCCCCAGGCGCTGGGGGTCCCCATATCCATGGCACTCTGTGGGGAGACAGGCCATGCTTGGGAGCTGCAGGGAAGGGAGGGACAGGCAGAGGAGGGGACACTTCCTGGAGACCTTGCTCAGGGTCCCTACCTAGGAGGACTCGAGAGAAACACTCTGAATTCTGAACAAAGCCCGTAATGAGCCGGGTAAAGTGGAACTTGGGAAACAAATGTGCCAGCCTGGAGCCTGGCAGGAGCGCCTGGGGTAACGTCAGTGGACGCTGGTGCTCTGGGAGCAGGGCTGGAGGGCAGAGCTGCCAGGTGGCAGGTGTCGCCTCCCACCCTCTGCAGTTGGGAAGCATCGGGAGCAGGGATGGCACAGGAGTGCCAGCCACAGGTGCACAGCTGGGACGTGCTCCACGGACATAATGTGGCCTCGTGTCCCCAACATCTGCGTGTTTGCTGGGCATGAAGAGCAAGGATCTTCTGAAAGGAGAATTAAAAAGCAATTTGGAGGCTGGGTCATGTGAGTTTTTCTACACTCACCCCCTCCTCCTATCTCTGCCCCCACCACTGCCCACTTCATTTTCTACAGATCACCTGAAAATTCTAAAAAGGCTGCTCTATTCTGGGTAACTGAGCCACACGCTGGCCCCTCTTAGCAATATGACTGTGATGGTGTCAGCCAGGCAGTTTGTGTGGACGTGTAGTTGGCTCTGTACCTGGTTCATAGACAGTGGTGTCTCTGTTAAAATACCCTGTGATCTCATCATCAAGATGGCGCTCACCTGTTAATGACGTCACCTGCTCCGCCTGAGTCCTGGGGGGCCTTCCCACCTGGTGCTGTTTGCCCCAGGTGCAGGGGATCTGGGTCCAGCTTGCTGTGCTGCGGCTTGCTGTGCTGCAGCTTGCTGTGCTGCATGGCTCCCCATGGCAGCCCCTCCTCCAGGCCTCTGAGTTTCCCACTCAAACCAGGCACCCGGCCCCATAGCAACCAAGGTGACAGCGCCTGCTGCAGGGAGCAAAGTGAGCAGGGCGCTTTCCTGTGTGGGGGACTCACTTATGTAACAGGCTGATGTTTCTAGCTCACTTTCCAGAAACACAGAGGGTCTCGGCTGGCACACAGGGCCCAGGGGGCACCTGTGGCATATAGTTGGTCTCCCGTAGAGCTACAGAGGACCCTGGTCCCATGCAGCAGCCTGGGTCTGTAGGAAGCTAGGAGGAAGGAGAGAGGCTCTGTTCTGGTCCCCCACGGACACGCGCTAGTGGATGCTGCCCTTTTGTCCCCTCAACCACTGCCTGTTAGGGAAGCGCTGTTTCCACTACCCAACACAAGTCCGCAGGACCATCCCAGGCTTCCAGGGTCTGGGGAAGCTGTGTGATGCCACCCAGGCAGTGGTCTACAGGCAGGCACCAGGGCCGCACTAAGCCCAAAGGGCCAGGACAGGGCAGTGGAGAAGGCCACTAGGGCTCCAAGCCCACCTGACCTGCTGGAGCCCCACAGGGTCCAGAGAAGGCTGGCCTGGGGCTGTGGCACGTCTAGGTGTGGGGAAATGTGGGGACCAGCCCTCGGCTGTGGAGTAGGCCTCTGGGCTGAGCAAGCTGGCTGGGCTATTGCTGGGCTGTGGGGTGACAGAGTCTTCACTCAGCAAGAGGGTTGCCATGCAGACACCTGATCCAGGTGGAGAAGGAGCTCAAAGGAACGTCCAGTCTGGCTATTCTGCTCAGGTGACCTGTACTGCCAGCGCTCCCATGTCTGCTCCCTGGGTGGGCAGGCAAGAGGCCACAGGGGCTGCAGCAGGGCCGTTCCCTGAGTGACTCTGAGACCGGCCCTGGCTGGAGCCTTTTGGATCCAGAGCTGGCCCTGGCCGCCTGCGTGCGGCTGAGGCGCAGCCCTGGCTAGTTAGCATGCAGGGAGAGCTGCACTTGGAGAAATTTAGATGTTTTTTTTTTTTTTTCCGCATGTGCGCTTGCATGTAAATGTGGGTAGGTGCTGTCCTGATTGATGGCAATTAGCATTTTCTAACGGGAACAGATGTTCGGATTGCCAGGAGGCTGGTACCTAACGCCCACCCCGCCATCTGCTCGCCGGGCAGGGCCGGGGGAAGCGGCCCCGGCCCCCAGCCCTCCAGTCCTCAGTGGTGTGTACTTAACAGGATCGTGTGAGATTGTTTCTGGAGGGAAGAAAAATAATAATAAAGATGTTTTCAGGGTTATAAATAGTTCATGCTGTTTATTATGGGATGGAGCTGTTCTCTGTGACGAACAGCTCTGGCTTCTGTGAGGCCTGAACAAAGGGAGATCTGAGTTGGATGTACAGCGCCAGCTCTGGGCCGGGCGAGGGCAGGTCGCCTCTGCAACCCAAGGTCATGGCACGTTCCATTGGCTTGCGGGTCTGAGGACCAGAGGAGGAAAAAGGCGAGGGCTAGGGGAAGGGGTTGGGGGGCAAGGGGATATCTCAAGGCCTGCAGTCCTTGACTTCCACTCAACCTACTGGAAGGCTGAGCTCCTGAACAGGAGACCTCAGGTCCCCGGGGCAGCATGGCAGGAGGGGCTTGGAGCCAGGGCCATGTCCCAGTACCTGCTTATCAGCCATCTCTTCCTGCAGAATTCACCAGGCTTTGCAAGGAGTGAGAGCCACTCACACACAGGGCCAGCCCAAGCCAGTGGTGCATGGGCAGCACCCGTGTGGCATGGGCTGGCCTAGGTCTCTGCTGCCTGCCAAGGACATGGGGAATAGGGGGCTGGCCTTGGTGGGCCTGGCACCTTGACCCTTTCTCCTTGGCTAAGCAGGATGGCTCTTCCTGCGCTCTCCCAGTGGCAGAAACATATTCTCTTTTTCTTTTTCCCTTTTTGGCTTCTTAAAGCAAAACAGTTTATTTGTTTGCTCACTTGCTATAAAAAGACTTGCCTCCCCTCGCTTCCCCCCAGCGTCTGCTGCACGTTCCTTCCGTGGACAGATGTCTGCGGGGGATTCTGTCGCCCGTCCTCCGGCCACCCCGCAGATGTGCCCGGCATCCTTCCTCTGGGGCCGGATATAAGTGGCACGCTGGGCCCAGGCTCGGTCTCAACGGACACCTTCCCTGGCTGGTGGATTCGCTGGATGGCTCTCTGGGCAGGTGCACAGGCCTGTCCCGGACACACACACCTTCCTCGTTGCTTAGAGTTGTCCATGTTTCCCCAAAAGGCCTTCCTGGCAACTTGCCTGCTGAGTCAAGAGTGTCTTGGAGGAGGAAACAGACTGGGCTTCTTGATGGTGTCAGTGGAGTGCAGGTTTCAGGGTGTGGCTGTGTCTTGCAGAAACCTCACTGCCGAGCACAAGGAGCCTGCATGGTCCTGCGTCTTCCCATCTGGATGTCCTGGTCTGTGTCTAGAGACGCAGCAGTCAAGTTCCCCATAATTGGCCATTTCCAGAGGCTTAGGGTTAGGCCCTGGGGGAGCTGGTTTTTGCAGACCAGGCCCAGGAACTGTCAGTGCTGCTTCTGGTGGCCCTGGAGGTGGTAGGGCAGTGACAAAGAGTGATAGCAAATTAATAAGAGCAGCTTCTCCTGCCTTCTCTTCTCCACCCAGGAGCAGCTTGCGCTGAATGTCCCCAAAATGGACATCAGATGACCCTGGCCTCTGGGCTGGAGACGTTCTTGGGGAGTTTACAGTGTGACGGTCAGTGGCAGGACACGCAGACGTGTGCGCACGCCTCCCACTGCCGTGACTGTGCATCTGTGACTTCATTTTGTCCTGATGTCCTGTGTCTCTCTCCAGGAAGCTTTACTTGACATCAGGACTTCTCAGCCTTGGTGCTACGGGAACGTCGGCTTGGCCGACTCTCTATTCTGAGGAGCTGTCCCACGGGACACTGGGTGGCTTCTGGGCTTCCTCACCGGAGGCCAGTAGCTTCCTCTTCTCTAAGCCAGTAATGTCTCTGGACACTGACAAATGTCCCCTGGGAGGCAAAAGTGCTCCCAGCTAAGCCCACTGTTAATTTATTCTTGAGAGGCCCCGTCTAGCATCTCAGACGTGAGTGCTCACGCATAGCAGACGCCACACAAGCCTTCTCAGTGCCTGGTCCTTACAACACTCCCTGGGGTGGTGGTGTTGTTCCCATGGTACAGAAGAGGGTCCTGAGCTCCCGAGGGGTGAGTGCCCCATCTGCTGTCAGAGTGTCAGTGGGAGGCGGGGATCAGACTCAGGCACCTGTGAGTGTTGTTATCACGTCATCCCCTCATCTAACAACGCCTTCTTGGCACTTCCTGTGCACTGGGCACTGTCCTAGGAGCTTGGGACTCGGTGGCAGTAAGAGACGGAGATGGGGAGGCAGACTGGACGTGTCGGTGCTTTGGTATATTAGCAAGCAGGTTCACTTCCCAGGGCTCCCACAACAATCACCGGTATCTTGCTGGTGAACAGAAATCTATTCTCGTGCAAATCTGGAGGCCAGAAGTGAGAAATCAAGGCCTCAGAAGGGTTGATTTCTTCTGGAGGCTCTGAGGGAGAATCCTTCCTGGCCTTTGCGGCTTCTTGGTGTCCTGTGGCCTTGGCTGTGTCACTCTGATCTCTGCCTGTGGCCCTCTCTGTGTATCCAAATCTCTGTGTATCTGCCTCTCCTCTCTCTAATAAAGATACCAGGCATTGGACTGGGGGCCGTGATCATACAGGCTGAGTTCAGCTCAAGATCCATATCTAATTAACATCTGCTTACAACCAAATTCCTGAGCTTTTGGGAGGCACCATTCAATTCACTATAGCAAGGGGTGCCTGCCGTGGGGAGTGACAGGCAGGTGCCAAGGCCCTGTGCTCAGCAGGGGACACTCCCAGGGTGTGGAGAGTATAAGGAGGTTGATGTGGTCTGTAGTTGTTAAATGACATGGCTCCACTGAGAAATGCTGTCGGAGCTCAAAAGTGGGGCTATGGCTGCAGACAGGTCCTCTCCACTGCCATCCTTCCCCTTCTAAGAGGCTCAATGTGCTGTCCCAAGAGGCAGAGCACCAGTGTAAGGTGTTTGGAAAAGGGACAGAAAGATTCTGAGTGAGAAGAGAATATTCCCTGAGGCAGGGGGAGGTCCTCACGGCCCAGTCTCCATGGCTCAGCCCCTTTCACTCACTCCTCACTGAATCCGCAGCCTCCAGCTGTATTTGTGAAGTGAAGATGTGTGTCAGTTGTCACACGGGGCCTGGGGATCCCAATGGCTGCGGCACACTTCCTCCCCCAGAGCTGGGGATCCCAATGGCTGCGGCACACTTCCTCCCCCAGAGCTGGTGGTTGCGGGAGGAGACAGACGCACTGCAGCTTATCCTCCCTGCCTGGCGAGGGCTACACTGACAGAGGCAGAACGAACACTTTAGGGGCCCAACAGAAGGGCTTTTGAACTGGGTTTTGAAGGGTGCATAGGAGATTCTGGAAAGAATTGGTGAGCAGAGAACTGCAGCCAGAGCAGAGCCTAGAGGAAAGAAAGGGCACTGTCTTGGTCTGTCTGGGTTGCTGTAATAGAGCAGCCCGGGCTGGGTAATTCATACGTGAGAGATGTGCATCTAGCCCTTGGTCCTGGAGGCTGAGAGCCCGTGAGCATGATGTCTGGGAGATCTTCATGCCGCATCATCCTAAAGCAGGATTTGGATGGCAGGAGGGTATGAGACAGCCAGAGAGCGAGAGGGGGCTGCGGTCATCCTTATTAGAAGTCCACTCCCATGACAGCTACGACCTAACTCCCTCTCACAGCTGGCAATGCTGGCACTGGAAGTTAAGTTTCCAACACATAGACTTTGGGGGACACAGCAAGCCCTAGGGGCGTGGCTGGCTGAAGGGGAGCGAGGGCGGCAGGGCAGCGGGGCGCGGGCATGAGGCTGGGCTGCAGGCCCTGGCTACAGCAGTCCTGTGTGTGCACCGCAGGAAGGGAGGGGGTCCAGACCTGTCGAGGCTGGTATTGGGGAGCTGACCATGGTGGTGCGGTGGACCTTGGACTGGGGCCAGTTATGGAGCTGCTGCTGGAGTCAGGCTGATGAGGGCAGAACTCTGTCCTTAAGTGGGAGCAGAAGAGGCAGAGAGGAGCCAGTATTTTAAACATTGAGATAAAATTTACACAACCTAAGATGAGCTATAAATCACTTCAAGGTGTGGGATTCGGTGGCATCTCATATGCTCACCATGTGTGGGAGCACCACCTCTTTTAGTTCCAGAACATTCTCAGCCCAGAAGGAAACCCGACCCCAGGAGTGGCCACTCCCCATTCCGGCCATGGCCCCTGGCAGATGTGACCGTGCTTTCTGTCTCTGTGGAGCTGCCTATTCTGGACATTTATACAACTGGGATCACATCTGTCCCATGTGGCACCTCGTGGCACATGTCAGCTCCTCCTCCTTTTCTGTAACGGAGCCATGCCAGGCTTATCTGTTCACCCACCAATGGGCCATGAGGGGTTGGCATTTGGAGGGAGGGTCCTGGCATCAGAGTTGTGTAGCGAACGAGGAAATGAAGCCGTGCCTGGGGTGCTGTTTCTGACCCTTAAATCCCCCTCCCTGCCGATCCCCACCACCGTAACCCAGCTACCCACCACTGTGTTAGGGCACTTGATCTCAGCCTTTAGGAATGTGGCCAGCTTCCAGGTAGGCTGAGGAGTCTCCAGGATTTGTGGGGTGGGGGCCATGGACTTGACCTCTACAGGGATGCTCAGCGGCCCACAGTGACCTGATCCTTCCCCTGGTGCCCTCCAGCCTGGAGCACCACCTGCTCCTTGGCACCCCCTTCCTCTCCAGAGCAGGGCACTGCCCAGTGCCATCAGCCCTGCTGAGCTCTGTACCATCTGGCTATGCCGGGTTCCCCAGGACTTCCCTTACCCTGGAGGGAAATGCCCCGGCTTCAGAGGGTGGGCAAAGGCAGAGTCCCAAGAGCTCAGCACATCCACCTCCCCAGCAACTCCCCTGAGGCCAAGACAAGCTGGTGGAAGAGCACCAGCCCCCCTGCACCCCCTAGGGCCCCGTTGGGTGACCAAGTGGTATTGCCACTGTCCCTGAGCACTCAGAACTACCTGGGCCTGTGGACTGCTCCAGGACAGTCCCGGACCCCACTCTTGGCCACAGGGAGACTCTGAGGAGGGTGGGGTCTTCCCTGAGGGTGGGTAGGCCATGCCCTCACTCCACACTCTGCATAGGTGGGTCGCCCCAGCTTCCTGTGTCTCTTACGTCACACTGTCACACTGCTTTGAGAGACAAGGAGAGGGGCAGTGCAGAGGAAGCCAGAGAGGTGGGGAATGTGGAGGTAGGAACAGGAGAGAAAGCTGGTGACCACTCTTGGCTGGCACTCCACCCTAGGGACAAGTGGCTTCAATGTCTGTGCCCGATTCCCTCCCTGGATACTAGTACATTTCTACATTCAGAGACTTTGGCAGCAGCCAGGCTGTGCTGCCCCAGTGTGGCAGAGGGGCTCACTTTCTCCACGTGATGATTCTTAGTTCTCAGAAAACAAAACAAAACCCAAGTGGTTAGGCCCTGGTCTTGAGAGGGGGTCAGGCGGTGCCAACAGTTCCATGTCATGATTGTGGTCATGGTTACACAATGCTGCTAGTGTAATAAAAAGGCAAAGAGTTATGCACACAGACACACCTGTGTGTGCACACACAGACACACAGAGACACACAGGCACACCTGGGTGCACACACAGGCACACAGAGACACAGGCACACCTGGGTGCACACACAGGCACACAGAGACACACAGGCACACCTGGGTGCACACACAGATACACAAAGACACACAGGCACACCTGCGTGTGCACAGACATACACACATACACACACATACCACAAGTGTGTATGTCACGGGTGAATCAGAATAAGCCCTGTGTACTACGCCAGGGCCGGCTCCCGGCTTCTATGGGTGATGTTGTGGTGCTGTTGTGCGAGATGCTGACCTTGGGAGGCCGGGTGAAGGGCGCGGGGACCTCCCTGCACAGTCCTCGGTCCCTCCTGGTGCAGCTGTAATTATGTCTGAATAAAAAGTGAGACACAAAAATAGGGCTCTAACAGCTTCAGAGCATATGAGTCAGGCGGGAGAGCCCCATAAAGGGTGGCTGGGCACCCTGACCCCTCCGCGACTCGGCCTGCTGGGGCCTGGCAGGCGGGCCCCTCGCTGCCCCTGTCCTGCCCCGCGGCCTGCTGTTCCCCACCCTGGGAGGCTCACTGTCTGGGGCTTCCCTGCCATCCCAGGGCCTGGCCCTGCGCAGAGTCCTGGCCGCTGATGTGACTGTGGGTATGTGTGCTGCTCTGCCTAGGTGAGGCTGTGCCCTGGACCTCTGGTCCCCACCCACTGTGTTTTCTGGCAGGTATGGGGTCTTGAGGGTCCCTCTTCATGCTGTCACATTGAGCCTCTGCTCTGAGAAACCACGTCAAGTATCCACGTGCACTGCTGTGTCACAGGTGTGTCCTTGGGTCTCCACAGTCTGGACCCCACCTCCTCAGGGCAGGGACCTCCTGGTTCTGTATCTGGGACCTTGACAGGGCCATCTTCAGAGCCTTCTGGCTTAGGAAGCATTTGTTCTCTGTGTGTGGTTCAGGAGCAGAGACCAGCTGTGGTTCTCGCCACCTGCACTGTCATTGTACAGGTTAGAGGGTGGCCCTGACTGCCGTGGACACCTAGGCCTCGTGGTGTCTGTTTCCAAGTGCTGCCCGCAGCCTTCACAAGAAGAGTCACTGACATTGAGAAGGACTTAGTGGCATGTTAGAAGGAGTTAGCAGCCACGTGTCCGGGCTGGGTGGCCTCGCAGATCTCTGGAAGTTGATGACATTTGCAGAGATTAGAAAGGCCGTCTCCCACTCATGGACTGTAGCGAAACTTCCCCTCCTCCCTGGACACCCCAGAGAGGAGCAGAGGCTCACACCACACAGGTGAAAGGTACCAGTTCCAGTCTGTGTTTCCAGGACAGTTTCTTGTCCATTGCTATCCAGGGCTCGCAGACCCTCATCCATCTGTACCCACCCACCCATCTGCCCATCCATCCATCCAGAAAGCATAAGGAGGGCCCAGCCTGTGCCAGCTGTGGAGCAGGGTGTTGGGCACAGGGAACCAGAAAGTGGGGCAGCTGTGCCCTCAGGAGGCCCTTAACCCATCTCTGTGCCTGTGTGTGGCACCCCGTCTCCCAGGCCGTCACCCTCGGCATCTACATGTTTCTTGTCTACATTGGCCTTTTCTGTAACCACATGTACAATTACATATGTGTCACTGGCGGGACTGTAAAGGACATGGCTGTGAGTGGAGGGGCAGAACAACGTGGGGGGCAGACCTGTGCAAAGGGCTGGGCTGGGGCAGGGCGGAGACCTCTTCAGCAATGTGCTTGTGTTTGAAAAAGACCCGGCAGGGACTAGGATGACAGCCCCGAGTGAGCAGAGACAGCCACGCAGGGCCCTGGGCAGGGTGCAGGGGGTCAGGAAATCTCGGGTGTGATGGGAGCTCTCAAGGTTTGTCAGCAAGGGAAGGGTGTGGCCTGGCTCAGGACAGGCTTCTTGCTGTTGTGTGAAGATGAATTCAGCTTAATTCCTGGATGAAGTTTGTGTCTTTATAAAATAATGGCATTTCTGAAATTCCCTGATCAATATTTTAAAAGAATACTCTGGCAAAGGATGGGAAGGAACTAGGTCAGAGGCAGAGGGACCAGTTAGGAGCCCCCAGCAGTGTCCAGAGGAGAGGGGGTGGGGCCCTCTCCAGGGCTGATTCCCAGCGCTACGGACACACAGTAATGTCTGGGGGTGTCAGGGCTGGGAGAGGGCTGTCCCTGGGACCTGGGTTGGAATAGGATTGATGTGATGCTGAAGAGGCTGGTGTGGCACTGGCACCTGGACGCCTGGTCACTCTCAGGAGAGACTGGGTGCAGGGTATCAGGCTGCGGTGTGGCACCATTTGTACAAGCGTGTGACAGTGAGCATGCAAGCTCATGTGGCCAAGCATGAGGGTGAGTGTGGGTGCGTGAATGGGCGTTGGTGTGCATGTGTGAATGTGTGATGCTGTGAGCAGGCATGTGGCAGCACGCGTCTCTGTGCATGTGACCTTGTGGAAGTGTGTGTGACTGCACAGCAGGTGTGTCTATGTGGGTGTGCAAACATGTCACTCTGAACGCCAGTGTCTGGATGTGAGTGGGGGTGCGCTGGTGTGAGTGTAACCCGAGTGTGTCGTGTGAATGTGCATGCACACCATACCGCTCCCCCCACCTGCATCCACTCAGCGGTGCCACGTACCCCGTGGAGCCTCCCTCTAGGACCCAGGGTCATTCTGGGCCTGGACAGCTGCTCTGGGGCCCCCCAGTTTCCACCTTCAGTTTCCTCAGACTCTGCCTGACACAGCAGGGTCTCTCCTGGGAAGAAGTGGGGGCCAAGCCCAGGCCAGAGGCCCTGGGCTGGATGTGAATTCTGGCAGGTGGCAGTTTCTTCCTGGCCCCCACTTCCCAAGTCCCTCCCCAGGCTCCCCACTCAGCTGTGGCCCGATGTGCTCAGTGCTTTCTGGTCACTCTGCAGCCGGTCTCTGAGGACCACCCCATTGTCTTCCCCTAGAGCAGGGCTCCTGGGTGTGCTCCCTGGCTGGCCATTCAGGCTGCGGGCACATGGCTGGCTCCAGGGCAGACCTGTAGTAGTGAGTACAGGGAGAGGTGTCTCAGAGGGTATCCTGGGGAGGCCCAGGCCCCAGGTGCCGAGGAACCATGATGAGGGAGGCTCTGCCATCATCTCAGCCATTGCTGAGACCTGGCTATCCCGGGCATCCTCCAATCTTTCCTGTCAGGATGTGGCTATGGTGGCTTCCAGTGGGTACAGGAGCCCCAGGGTGTGTGGGGCAGGACACTTACCCCCTCTGGGCCTTTGATCCTTCACCCGACTCACACTTCCCCCCGTGTGACAGGGCAGATGCTGGGTGATCAGACTTCACAGCAGCTGCCTTTGGGATGAGCTGGGAGAAAGGCCTGAGAGATGCCCAAGGGCCGGAGGGTGACGGGCCCTGGCCCAGGAGTCAGCGGGGTGGGAGCAGGTTCCTGCACCCTGGGGAGAGGTGCATGAGGGCCGGAGGGTGACGGGCCCTGGCCCGGGAGTCAGCGGGGTGGGAGCAGGTTCCTGCACCCTGGGGAGAGGTGCATGAGGGCGGGAGCTGAGCTGGGGGTCATCACCTCCCCTGGCATCCTCCCCAACGCCCTTGTTGAGAGGATGTTTCCTGCACAGATTGTTGCCAAAGATGCTTCTGGACTTGTCAGGAGGGGCTGCTGGTGGTCAGCACCACCTCAGGGCTGCTGCCTGCTGACCACCACGGGCTAGGGATGCCCACAAGCTCCATGAGCAGGGAGTAGGGCTCCCAGGCACTAGGCCACTGGCTTCCTACTCCTGTAATCAACACAACTGAGAGCCCCCCATGCCTGCTATGAGCCTGTGGCTTTGTGTGTGGGCTCAGGAGAGTGGGTAGAATGGGGAGCAGTTGTCACCCCAAGGTGCCTGGGCAAGGCTCACCAGCCTCAGGCCTCTCAGAGAGAAGCAGCCCAGGGCCTCTCCCAGGACCAAGGGGGACATGTAGATGGGGACATGGGGACACACACTACACACACAACACACACCTGCACCAGCCAATATACCTGCACAGGTCTGCACATGCCCCCTCACTCCTGCACACACATCACACACCCACACGGAACTATATACCCCCTCACTCCTGCACACACATCATACATCCACATAGGTTTGCACATGCCCCCTCACTCCTGCACACACACACACCCACACGGGACTATACACCTCCTCACTCCTGCACACACATCACACACCCACACGGGACTATACACCTCCTCACTCCTGCACACACATCCACACAGGACTGTACACACCCCCTCACTCCTGCACACACATCACACACCCACACGGGTCTGCACACGCCCCCTCACTCCTGCACACAC
>NW_003852413.1:3126255-3134451 GCF_000181295.1 Otolemur garnettii
GGGTCTGCACACGCCCCCTCACTCCTGCACACACATCACACACCCACACGGGTCTGCACACCTCCCCACACACCTGCACACGCCCCCACACACTGATACACACCCACACACAGCTGCATATTCCTACCTGGAGCTTCTGGCTCCTCTCCTCAGACCCCTTCCAGGTGCAGCCCACTCCTCTCTGCTGTCAGGGCCGGTTGACATCCTGCTTCCCACTGGCTCCCTTTAGACTATCCCAAGAGGTGCCATGAGGTTTGGCCCTGTCCTTCCACTATTACCACTGAGCCAGTCACTCAGGGCCAGCAGCCTCATCTTCTGACAAGAGGAGGGAGGGGTCTTGCTGAGATGCCCCCAGCCCTACACTCTCCGTGGGGCCACGTGGCTTCCTCTGTCAGGATGGGACGAAGCTGTTGCCTGGACGGCCCAGAACAGTCCGTCCTCTGGGGTCCCTCTTGACATGGCATGTGGCTGACACGCCCTTTGGGCCTGGACTGGGCCCCCTCAAGCTCTTTGGCTCTAGTGCCACATGTGTGGAGTGACATGGGTGCTAGTGTCCTATCCTGGCTTTATGTAAGGGACACATCACTCTGACCCTGGGCTGGGGACTGCTGCGGAAGCCACTCATTGGACCCTTGGAGCAATCCCACAAGGGAGGTCCCGTTATCACCCCCATTTTACAGACGGGGAAACTGTGACCCAGAGGGATGAAGCTACTTACCTGTCTCCTCCGTGGGCAGAGTGGGAAAGACGTTGCCCAGGTAGTGGGAGGCCCAGCACAGAGGACCCCGCTGTGCTGCTGCCCCTCCGCTGGCCCAGGGCCCTCCTGTGCCCCTCAAAGCTGTGGAGCCTGCTGCACCCTCCCTTGCCGACTCCTGCTGTCCCCGTCCTGCTCCCCCGCTGAGGCTGGGTGCTTGTGGTTGGTGGAGGCTTTGGCCTCAAGTTGCAGCCTCTCCTAGGGCCTCCCCTTCGTCCCTGCCATGGCTTTGCGTTTCCTGGAGCCCCCTTCCTCCGACCTGTAACCCTGGCCATGCCCTGTTCTCCTCCCTCCACCCTCACTTCCCTCTTCCACGCCCTCCAGTCAGGGACCCCCACACCCAAGGGGAGCTTGAGCCTCTTTTATCCTCCGGCTATAAATTTTATGACCCTGCTCACACCTACAGCACTGCATGGCTGCCCTCCTGTGTGCCAGACGCCAGGGGGCAGGGGGAGGTCTCCCTGAGGAAGACAGAGTCCACGGGCCGCTGCCTGAGCAGGGACCGACCCACGTCCACTTCTGAGCCGCTGTCTGGCCAGAGACAACTGGGTGTGATGACCTGGTGGAACCTTGTCATCTGTCTGTGCCATAGTGTGTGCCCAGGGCAAAGCCATCCATCTCTCCCTCCCACCAGGACCCTTGCCTTCCCCTGTGGCAAAGTTTAGGGACAGACATGGCGCCCATTCTACACTCCTGATTGCCCAGCTGAGCTCATAGCCCCACTCTCTGAAAACTTAGGTTACCCGCTTTGGGGATGAGCTGACTCAAACCAGCCTTTGCATCTCATTTCCTCTTTCCTTCTCAAACATCCCACATGCCCGCTCTGTGCTTCGGGTGCCCTGCGCCATCTGCCAACTTCCTTCTCCTTAATCTCACCCAGTCAAAATCCTACCTATCCTTCAAGGCCATGTCCACAGGGAACGTCACGCGAAGGCCTCTGAGCGCTGCAGGACTGAGACCTCTGTGCAGTGCTGGCCACCACCACTCTGGAATTTGGGGGACAATAGTGCCCATCCTGGGGGGCGTGGAGGGAGGTGTCCACGACAGCGTGTCCAGTGGTCAAGCACTCACTATGTGCCAGGCGCTGGACCCGGCTTAGCGTGTGAGCACACACGGTCTTTTAAAGTCCTCGTGATGACTTGACGGTGTCAGTACTGTTATTGTCACCATTTTTCAGAGGATAAAATGAAAGGTTTGTTGAGCACCAAGGGCCTACCCCAAGGGCTCACTGCCAGTGTGTGACAGAGCCCAGATTTGCACCTTGGGTGCCCCCGTGCCGAGGTGGCACTCCACGGATGCCTCTCCGTGGAGTGTGACTTACTGAGGTGGCTCACGGGTTCTTTTTGTCTCGTAGACGTGGTTTTCCTTCTTGCTAATTTTGACTCAAGAGTTTGCCTCGCCCCAGGATCAGGCTGAACTGCTGAGCCGCAGCCATGGTGAGAAGGCTTTTCTCCAGGGAGGTCTGGACAGACTCCGCAGCCTCCTTTTTGTCCTTAAGAGGATGCTGCGGAGACACAGACACACCTGTCTTCTGGGCTCAGAGCACGGCAAAGGTGACAACTTCTTCCCAGCACGTCTCTGCCTGTGATTGTTACCAATGCTGACAGTCCCTGGGGTTCAGGGTTGACTGAACTGAATAAATTAGCATAAAACATTTTAAAACCAAATTTCCTGAAGTATTTTTCTGCATCTACTACCCAAGTGTTTAGGTTTAATTTCTTCCAAATGATACGCTGAGCATCATTGTGTACCCTAGTAATTGCGCATTTCGATAACAGAGGGTCCTGGTGAAGTGAGGCAGGAAACAGAAAGGGCTCAGCACATCTGTGGGTGGAAACTTCTGGAGGGAAAACATGGCTCTGGGTAAGCAATTGGGTGGGGAGTCGGGGCTGGTCAGAGTCCGCCCGCCAGCTGCTAATTGACGGCTGCCAACTCTGATTTAGCAGAGCCCGCGTCGTGCCTTACTAAAAGTAGGTTTTACTTCGCGGATTAGTTTCCTTAGCAAGGGTTTAACTTTTTCTCTCCTCTTGGAATCTGTCTTTTTGGACAAGGCATTTGGGACTAGTCTTAGTTGTATGAGTAAGCTGCTTCCTTGGCGGGATGCTCCGGGAGCCCCGTGTGTTCTCGCTGGATACGGGTCCCGCTCTTTCTCGGCATAGCACGCCGGGTCTTGGCCAGGTACCGATGGCGTCTCTCCACTCTTCTTCCTTCCTCAGGCCCACAGAAGATGCTCCTTGAATTACGATAGGTTATATCCTGATAAGCCCGTCTTAAGTGGAAATATTATTAAAACAAAAATACATTTAATACTCTGATAAGCCCAAGATCGTAAGTCGAACCATCATAAGTCAGGGGCTGTCTGTGTCAGGATGAACTTGTAATTCCTCTTGGAATTCGGGGGCTATTGATTTTCCTGGAGCCACCGTCCCAGGGGGATTCCAGTGCTATGGAGTTCGCCTCTTCATATTTGAAGGGAGTGTCCTCGCAGCCTCCCAGGCTTCCCCCTCTCTTAATCTTCCTTTGCCCAAAGTAGCTGTGGTTCTACATCTTGGCCTCAGAGTACAGCCTGAGAAGGGGCTGATGGGACTTGAAATTGGAAATGGCCTCTTTCTCCAGCCCGACTCTCCCCCGTGGGAGGCAGCACGTGGCTTCCATGTGCCCAAAGGCAGCTCTCCACCCCTGAGTCCAGCACCGGTGTTGAGTGGTTTCCACGTACACGTGCCTTTGACTTGCTCATGTGTGTGCACGCGTGTGCAGGTGTCGAAAGCCTCCTGTGGTTTTGTGCTCTCTCATTAACTGTGTTCGGGGCTTGGCGTCTCCACTGCGCTAACATCATACCCCCTGGTGGGAAACGAGATAGCTGTGATTAGCCTAATGAGTGATTAATTAGCAGCGGGCTGGCTAGATAATGGAAGTGTGCTGACCTTGGTGAATAATGGCTGGAAGGGAGCCAGCCATGGGCGCACGGGGACGCACCCATTGCCACCTTGACCTCGAGGCCGCTCTGCCCAGGTGCGCTCGCCTTTCTGTGTGCCAGAGTGTCGGGGCTGCATCATGCCCTGATGCACAGAGCTGGTGCCAACTGCTGTCCAGGATGTATCTCTCCAAGGGAGATGCTCTGTAGGGTGTGTGGGTGGCCAAACTCAAATCATGCATGTGCACATGTGTTCCAAAAAGCAGGTAGGGATATTCATTCTAATCGATTGATGAACACTAATGTTAATTGGCAGTTGTAAAATCATAAAATATTTCTGAGTAGAAGATGCTGGAGCCTTCTGAATGGCTTGTGTTAGCGGGTTGGGCTGGAGCGTCCAAGTGGGCAGGGGTGCAGGGCAGGAAATCCTTGCTGACTCACAGAGGCCGTCTGAGAGTGAGCCCCGGAGCTGCGAGGGAGACTTGGAGATAGCGGGTTCTCAGTTCTGGGGAGGAAGGATCGTGGGGTGGGAAGAGGAGAGGTTAAGTGACAAGCCCCACAGCCTTCTCCAGAGCATGTTTTGTTCGGCAACTACTGTAATTAAATGTTCAGGTTCCTCATGCAAGCAACAAAGCCCAGTGCCGGGGACCCCTCCCACGCCCTCCTTCTCTGCCTTCCAACTTCAGAGACCAGTGTGGGAGGTTTTGTGCACTGTCCTCCACTTGCCTCTGGAGGAGACCTCAGGGACAGCCAGGGAGAGGGTCAGGCTCCTAATGCCCACACCCGCGAGTGGAGAAGCAGCCTCAACCAGCAGCTGAGGTAAAGCTGGTCACATGAGTGACCATAGTGGGAGCATGGCCGGCAAAGTGACCCGTCCAGCACTGAGGATGCCAACTCTGAACCGTATTTACCACCAGAGCCATGCCATTCTGGGCCTTTTCACTCCGTTGGGGAACGTCCGTAAGAGGGGGTCTTGGGGCTGCTTTCCCTGAGTGAGGGCCTGCCATCCAGCGGGGCAGGGGGAATCGGCTCTTCCTTGAGGCTCCAGGAAGCCCCCTGAGGGGAGCTGGCACATGGCCTGGAAACAGAGGCAGGCCCTCCAGGCCTGTGGCTGAGGCTGCCATGCAGGAGCGTCTCCTCCTCCGAGAGCTGGGAGCTGGCAGGAGGCCCCTGGGTCCCTCACCAGGCCTCCTCTTGCATCCTTTGCTCCCGGGGGCAGCGCTTCATGTGGTGTCCGTCTGGGCCGTGGGACTCCTTGGAGAAGACGTCGTGCTCCCTAATATGCCTGAGACAGACAGAAGTTCCCAAGCATCCATGCAACAGAGGCACCACCATGCTCAGCGTGGTACAAAGTGGGAGCAGCCAGTGCCCATCAGCCGGTGGCAGGATGGACGAAACGTGGCCTGTCCCTACAGGGCAGTGCTGCACAGACACAATAGGAGCCGAGCACTCACACCAGCTGCACCGTGGATGATCTTGAAGAGTCACAAAAGGCTACACACTGTGCGATTCCATTCTAGTCCTGGACACCAACCCGGATTAGTAGCTGCCTGGGCTTGGGGGCAGGGAGGGGTTGGCAGCGACTGCTAGTGGGGGTGTGGGGTTTCTTAGTGGGGTGAAGAAGATGTTCTAGAATTCAATTGTACAAGTTCTTTACCTATCCTGGAGCCCCACTGCACCCACTCTTAGCTGGGAGCAATACAGGCTTGTGAAACTCAAATCCGGGCACAGGGTTTGGGAAAGGCCAGGCCTGGGCCACATCTGAAGCTGCAGAGGGTGGGTCTCACCCGGGCAGGGTCCAGGGCAGCCTCAGGCACATGGGGTTAGGGATCCGCAGAGACCTGGAGAGGGAGATCGGGAAGGCACAGAGTGCTTGGATGTGTAGGTCCCAGTCACCCATCGTGTGACGGGGCACAGTTTGCTCAGCAGCTACACTCTGTGGGCCCAGATTTCTTGGCCCAGGTGAAGGAAGCTCACAGGCCATTCTTAGTGGCAGATGCCCAGCTGCTCCTGGCCTTGTCAAGCTCAGAGTGCCCTGAGAATGGGTCTTAACTGGATAGACGCTGGTCAGAATCCAGGTGACACATGGTACATGGGAGTGGGCATGTCTCACGGGCCCCTGACCTGTCCCCTTGCTGAGGTCACAGAAATTGGTGGAGCCCTGGGTGCCGGACCTGGCTTCCTTGGGCGTTTGGTCTGCTGTCCATTCTCCTGCTGCCCTCTCAGCTGCCCCACAGTCTCCTTTCCTGCCATTAATCTCAGCTTGTCCTTCTCTCATTCTGTCCCCTAATGAGTCACTGACCACCAAGTGACCACCTGAACTACCCAGGTGTGAGTTTTGAGTACAGACTCACAAAGGGACCTGCTGGGGTTTGAGCAGTGGCCCTGCACCCTATCCTAATTCCCCTCTGTGGGAAGGGGAGGGTGACAGCAGGGCCTGTCTTGAGGGCGCCATGAGGATGAGTAGTCAGTACAGGCCACGCCCTCAGGGCTGTCTTGGTGAATCACGAGGACCCAGGGAGGTTTGTGTTGTCACTCTGAGTTCTCCACGGCCTGGTAGGGGGGTGACCTTCCAACTGCCACCCCAAAGGGTCATCCCTACTTCTGGGCTCTGCAAACAGAAGTAGGGTGGGGACTCGGGAGGCAGAATCACAGAGAGTGTGAGTGTGAGGGATGCGCATGCGGAGCCGGGGAGGCAGAATCACAGAGAGTGTGAGCGTGAGGGATGCGTGTGCAGAGCGTGGGTACCTCCGTGTATGCTGGCCTCTCCGTGTGTGAGAAGCAGGTGTGCATGGATCAGAGTGAGCATGGGGCATGTCTGTGCATGTACATAAAGACAAATGTGTATGGGCTTGGCAAGGCCTTGGCATGGCCCGCATGGCCTGGCAGGTGGCAGGGATTGGGGATGTTCACCTTGCAGCTGGTGGTGGGCACCATGGAGAGTGCTTGGGCTGGTCCGCCACGTAGAGGTGACTTGCCCCTCAGGATCACCCACAGCCCTGAGTGTTGGGGGTGCCAGGCCCCAAGTGCTTATCAGGAATGTGACGTGGGAGGCTGAGCTGGCCACTGCCTGTCTCTTGCCCACATGCAATGTTGGCCTCTGAGGGGCCTCACCGCACAGCTGACTATTTTGGGGGAGACTACAGATTGGAGCTGAGCTGCCTGGCCCTGCCAGCCACTACCGCAGGGGACCCTGGGGCTGCTGAGTACTGGGGCCTCTTTTGGGCCACGCCAGCTGAGTCATCCCCATGGCTGTATGGGAGCCTCAGGCCAGACGGGAGGGGTGGGACCCTACCAGGCTCAGTTCTCCCTGGACCTGGGAAGAGAAGACAACTTCAGCTCTGGGATGGGAAGTGACCCCACCCCAGCCCTGACCACCCCTTCTTCTTCCCTGATCCCAACCAGCTGGCCCTTCCCAGCCCTGTCTCCATCCTCTTCAAAGGCCTACAGGTCCCACCTAAATCTGCATTTTGTCCTGAAGTGTGGACATTGCAGCCGCGGCCACTTGGAGCTCTCAGCATGTGCTTCCCACCACCCAGGCAGGAGCCAGCTACGCCTGGACACCTCCAGCCTGCATCCCAATTGCAGCCTGTTCTCAGCTCCCCATGCAGGGACTGGGTTTGAGGGGGCTCTAAGGCCCCTCTTATGGATTGGGAAGGTGGGGATACCAGGAGGTGCCTACTTGTCTGAAACGAGGCTGAGAGCAGAGGCTGAGGTGTGGGTGCTGACAGTGGGGCACCCTGCCCCTGGCAGGTGGTGTGAGGTCCAGGGAAGGAGGCACAGCAGTCAGTTGTGTGTAGGGGGCTGCAGGGCAGAGGTCCATCTCCAGGTCATGTCACCTCAGAGGCTGGAGTGTGGGGATGCGGGTCAGGGATCCAATCGGGATTTCACTGCAGACTCCTTGGTTACAAATGGGGAAGGCTAATAATGAGAACACAAGGGAGGCAGCAGCTGCTCTGGTTGGAGTTGGTGGAGGTGCACAGAGCAGCCGCCCTGGTGGGCGGGGAGGGCCGGTGGGGATGCTCCAGCCTCTGTGGGTGGGATGGGGAGGCTGGCACCTGCCTCTCTGTGGTCACAGGGCACAGGACATTCGACAGTGACAGGAGGCACCATTTTAGAAAATGCTCTGGAAACATGGGGAACGCTATGGAAATGTGGGCTTGTCACAGGACAGTGCTGGCCCCACAGCTCGGGTGGGTGCCTTAACGCGTGATAACAGGAAAATACCCCTGCTCAGCCACAAATTAGAGCTCACCTGCACATAGTAATTCTCGTAAAACCGACTAAGACAGAGGCTGGGTTCTCCCTGGTGGTCTTGTACCCACCACTGCTGTCCAGCCAGTTCCTCTCAGTGACCTCTGCCCCTGCATGAAGGCTCAGGCTGCCTGGTGGACCTCTCAGCCTCTCCCTCTATGCCCCTTCCCTGACACTGTGCCTGTTTTCCTGTCCTCACAAATACGCTTCCTCCTTGCCCTGGAAAGTTCTGGATTATTCATATCAGACTCAAGGTCACCATGGGTAGAGTTGG
>NW_003852413.1:3134805-3136436 GCF_000181295.1 Otolemur garnettii
AGACATCTGGGCAAAGGAGAGGAGAAGTGAAGTAACTGTGAGATTTGCAGCATGTTACCTGTTTTTATTAAAAATCAATGGCACAATAGAGCAATTCCATTCTATCTTACTTAAACAATATCCACTGCATGGCATCGAGGCCGGGGTGGGGATGGCCACTGTTCCCTGCTGCCTCGGCCTCATCCACCCCCCTGCCAAGTCCCAGATCACCCAGGCCCATCTGAGCTGGGTTTATGACCGGCCCGATTACCATGCACCTCTCTGTTTTATTCCTGCCATTTCTCACGCCAGGCTGTGCCTGAGCACCAGAGGCCCAGTTAATCAAGGCCAACTTTCCACCTTGTCATCCCAGGGTTCTGCTGGGAGAAAATGTGAACCATAAAATTAAAATCATGGGGACGGGGGATTCATAAGGAAGCTGGTGGTTTGGGGAGGAAGCAGTGTGAGGTTTCCCCAGCTCCCTGCCTGGGATGCAGACAGGCCAAATACTTTGCTCCGGAATTCATTTCCTCTCCAGCCTCCCCTTCTGTAGGGAATGCAGGAATGGTCATAGCCGAAAGGAGAGGAGCAGGAGGTGGGCACCCAGGGGACCTGAATCCGACTGCAGGTGGAGGGTATAGGTTACCTGCCTGTGCCATGCTGGGATAAAAAAGGAGGAGCCCCAAGAGGAGAGGAGCCTACCGCCTTGTAGTCCCGTCTGTGCAGATGTCACGGGGAGTGAATTTTCTCCCAGTTTCTGGAAATCCAGGAGAACCAGAACAGTGTTCTGAGCAGGGGAGGCCCCTGATCTGTGAGTCCAGAGAGCCCCACACACTGGGGACTGCAGCTCATCTTCTGATCTTGGAGAGGAGGGAGGGTAGGAAGCTTCCAGATCCTTCCATGAAAAACAGAGTGGGTTTTGTTCAATGTTTGCTTTTATTATTGTGGAGAAGCTGGCAGGGCTGAGCGGAGGGACACAGGACACAAACCAGCACTGGCAGCACCCCTGCTGGGCCTGCAGGGTCAGGACCCCACCTCAGGGGCAGTACAGAGGCCCCAGGGACTCCACCTGCAGCACAGAAGGAGGTCGCTCAGGTTTAAACTGAAATTCAGTTCAGCAGCATTTGGAGCCCTGTGTGGTGTCAGGAGGTGTGAGTACCTCTGTGCACATGTGTGTGCTTGTATGTGCGTGTGGCTGTACACGTGCCCGTGTGTGCCTGTGTATACCTGCACATGTGTGTGCCTGTGTATGCATGCCTGTATGTGTGTGCCCGTACAGTGCACACGTATGTGCTTGTGTGTGCCTGTGCAGTACATGTGTGTGTGTCTGTGCGCCTATACGTGTGTGCCTGTGTGTGCCTGTGTATGTGAGCACATGTCTCCCAGGTCTGCTCCTGAAGGAGGACAGGTGTGTTGGGCACAGGGACGAATTGGTTTCTGGATTCCCAAAGGGCAAAGCAATCAGGCAGGAGCCAAACCTCCTGCAACCCCCCACCCCGACAGGCCCACAGGTCTTAGGAGGTGCTCTGCTGCTTGCTGGGGGGACATTTGAGAGCCTGGGGCCAGAAGGGGGCTTCTGACCCTGAAGTGCCCAAGGGGTCCCCAGAGACACCTGAGCCTGGATTTGGAGCTGGGGGCCTGGGTCTCAGACC
>NW_003852413.1:3136456-3173531 GCF_000181295.1 Otolemur garnettii
GCAGCTGCAGATGCCACAGGCCCTCCCACCTCCCCTCCACTGCACCCCATGTGCTCATTACTTATCTAATCATATCTTTAGGAGCTCCAAGGGGAGAGCCATGGGCAGAGGAACCCATGGAGCACAGGAGGTCAAGGGCCCCTATGGACTGGCAGGTGGGCCTCTGGGGCTTGGGGGCAGTGGTGGCCAGGGTCTATAGGCCTGATAATGGGGTCAGTGTGGGGCATCCAGAGGGAAGAAAGGGAGGCTCAAACGCAGACCCCTGAGTTCCTGAAAAAGGAGTCAGGGCAGCTTGGGGAGTTGGAATCAAAAATAAAGCAAGAGCAAAACTAAGACTTCATTGTCAGTTTAGACTCACTGTCTGGGACCTCATCTCCAAAGGGTGGCCTCCCAGGACAGAGAGGTGATCCCCTCCCTCCCAGGGAGGTCAAAACATCACCAGACCTGAAGAGTCGGGCTGGGGGTCAAAGCACTTCCCAAGTGACCCCTCAGCTCTGCTCCGGCCTGGCGGGAGCTGGTCAGGCCCAGGGCTCCAGGCCTGGCTCCGGCTGGGGACAGGGCTGAGTTGGAATGAGCTCTGTCAGCTCCATGGAAGGCCGTGCGTGGGAGGCACTTGGCGTGTTCACTTTCCTTTCTCCACCCGCCTGCTGTAAAGAACAAGTGGGCGGCCCTGTTCCTCAGTGTGGGCAGGAGTCCCTCGGAGTGGCCCAGGCTCCCGAGCACTATTTTATTCTGGTCCCCGTCCCTGTGTGCTGATCTGCCTGTCACTCCTCCACCTGCTCTTGGTGGCCATAGGCTCAGCATCCTCCCTGGGGTCCCATCTATCCTTCCTGCCCAGCCCTGGCTCATGGTGCCTGGCCACAAGGTGCCAGACTCAAGGCTGCCCTCTGCCACCAGTGTCTGAACCTCTGCATGGCCTCCTCTCTGCCCTGCTCACCCTTGGACACACCCGAGGCCACACCTTGTGCCTAGCTGCACACGCTCATGTGTGTGCCCCCCCCACACACATACTCTTCAGAATAACCCCTCACTTCCCAGTCTGTCCCACAGCCCTGCCTTGGAGCAGCCACCAACATGTCCTGCAGGTAGGTGGCCCTGTGCCGGATGTGTCCTCGAAGCATTAGCCCCCACAGCTGCCCACAGATGCCTTCCAGGGCTAGTGGCTGCTGACAGTTCTAGAAGCACTCATCTGCTGTGTGTGCCCACCCAGCATGGTATCTGGTGGGTCCAGGGAGCCACAGGTCAGCTGTGCTCTCTGTGGGCTGTAGGCTGCTCAGGCAGGTGGGGGTAAGTACAAAGAGCGGGGTGGGGGGAGGCTGCTGAGACCCCCGCTGACCCACTTGACGCTCGCTTTCATTTGGAATGCATCGTGTGATTTCGGTGTTGTTATAGATTTACCTTCCTAATTATGTTTGGCTTAGAACAATGTTAAAATTGTTTTGCATTCCCTGAGTACACAGAGCTGGGGTGTGGGAGGAGGTGGCTGGGGATGCTCAAAGTGACAGAGAGACGTTCTGGATTGGAAGGCTGTCATGGATAAGCCGTGTGCCGGCAATAAAGAACTGCCTGTGCAGAGATAACTGGGAATAACAAGCACACACTAATGTGTGTGTCGGCGACTTGCGGGAGGGACCCCAGGAGCAGGGACGGAGGGTGCCGTCCCAGGCACCTTCCTCAGCGGACTCATTTACCCCTAACTTGCCCTGATAAGGGGGGTCCTGTCACAGTCCTCCTTGCACAGGGAGGCACAGAGAGGGGAAGCCCCTGGCCTGAGGTCACGATGTCACATGGAGCAGAACTGGCATCCTGAGTCCAGAGCCCAGGCACAAGCCTCCGTGTGATGGCAGCCCAGTGGGACAGAGGTTCCAGAATCAGTTTCTTCCAGTTGACCAGCAGACAGGGCAAAGGCCACTCACTGTCCACCTTGCCAGGGATGTGACACGCTGGTGCCCACGAAGCAGCCAGTGGGGCCAACTGTTGTAGCCCCAGGTTGAGTAACACCTAGGGAAGGTTTCGAGGCCAC
The DNA here is from genome assembly GCF_000181295.1 of Otolemur garnettii. NCBI lineage: Eukaryota > Metazoa > Chordata > Mammalia > Primates > Galagidae > Otolemur > Otolemur garnettii. Next base: position 3,138,480 of record NW_003852413.1, read on the forward strand.
AAAGGAAGGTACCCAAGCTCTTAGTGTTTGAACCCTCCTTGGTTTTTCTCTGCAAAGACACATGTGTCGTTTACCTTAGAACTTGGACTTAAAGCACCGTCCTTCACCGAGTACTCCCATTCCACTCCCTGGGACGGCAGCCACACTTGGCTTCTACCTGATCCCCACAGCCCCAAAGCCCATCTCTGGAGCAAAAGTTCTCTCCCTGTCAAAGAAACTTCATAAGACACAGCTCTCCCTAAAGGTCAGTTCCATGTGGAGTGGGACGCAGAATGGCTAAGTCCCCACACAAAGCCAGATGCCACTCAGGTTCGGGAGAGGCGTATTGCCTGGGAGCACGGCGGGGTGGTTGTTTCCGCCTGGGGACCAGTGTTGGGATTTTTCACATGGGTGTAGGACCAGAAGGGCCCTGAGGTGCCCAGTGAGCTTCAGCTTCGTGTTCACAGCAATTCTAGACATGCCCTTCTTAGATGCTGGGGTCCAGGTCCCCAGGGTTGCCAGGGTCCTCACCATTTCTCAGTCAGTTCTTGCTGTGTAACAGAGCATCCCACAAGTTAATGGCCTCAAACACGGTGGATCTTCACTACACTTGCAGATTCACTTACTTGCTAGAACGTATTTGTGACCCCCCAGATCCTGATGGTGCTTCTCTGCAGAGCAGCAAAAACTGAGTCCCCAGCTGAGCTCAGTGAGGCAGAGCCGGCCGGTTCCAGTCCCTGCTCTACAGCACCCTTGTCGGGGGGTCTATAAAGCTCTGTTTGTGTTTCAGAGGGGCTTGTGCTTTGGCGCCCCCGCGCATGTTACCCAGGCATGAGCAGGCCGTCATGTGCCTTATGGAGAGAATTAGAGCACTTCCTCTGATGCGTGACGCGTATGGCTCCGTACAGCACCGCTAGCTGTGTCCCTAATGTTACTTGCTTTGCAACTATATGTGTCACATAAGTTGTCTCTAGAAACCCCCTTGAAACAAGTTATGCGTTGATGGGTGATGGGGTTGAGGCAGGCTCAACTGTAGGCCCGTGGGAGCCTACCCCTGTATTTCCCCTAGGAGCGCTGGTGGTTTTGTATTTGCTAATTCCGTGTTGGTGGAGACTTTTTGGAATGTAACTACTATGAATGATGAGAGCCACCTGGGCTGGGAACCTCTGCTCCAGCTGAGGGCCTGCTGGGCGTGGCTTCTGGGAGGGGAGACTGGGCTCCGCCTGCCCAGACGGACCTGGTCCGGCCCAAGGGCAGCAGCTCCGGGACAGGTTCTCCTCCCAGCCCAGGCAGAGGCTCAGGGGGCTGCGCTCCACAGCATGGGTACATTCAGGGCCTGGGTGTGTCATGTCACGTCACATCACTGCTCAAAGTCATCCGGCTGAGCCCAAGGTCAAGGAGTGGGGAGGAGCAGCAGAGTCATGTGACAAGGGCGGGAACAGTGGGGCCACACTTCACACTCAGATATTTTTGACAAAAACCTGGGTAGCTGGGGGAGGAGTCCAAATGTGGTAGGGGAGCCCTGGCCAGGCACATGGGCAGGACCTCTCCAGGGGACGCCCAGAGGGCATTGAGCTCACTGTGTCTTCCAGCTGGACCTGGCCTTCCTGGCCCTGGCGAGGTTCTGTGTCACCTGTTCTCTGCAGAGGCCTTGTAACGTTGGTACTGGTGACACAGGTGAGCTGGCTGGCCTCACCAACACTAATGGGGTGAAGGCATCACCTCCAGAAGGGGTGACCTGGAGTTTGGGCTGTGAGGGAGGGAGAACGAGGCTGGTTAATTAGTGCTGAGTCGGGGCAGGGTGGGCGGGAAGGAAGCCACAGGGGCTACGTGGTTTTTCCTAAGGACATTTCTGCATTTGTCACCTTGTTGAGCAGAAGCACAGTCCTGGGAGGACTAGCCTGGCCAGACACAGTGCTCATCCCATAGCCCCGCTGGTTCTGCTCAGAGGAGCTCACGGAATTTCTAGGGTCTTTCCAATTAGCTTGTCTCCAGTTGAAAGCTTGCACCACGTGGCTTTTCTTCTTCCTGTGTCTGCCTGGGGGCATCTCCCTGGTTTCTCATCAGTAAACGGGCCCATTCCCTTCACATCTGGGGTGCTGGGCCTTTAATACCAGCACCCGTGGGAAGGTGGGAAGAATAATTAACAGATTAATTAACCGTCCTTTATTTCTACTTCAAATAAATAAGGTAATATTTTTTAACAGAACAGGTTGCACACAAATGAAAGGCCATTAGTGGCCATCAGAAAATGAGCCTGTGCTTCCCATGAACTCACCTGGGACTTTCCAGGTGACCCACCAGCCCGAGTGTCTGACGGTGACGGTCAAGGGTATTGTCCCCTCCCCCGAGAGCCAAGCTGGCTGGTTCCTCCCGTGCAGGAAGTGAAGCCCTAAATAGGGGCTGGTTTCTATGAAAAAATTTCAAAAGACACCCAGGCGGCAGTCCCATGGCAGGGCATGTGGCCCACGGTGTGAAAGAGAGGCTCCGGGGGACGCTTGCACATGGGTGTCCCTAGAGGCACTGTTCACTCAGCCAAGAGGTGGAAACTGCCCGCGTGTCCTTCAACACACGGCTGAATAAACAGCACAGGCTGTGTCCAGATGGTGGAATATTACACAGCCTTGAAAAGGGGGGTGCCCTGACACATGGTGACACAGATGGGCCCTGAGGACACCACGCTGAGGGAAGCAAGCCAGACACAGAGGGACCGTACTGCGTGATTCCACTTACGGGAGGTCCCAGAGTCAGTACCTTCACAGAGACAGAAAGAAGAACCGGGGGTGCTGGGCCCGGGCAGGGAGGGTGGGGGCCTGGGCAGGGAGGGTGGGGGACAGTGTTCAGCCAGACGGAGCTTCAGTTTGGGAAGATGAGAAAGCTCGGGAGCTGGCCGGTGGCGATGGTGCACAGCAGCGTGGACGCACTCAGTGCCACTGACCGCGCAGCTACGAGCAGCTGAGAGGGCACTGGTCAGCGAGGTCACGCAATGACCGGCTGATGAAAACATGCGGGCAGAGGCTTTTGGCAACCCGGCCTTGTCTGTGCTCCCCCAGGAGCCCTGGCTCTGTATTCACCAGCCCAGCATCCGAGGGGACTTTATGGGGCATAATTACTGCAGTGAGTGATGAGGAAGGTCCACGTGTTTAACCTGCTCGCGTTTCACGCCGGTTGTGTCTGTCGCCTGGGCCCTGGGTCCCCAGATCCTTTTCATGTGCTCATGACCATGGGGTCACTCTTGACCTGGTGTTTTTATTCCTCGCTGTAACGGATGATTTTCTGATTGGATCTGGGAAATCTCAAGCTCGGTGAGTTTCCTGTCTTTAGCACCTGTCAGTCACGTGTCTGGCGAGACGGCATCAGTGAGCTGACGTCCACGGGCAGCGTCCAAACCCACAGCCCTGGGCGTCAGATCTGACTTCACACCCACGACCCTCGGGCAGAGTGTGTCGGCAGATGAAAAATCATATTCGTTGAGCACCGCGCCACGTCCATCCTATTTGTTCTTCAGGAAAAAAAGTACTTTCAAGAGCGTGTTTAATATTAAAATCACCTTTCTGATTAAGAGGACCCTAAAAAGGACCGTTTAACAAACTCTCCTTTGGGAAGACTCCCTGTGTGTGGACGTGGGTTTTCCATTTCTTCATATGTTGGAGGAATTTTAGGCACAATATGTTTGAGTCTTTATTTTACGTTTCTTTCCTTGCCTCCTTTTTTCTCTGGAAGATGTTTCAGACAGGTTCACTCTCCTAAGATTCTTTCCTGCTATTGTAAAACCCAGCCCCTGTGCTATTGTTGAAATGAAACACCTTCGCTCCGAACTCATCTTCAAAGCCAGAGCCGGCCCCTGCGGTGATCGGAGCACAAGGCTGGAGACGCTGGTCAGCGTCAGAGCAGGGCTGACACACGTGTGTCTCTGGAGGCCTGGGGAGACCCTCAGGATCCCACACCTGGGCAGCCTCCCGTGAGGATGGTCTGGTGTGTGCAGGCCACATCCTCTGTCCTCCCCTTTCCTTTCTGGATTCCAAGAGGTCAAGGCCTCCCAGTCAAGGCTGAGCATTCCTGCACAGGGCTCAGCTGAGCAGAACCACAGGCGTATGGAACACAGGGGCTGTGTTTGATTTCTAAACCCTCTTCTTCCTCCTGAAAGAAGAAAAAAACATAGGGTTCCTGGATTGTGGAGATTGAAGAGCTGGAGTCAAATCTTGGCTCACAAGGCCTGAGACCCTGACAAGTAACGACTCTCTCCCAGCCTCAGTTTTGTCATCTGTACAATGGAGCCCCTGGCTCCCTAGTGGCAGGACTGTTGGAATGAGAGTGAGTGTCCTGCCTGGCTTGGAGCAGGTGCCTGGAAAGGAGGCTTTGTGCAGGGGCTGCAGGGAAGCCATTCTGCCTACCTTCTTGCCATGACCCTAGGCCTGCTGGGCTCCCTGGGGTTCCCAAGATCCCCAAGAGCCTAGCTTTGGCAGCCACAGGCAAGTAGTTCCACAACGAGTTTCTTAGTGAAGTGGTGGCTGGAAGGTGAAGAGGGCCCTGTGTAAAGAGGCTGGTGTCAGGAGTGAGGGTGGTGTTGGTGGGCTTCTCCCCCTAATGTGGATGAGGGTGGAGCCCAGTCCCCTGGCCAGACCCTGGGAGCATCTCCAGGACCTGCCAGCCACGTCCATCAACGTGACATTAAACAGGCCCTGCCTATGAATCTTGGTGCCCTGGAGCCACCACAAGACCCTGGGCCCTTCTCCTGGGTGGTTTGGGCAGGCCCGGGACAGGAGATGTGCTGGGCAGAGCCTGGATGTGGCCTTGAAGGGAGGAGACTCAGAGGGACTCTTGATGCTGCCAGAGGACACCTCGGGCCAATGACCACCTGGCACGCTGACTCACGCTTCCCTCCCCACGCGCCTCTCCCTGCGGTGGGGGCGTTCTCCTCGGGAGTCCCTGGCGTGGTGCTGCACATATGTTCTGAGAAACTTGGAGATAAACAAGTATTTTTAAAAATGGCAGTATATTTGAAATGCACTCAGAAAACTCCCATTTCCACATTAAGGGAACCTTTTGGGATGTGACTCATCGGCCAATTGGTGTTTTTTAAACATCGGATTTGCCTAAAAGGAGGTGCACCTGTTACCCCACTACAGCCCTCAGGATTCCACCAGAGAGAAGGTGCCGACGCTGTGGGGCCAGCATCACACAGTCACAACGGCACCTTGGATCCTCGGTGCTGTGTTTTCCAAAATGCCTTCTTATTTTTCCTGGCATGTGATTTTCACAACCATGCCGTGAGGAGGGCTTGCAGGTGGGCAGTGGGTATCACTTCCCCCCATTAAAGAAGAAGGTGTTGAGATCCAGAGACTAAGGGCGTCCCCAAGACTGTGTTGTTTAAAGGTGGTGGAGCTGCACACGGCTGTGTGCCCGAGGCTGGTGCCTCTGGGTTCTGTGCACGCGCTCAGGTGCACAGACGCACACGCACATCACCACTGTGCGTTGCTCGGTTCCAGTCTGACCTCCCACATCTGCATGGAGCCGGCAAATATGCAGGCCTGGGTGGCGCTAAGGCTTTGCTGCGTCTGTGGCTTTCTGGAAATCTCTCTGATTATAGTCATTTTCGGGAGGAGGGTTGGCACAGGACAGTGGGAAGGCAGGTTGGTGGCACCTGGCATGGGGAGAGGCCTCCTGAGGGGTAAAGTATCTTAGCAGCAAAAGCGACAGAAGGGCCGTTCACAGCAGCATGTCGGGGAAAACAGACACACACGTGTGCGCACACGTGCAGCCTGGCAGCCTGCAGAGGCGGGAGGTGGCGTGAGGAAAAGTGAAATCACGGAACTGCTTGCCGTGGGGGTGTCCCCGCAAATCTGCGGCATCAGGAGTGCGATTCCCTCCTTCTAGTGGACGGCGAGCTCCCTGGACACTGCAGCCGTAATTACCCTCGTCTAACTGAGGGCTTGTAAACCTGTTTGTGTAGCGGAGTGTGAGCATGATTGCTGTGCATTAAGGGTGCATTTGGGGTGCGTCTGTAGCTGGGTTGTGACCTGAGCTGCATTAGCAGAGAAGAGCGCCATATCTTCTGAGCCTTCTATGCCCCTCCTGGCCATCCCCTTCCCTGATTTGTGGGCAGGAACCCCTCTGCCAAACGTCCTTCTCTGAGCGGGTTTCCATCCAGACCTGGGGCAGGGACACTGAACGCACTTGGTAGGGCCCTGCCCGGCTCTTGGTTTTAGCCCATCCCTCTCTGATTTCCTATCTTAGAGACACATCCCAGAGCATGGATGCTGGTGTGGGACTGACTGCAGCCGACAGCCCCCTCCAAGTGTGCAGGTCTGTGTGTGTGACAGGTGCCTGGCACACACGCGTGTGCCGCTCAATCGTCCCAGGCGAGCAGCAGTGAGCGCCCTTCCCATCCCGGCACCTCCTACGGCAAGGTCACCTGTGGTAGTGGATCCTTTGTCAAGTTGCAGGAACCTTTCTTTTGATGTGGAAAGAACTCGGCCAACCCTCCCTGTGGAGAGTGTGTACACACACGCATACACCCATGCACAGGGCGGGTGCCCGAGGCGGCTGCAGTGAGGCCCAGGGGTTGAACATACTCCATTTCCCACACTCAGCGGTAAAACACGTACAATTCACCATCTTAACCATTTTCAATGTGCAGTTCGGTACATCCATGTTGCCGTGCAGCCGTCACCCCGCCCATCTCCAGAGCGATTTCTCACTTTTCCAAACTGATTCTTTGCTCCCCTCAAACACTCACTCCTATGCCCCCTGAGGACCCCCCAGTTTACTTTTTGTCTCCCTGAATCTGACGACTCAGGGACTCGTCCGAGCAGAATCACCCAGTATTTATCCTTTTGAGCCCAGCTCTTTTCACTCTGAGTAATGTCCATGTTGTGGCAGGGTCAGAACAGAGGGATGGATGGATGGAGGGACTGACCCACGATGGACCACATTTTGTTTACCTAGGGTTGCTGCCCCCTCCTGGCTGTTGTGAGTAATGCCGCTGTGAATCTGGCCATACAAATACCTGCTCAAGTCCCTGCTTCAGGGTTTACAGCCAGGAGTGGAATTGCTGGGTCATGTGGCAAGCCTTTTAATTTTCAAAAGAACTGTAAACCCTTTCCCACAGTGTTTGCACCATCTTACATCCCGCCAGCAATGCACAGGGCTCCGATCTCTCTGTCCTGGCACTTTCTGCCATCTTCCCTGTTTTGATGGTGGCCTTCCTGATGGGGGTGCAGCCTGCTGGTTGTTGAGTCTGGACTCTGCCCAATGTGGGTCAGTTTCTCTGAGGAAGAGAGGTTTTGGGCAATGCCCACTTTTCAACACCCATGGGCAAGCCAGGCCATTGATGCTCCCTGGAAAGGGTGATGACAGGGACAGGGGTGTCCTCTCTGATGTCCCCAGGACTGCAGGACCATGCCTCTTCCTTCCTGAGAGCTCCAGCTGAAGTGTCCCTGAGTGGGAGTAAGTGTTCGCCCCCCCACCCCCACCCCCCGCCCACAGGCCTGGAACAGCGGCTGAGAAACTCGCATACCCGGGGTCTGGGGAGCTCCTCCAGCTGGGCTCTCTCCTGTCCTCCCTGAGCTGTGCAGGGAGCGATGTGGGCGGCTTCACAGCCCTGTCCCCCTTTCCACCCTCTTGGCTGAGTGCCTGGCTGCTGTTCTGCTCTGCCAGGAGGAAATGCCCCCCCCCGCACCCCCCTCCCCACAGAGCTGGGGAGGCTGAGTCCTCAGGACAGCTCTTTCCTCTGGTCCATGTTTGCCTCCCAGCTTTCATTGTGGGGACTTCTCTGTTTATGTTGCTGCCTTTCCATTGTAAAAGTCACAAGACAGCCAGCCTTGCCCCTCCCACCGGCCTCTGCCCCCTGCAGCTTCTCTCCTCCCAGAAGGCTCCTGGATCAGCCCAGGCCTGGAGGCTGTCTCAGTCACATTCTCTGCTCTCTGTAGTTCCCCGTTGCAGGGGCCACAGCAGAAGTGCAGGATCATATTGCTGAAAGCAGCAGGTGTCTTTGGGGGACGGGGGTGGGGAGTGTGGGGGCACTGGTGGTGACAATGGGATCCTGCTACAAAGTGTGTGTGACAGGAGAGAGGGAGCGCTTCTCGGGAAAGAGGCTGGGGTGGGGGCGTGGGCTTGCCAGTGGACAGAGCAAGAAAGGGCATCTTGTCAGGGGTCCCAGCCGAAGCCATGTGGGCCAGGAGAGGGCCCCTGAAGGATGGGACTGTCCAGGCTCCAGCCCCTGGCCGGAGGGCTACATGCAGGCAGCTGCTCACAGGTTGGACCAAAAGGTGTACCAACATCCATGTAGGTGGCACCTGTTGGCTTCAGAGGGCACCTGTGTGTGGCCCTGCCTTGCTGGGATGCAGGCCTCCTCACCAGGACCATGTGGTCCTGATAGCAGGTGCTGGCAAGGGGAGGGGGCAAGAGTGAGGCCAGGTGCCAGCACTTCTAAGCCCCTCCTGGAATCCAAGGCTTCAGGCACCAGAGACAGAGAAGAGACTCCTGGAGTTTGGGGTGTCTGCACTTGAAGTAGGAAAAGCCAGCTGTGGTGTGCTGGGTCCTGCAGTACACTCAGAGACCCTGCAGTTCCTCTGTCTCCCCCCCATGCCAGTACACACAGACTGCCCTTGGAGGAGACCCCTCATGTGCCCACCCCAGACTCTGCACCCCACCTCACTCTGGGACCCCACCGTAAAGAGCACCAGGAATAGAGCAGACCCACAGCTGAGCCACATCTCTCGGGGACTTGCTCCTTGCTGTCCTCCCATGGGGCTGTCTTGCTGCCCACCCAGGGGCCCAGGGCCAGGATGTGGCTTCAGAAAGCTTGGAGGCTGCTCACTCAGGAGGTGCTTCTCTCCCACCGTCTGCGTCTTCTGCACTTTGTCCGCATCCTCCAGGTTCCACCAGCCCTTTGACAGCAGCTGGGGTCAGTCTGAGGTGACACAGGGCCGGGCCCCTGGTCTTTGTCCCCTGCTCCCTGGATGGAGGGGGGGAAGCACTCTGACAATGCTCTTGAGTGACCCAGAGGAACAAAAGAAGGCCCTTGAGGGTTTAGCGTGGGGACTCTGTAAGCCAGGACTTGGCTCCGGGGACCCACCTGGGCCTTGAAGAACACAAGGGGCCCTCTTATCGCACTGGGCTTTGCTCGGTACCTGGTGCCAACAGCCCTCAAGGTGGCCCTGGGCGGATGGTGCTCCCGCATGGTCTCAAAAAGACGTTTAAACTCCACAAACTCGGACCCCTGCAGGTGAAACTGCAGCCTGGCGCCGTAGATTGCAGTGTGGGTTTCCCACTCCCTGTGTGGTGGTGGCTGGGGCCCCAGGTGATGGCTGTGTGAGCTGGCAGCTGGGAAGTCACAGGCTCCAGTGCTTTCTGGGGATGGGGTGGGGGGAGCCTAGACTGTGACTCCCTCTCCCGCCCCGGCTCCCACCTGCCCAGACCGCTGCCCAGCTATTCCAGAGAGGCTGCTCCTGGCTGGGGGCAGGTGGGAGCCAGGGCTGGGGCCAAGTGGACAGACGTCAGTGAAGAGCCACCAGACCCACCTTGCACAGAACCTGTCAGTTCCCAGCTGGAGGGAACCCAAGCCATGTCTGCCCTTCCCTGGGCCACACCGTGTTCCTGCCCTCCCCAGGACAGGGGAGGGTCTGAGCCCCCTCCTATAACTCCTTGGCTCCAGTGGGGCCAATCCATCTCCTCTGGGTCCTCGGCCTGAGCCTGGAGCAGGCAAGTGGACAGGTGGACAGACAGACAGATGGTCTCAGGAGGCTGGGTAAGGCAGAAGGTGTTAACACACCAGCCCGCAGCTGGGAGCAAGCCGTTTTTTTTGCATGTTGAAATGCATCCTAAAGGGGGGCTTCTTTGGGAAAGTTCTGTCTGTTAATCCATCTTTCTATGGAAAGAAGGAAATTATTCATAATTAAAAAGTAATAATGATGTGGTGGGCAGGAACTCGGCTGTACGTTACCCAGAAAGGAGGGCTAGGGTGGGCAATCTATTTTTATCGGTCTCCATGGTGATGGGAATTTTGTTTACAGTGATTTTTTCCCCCTCATTCTTCAGTAAGGCAATTGCTGGTTTGCATTTTGTTAGGAAATGCAGCTACAAGACCCCCATTCAGACAGGAATAGGGCCCGAGGGGGATGCCCAGGGAGCTTCCATCCAGCTGCCCAAACGCAGCTGAGTCCCCCTGCCCGTCCTGTCCTGCCTCTACTGCCCCTGGCACAGCCTCAGAGTCCCGTTGGTATCTCCTGATCCCCCAGAGACCATGCTACTTGTCCATGGATGGGTCTGGTGGGCACTGAGGCCCAGGTGGGACAGCAGCCGTCTGCCTGTGGAAGCCAGTGTGTGTGGCTGCTGGCCAGGCCCCAGAGGATGGCCCAGGCTGGACGCAGGTGCAAGAGCTTTCTGGGCCTCAGGCCCCTGTGAGCTTGCTGCTGGCTGCCCAGTGGGCTGCTCTCCAGCACCCTGGCCACACCTGCTCCATGCCCAGGTGCGCACCTACAGAAGGGTCTCTCACCAACACTGAGGTCACCCTCCCACCACCTCCAACTTGCCACACTCCAGGTGGAACTCGCCTCCTGGGTATAGCAGCTACAGTGAGGGGGCAGCAGGGCTAAGTATTCTGTGCAGTGTGCAGCCCACATCACAGTGAATCCTGTTTGCTCCCGCTACCCCCATTTCACAGGTGAGGAAGCTGAACCCTGACAGCAGAGCACCTTGCTGGGGTCCCACAGGCCACAAGGCGGGGGCAGGATGGGCACAGCCAGCTGACTCTGGGGCCTGCATTTTAGGCAGCCTAGTGAGGGCCCATGTCCCCTGCAGACACAGCTCCTTGAGGTTTTTGCAGTTTTGTCCCTGGCCTGGTACCAGGCACACAGTAGGTGTGCATGTAACGGGAATGAATAGAAGAGTGATTCCCTGCTGCTTCTGTCTCACTGGGGAAGGACCCGAGAAGGAGGCCCCTCCCAGAGGGCTCCTGGCATTCTTCCTTGATGTTGAGCCCCCGATGCCCACCCTGAGTGGGAACCTGTCCCCACTGCCCTGCGGAAGTGATGACCCCAAGCCCAAGGGGCCTGCTGTCCTCCAGTCACCTCTTCTCACTAAAAGGTGGAGCCTGATTTACCGTCTTGCTCTGTGAGTCATTGCTGTTTCTATCTGGTCTCTCAGCAAGAGAAATCCACTTAGAACAGGGCAGGCTCCCGGGCCTTTATCTAGCCATGGAGGGAGTTATTTGTTCATCCAGAAGACTTGTATTCTTACTTTCCCTAAAAACACATGAGTATGCGCAGACCCAGGTAGGGGTCACGTCTTCCCTGGATGTTTGCGACAACTTGCGTGCCCCCTTACAGGACCCCAGGGGTGGAGGCAGCACAGGGCACTCCTCTGTGCCCCCAAGATACCACACCACAGTGCTGGGCACTCAAGAAACAACCCAAGTTGTTATATGCCTTCCCTTCCCATCGAGGAGGGAGACAAATATATGTAGCTGCCCCAGAATTACAAGAACGAATTTTGTCACCCACTGGAGCTAATTCCATGCAGTTTGGGGAGGGCCTTCAGAGGTTGTCAGGCGGGAGGATGTTTGTGCTGCCGCCGCCTCCCGTTTGTGGGCAGGAGAGGAATCTCGGGGCACCCTTTGTCCATCATTCACCCCCCAGCAGGACATGCCTCCCTTTCCACAATTTCTATCAATCAGAACTAAACTGGGGATTTAATGGTGGGAGGAACAACAGGCAGTTGACAGCCTTGACCCCACTGGCCTGGCCCAGGGAAGAAGCTGGTGGTATCCTTGAGGGCACCGATCAGGGAACTTGGCAGGAAGGGCTGTGAGAGCTGACCGGCTGGCCATGGCAGGGTCAGGAACACCTGGGAGCCCGGGTGGGAGTCGGGGCTGGGGCAGTGGTGTGTCTGCCCCGGTCCCGGCACCAACATAGCAGGGAGAACAAGAGGACAGAGGGTCTGCCCTTGTCTGCCTGGCTTAAGTCCTCCACAGACATGTGGAAAATGAGAAAACAACTCCTCAAAATAAATTGTAACCAAAAGATAGAGATGAGAACATCCACAGCAGCTCTGTATTCGTAAGAGTCCAGAAGTGGACAGAGCGCAGACGCCCGTCGGCAGGAACATTAGGAATTTCACACAACCCAGAAAAGGGAATGAGGGCTGGGGCCTAGGCGGTGGGCGAGAGGAGGTTGGTGAGCTCCAGACCTGTGTGGTCGGGGAGAAGCCGGAGGGAACAGTGACACAGAACAGGCAGGACTGGTCAGTGCTAGGACAGTGTTTACACAGTGGTTGGCGGGGGCTGGGGGGTAAAGGCTGGAAAGGACCATGGGAACCTTTCGGGGCGGTGAGGGCGGCTCGGCTGTGTCATTGGCAGATGTGTACATTTCATCCACAGGAGACTTTTATCTCCAAAGACACGAGGAATTGTAAGCAAACGTAAGACCAGTTAGTGATAAACACACCCAGGCATCAGAGGGAAGTGCCCAAACTCTGCAGCTCACTTTCACAGTCATCAGAAATAATCAGCCAGGCCATGGGCGGGAGGAGGTGCGGAAGGAGGGGCAAGAGCTGGACACTCGATGGGGATGGGGCGAGAACTGGACAGAGTGCGATGGGGCAACGGCAGGAGAAGCCAAGCGGTGGGGCTGCAGGCATTGCCCTTGTCATCCTCAGACTTTTTCGACTTCTCTGAGCCACTGGGTCCTTTGTGACCTCTCATGGCTGCCCTCTGTGTCCTTTTGTGTCCCCAGCATCCTCGGACCAGCTGTGGGATCTGGTCATGGAGGGCTCTGCAGCAGTGTAGGGGCCCGCGAGGTCAGTCTCCCCACTGAGGCTGTCCACTTCAGAGCCTCTGAGGCCCTCCAGGCCAGGCCATGGCAATGTCTGTGAGCTCTGTTACCTGGCATCCCTCATGCCCCAAGTGTGGACTCTTTCAGTCCACAGAGTCAGCTCCTGAGGGAGCAGCTGGCACCTTGCCAGGCCCCAGAGGGGTGGCTGGGTGGTGAGGGTTCCTGTCATTGCCTCCCTGCCTGGACTCAGCCCTGAAGCTTTTCCCAGATCCTTCTCTCCCCGTCACCCTTCCCCAAGTCTGTGTCTTTGGACCAGAGTCGGGACAGGACTCTGCCTTGACAGGAGGAACTGTAGATAAACCAGCATCCTGCGACGTGTGCCTGGTGGGAGCAAGGCAGGAGATGGAGGGGAAGGGGTCTGGGCAGCACAGATGCCCCGAGGGCAGGCAGAGCCCCTTGGGGTGTTCCCAGCTCAGTGCTCAGGCTGGAAGCTGCAGGGGACTCTGAGTGGCTGGAGTGGGTCAGAGGCCTGTGGCTGGAGGTGTGTTCCTAGGAAGGCCTGGAGTCTGGAAACCAGGCTTGTCTACTTGGTGGCAGGTGTCCCTGACAGAGGCGTCCATCCATGGATGCACCTGAGGCTGGGGACCAAGCCTGAGCCCCCGGTGGGGCTACCCTGCTCTAATTTGTACAGAGACCCTACTGTGGGGACCTGGTTATACCCAGAGGGCATAGCTGGAGGGCAGTGGTGTAGACCTGGTCAGCTAAGGGCGTCCTAGGACGGCCTGGCAGGCCAAGGGGTGACTGCCAGGTCCTTAGGCAGGTGAGCCTGAAAGACAGCAGGGAAGGGTCCAGTCCTGCTGTTCCCTGCCCCTCGACAAGCCCCAAGGGGATAGGACTGGGGCTCCAGGCACAGGAGAGGGAACCAATGTTCCCCCCAGCTGCTGTCTCTTCCCTTCTGGGGTGAGTAGGGGCTGAGGGCTAAAGGCACTCTGGTAGGAGTATTGTCCCTTTAAGCAGCAGGGTGAACAGGAGGCCCTTACAGGAGGTTGTGACCTGAGGAGCCCGCTCTGCCCTCTCTCTGCTGAGCACGTCCAGTGCACCAGGCTCCTGCAGGCCCTGGTTCTCGGCAGTTCCACGACACCCAGGTGGTGCGTGCTGCTTTCGTCCCCATGGCAGAGGTAAGAAAACTGGGACTCAAGGAAGCTGAACAAATCACAACCAGGTCAGAGGTAGAAGGTGCACTGGCCAGGGACTGTCTGACCCCAAAGTACTCTCTAAAATTTGATGCCCTCGCCCAGCACAGAGTGGTCATCCGGTCATCCCATTGTTCAGCTTCCCATGTTATGGGTGAGGACGCTGACAGCCAGAGATGACAAAGTGCGGCCAGAATAGCCCTGGGGCAGCATCCAGGCTGGTACCCCTTTCGTGTACCACTCATCTGGGGGTCCCTGCCACCCCACGAGGCTCCTCCTGCCTCTGTGTCCCCCATGTCGGGGGGCCCCCTGCGCCCACTCCAGCGGGAGCCCTTACGGTTTCTCAGGGATCGTTAATACCCGCCAGCAGCAAGCAAACAAACTCCCTGCTCCATTTATCTCACAAGGCTCGCGATTTAATTAGGTTTTCCAGTTTTCCGCCTGTCCTGGGCCAATCACTCCTTAAAACAGTGGAGAATTCATTTGCACCTGCTGTCAGAAAGCATCTCTCCCCAGTTAGAAAAATAATTAAGCCATCATCACACATCAGGGGTAATGAATCACCATTTTTCATTCGGTTCTCAGGTCGTTTGTTTTCTAGCACTGGCAACGGAGGTGCAGACTAAATTTGAGCAGCAGCCAAATGGATCCGCTCCCCTGGCGGCCCGTCCCTCCCTCCCTCCCTGCAGACCCCCTTCTCCTGGAGCAGTGCTGGGGCACCGTGGCCTCTGAGGAGGCCGGGTCCCTTCTTGTCCCCAGCCCTGGGCCCCTGCTAGAGGGCCATAGGCAATTTCCTGCTCTGCTGTTTCTGGGGTCTCTGACTCCCAGGTGGCCACTCTCCAGGTAACATGGAAGGTGTCACCTGTAAGACACAAGTTTCCTGGGACTGTGGTACTAAGTGACCACAGTTGGGGGTCTTAGATAACAGCACTCACATGATCTGGGGGCCAGAGCCTAAGATCAAAGTGCCAGTGAGGGCCTGAGGGAGGGGCCCTCCTCTCCTTCCCAGCTTCTGTGGCTTCAGGCTATCCTTGGAGTTCCTGGCTTGTGTGGACATGTCATTCCAAAGTCTGCCCCTGCTGTCTCGTGTCCGTGCCTTCTGTGTCAAATCTGCCTCTCCATTCTCTGTCCCAGTCATTGGATTCAGGACCAGCCCCGGGTGACAGCATCTCCAGGTCCTTAACTTGATGACACCTGCAGAGACCCTTTTTCCAAGTAAGGTCTCATTTGCAGGCTTTGGAGGGTTAGGTCTTAGGCATATCGCTTGGGGGTGGGAGGGCATAATTCAACCCACTGTGGGGGTGAAACTCATATCCCTCTGGATATTGTGCTCATCAGATGTTCCATACACAGCAGCAACCTGGCCCCTTCCTCCAGGGCACCCCCTTGCAGGACAGGTGGGCCAGCAGTCAAGGGGCTTGGGGCCACCTGCCTTAACCCATAGGTCAGGTACTTGGGGCTCACAGGAGCACTCCACCCTGGAACTTCAGACCCAGCATGAGGCTGGACCAAGGAATACCCCCATTCACTGGGGTTGTGGGGTAGGGGGAATTGACAGGGAATATTGGGGGGTCCTCCTCTTTAGAAGGGAAACGAAAGAAATTTAAGTCCCCCTTTCCCACCTCCTGCCTCTCCCTCTGCACCAAACCCAGGGTTTCATACATGTTGGAAACACACACAGGAAGCCAAGTAAGAGGCTTGCGTTTGTGACTCTCTCAAGGTTGTGTCATTGATTGATAGATTGGCTGCAGGAACTCAGTGTTCCTAGAGGGGTCTTGGGGCTGACTAGCTCTTTCTTTCCGTGTTTGGTGGAAGTTGACCTATTTGGGGGTAGTACCTACATTCCACCACCCGGTGGCGCCCGTAAGCCATGGAGAGAGTGGGGCCGACACCCCGGTGGAGCGGGACTGGGGTGTGAAGGCGACCTGAGAGCAGAGTCCCCAGGATCCTCATTTTGCTGTATCATTCACGCGTGAATTCATCTTCCCTGCTGACCAGCCGTCGTTCTAGAAAGAGCCTTGTGAGCGCGCCATGGCCAACCACTCTGAAGCACAGCACAGGTCACATCTGAGCTGAGCAGTGGGCCGCATGGGCCCCACTTCGGAGGTGTGGAGTTCCAAGGTGCATCTTTCTCTGGTCTTCAGAGCAGGAGTTCTCCAGAAAGGGCGGAGAGCCAGGCTCTCTACAGATAGCATCAGGACACTGTGCCCTCCCTAGGTGGCCTGGCTCTGATGGCAGGGACCTCCAATGTCAGGACAGTGGCAGAGCTGGCAGGAACCCTCAGCCCAAAGCATCCAGGCCCCACCCTGAGATGTTTGTGGGGTAGGGGCTGCAGGAGGCCAGGAAGGGGTCAGGAGCACCGGGCCCTGCTGACCATGAGGTCTTCTCCTGCATGTCTCAGCTTCATTCTGTGTCTTTCGTCCCTGGTCAATCCCTGGGCACCCACCCAGCCACCTCTTTCTCCAGCACAATGAGTCGGGGAGTGTGGGTTTCAGGGTCCCTGGTTCATCTCTTCAGTGTCAGACTTTCTCTCGCTCCATACCTGGTCCCAGAGACCCTGCTCTGATCCAATCCCACCTGTGGTGGTAAGAAGTCTGCAGGGGGCTCCCCTCCCCCTCCTGGGCCCCTTAAGGTATCTGCAGGTCAAGACCCGGCTGGGTGACCCTGAAGTCCCAGGCCCCTTCTGAGCAACAGGGAGCTACTTCTCGTTCAGGGAGTGGGAGCCAAATGATTCTGCATTGGAGATAAGGACCAGGAGGCGGGAGCGGCCAAGTCTGTTGTTCTCCAGGGAGGAGCTGAGGCAGACACAGGGACTAAAAATAGCTTTTCATCACGGACATTGTCTAATCTTGGGGTTTTAACAGCATTTCCCTCACTAAATTAAAGGTAAACTTTGTCCTTTTTTTTTTTTTTTTCCTGTCTGCTGGGACACATGGCCTGCTGAGACCTTGTACAGCCACCCTGGGGGATTTTACCAATCTAATGACCCCCGGGGGTGAAGGGTCCTCCCTGAACCACTGCAGTGAAAGGGCCAGGTGCCCACCCTGCCCTCTGCAGGAAGTCAGCTCAGCCGTGACACCAGGTGCCCACCCTTCCCTCCACACAGAACCAGCACAGCCATGCCAGGTACCCACCCTCCCCTCCACACAGAACCAGTGTAGCCATGACACAGGGGCCTACCCTCCCCTCCACATGGAACTAGTACAGCCTGAAACCCTTCACCAAAGCAGGGTGTGGGCCAGCCATGTGGGCACAGCTTCCCTTGGGCAGCCCTTCCCTTGCTGGGCCTGCTTCCTCATCTGCAGGATGGTGTGATGTCACCACTGTCTGAGTGTCCCCCATAACAAAGTGCCACCAACTGAATGGCTCCAAACAACATTGTGGAGGCCAGAAAGCCCACATGTAGGTGTCCGCAGGGCTGCACCCGCTCTGAGAGTCAGGATAGGATCCTCCCGGTCCCTACCCAGCTGCAGGGCTCCGGCAGTGCTTGGTGGTCCTGGGCTTAGATGGACCCCTCTTCAGCTCCACCTCCGTCCTCACCAGCCTTCTCTCTGTGACATTGGATTAGGCCCCCAACGATCTCACCCTGGCCTGATCACATCTACAGAGACTCTATTTGCTAATAAGGTCCCATCCACAGGTGCGGGGGGTGGCATTTCAATGTCTTAGGTGGGAGGGAATACAGTCCAAGGCTTAGCTACTCACAAGTTGTTGGGTGTGTCAGGTGAGTTCGCCTGAGACAGGGTTGGAATCTTGCCTGGCCCCTATAAACACCATGTGACCGTCAGCTGCATCATTATTCCTATTTTTTTGTGTATTAAGATTTCTCAAGTTAGCTCAGATCTGTCAGCCACAAACCACTGATGATCAGCAAGCTGCCTCCCACCTGTACCAGCTTTCCACACTGGGACGGGAGGACGCCTTCAGCCTCTCGCCTCCTGTCCACCTGTACCAGCTTTCCACTCTGGGACAAGAGGACGCCTTCAGCCTCTCCCCTCCCTATGCAGAGGTGCAAACTGAGGCAAAAAGGCTCAGCCTGGGCCAGGCGTCCCTCCAGGCTGGATGCTCCAACACTTGGTGGGGGTTCTGGAAGGTTCTGGAAGCCCTCCTTTCTGGTGCGTGAGACTCCTGAGGCCTAACAGGATGAGAGCAGAGCTCAACACTACTGGTAATTTTTTTCTTCTTTTCCAAGTACTAGACTGGGCCCTAATTACTACTCAACTATGAGACCCTAAGCCAGGGGTCCTGCCAAGGCCCCCAGAGCCTCTGCAGACTCTGAGCACTCCCCATCTTTGAACACACGTGATACTGCCTGCACCCCAGTATCTGAATGCTCAGGGTTAGAGCATTCTCAGCGGCTGCCCGACACATCATTCACAGAGTCTCAGGGTTATCTGGGAGGCAGATGTCATCGCTACACCCTTGCGGACACTCCACGTGTCGCCGTAGCTCTGGGTGCAGGCCTGGGGCACCCGACGTTGCCTGCTGGCATCAGACTGTTGGGGACTGAGACAGCCCCTCTGGCCCACTCTGTGGATGAGAAAGTGTCCATAAAGCTAGAGGGGCCCAGAGCCCTGGCACCCGCAGGTGGCACCAGGTTTCAGTGGTGACTTCTGTGACACAGTTGGGTCTTCTTAGCAGTGGGACCCATTCATGAAGGGGAAGGTTGAAACGAGATGTTAACCAGACTTCCCCAAGCCAGGCCCTGCAGCCAGCTGACTGGGCCTGAAGCTCAACCTTGCCCTACAGGAGTTTCGACAGGAAAATTAGTTCCAAGAGCAGGATTTTGATGACTTGTCTGCACTCTTCTGGGGATCAAACTTCTTAAAAGAATAGTTGTTTATCTGAGTGTGAGCAGCAGTGGTACAGCAAGTGGCAGGGAGGACCTGTCTGACGCTGGGCTGGCTGTGAGACGTCTCCCGGAGACACTGGTGCTGTGGCGATGAGAAAGGACATTTCTTTATGCCTGAACCTGCCTTCAGCTGGGTCTGCTGGGAAGCCAGGTTCATGCTCCACCACCATCTCAGCCTATTATGTGTCCCTGCTCTGTGAAGGGGACTTGTTTTTCCCTGAGACCTCCCTGCCTTAGACTTCTCAGACCCAAGACGGGAGGAGCCACCTGCACTCGGGAGGGCCCAAGCTAGGTCTAATGCTGGACATTTGACAGCTGGACATTCTAGATAGTTTTTAACTCAGGAACTGGCCCCACTCTCGGCCTAGGGCCCAAGGGACACCCTTGGACAGGCACCAGATGGGGCTGCCCAGAGCTAGCCTACCAGCTGTAGCCCTTCTGACATGGGGTCCCTTTTTGCCTGGAGAAAGTGGCAGAAAGGTGTCCAGCATTGTTGAGGATGTGGCCTCTCCCTGCTCAGAGAGCCCGGGGACAAGGGTCCTATGGGGGAGTCCAGATAAAATTCTAGAAAATAAAATCAAGGAAGTTCTTCCTCTCTTTCTGGAATTACAGTGGTGGGAAAGGCCAGATTCATTTCCAGGGGCGAGGGTCCCCTCTTCCTTAGGATGTGCATCTGAAATAGGGAAATCAGAAGTGGCAAGGTGGAATGGGCCATGGGGCAGCCGAGGTCATGCCTGTGCCCCTCAAACCTGTAGATAAAGGGAGCTTCAACCTCTGCCCCTCTGCCCTGGCCTTGTCCAGCCTGGTCTCAGTTGCCCCAAGAGGATGTTTTCTTCCCACTGCTGTTCAGGAAGCTGGGCTGCAGCCAGGAGTTAGGAGGCAGGGTTTAGAGGAAAGGTCCCTGCCGGCCCCAGGCAGAAACGTGGCTTTGCTTCTGCCTTGATTCTTCTGAGACATCTAGGCTTCTGGGGAGGTCTGGTGGCCCAGACATCTGCAGGTCCTGGCAACTTGTGTACCTAGCTGACCGTGGACCCAGATGCTAGAGCACAAAGCTGGTGGCATGTGAGGCTTCTTGCACCCCAGTAGTGCACCTGTGCCCCCAAGTCTGATGGTGAGACTGGTAGGTGTCACAGATGAGGGTCCTCTGCCCTCTGCGGGAGGCTCCACACCCACAGCCTAGACAGGCAGTCTAGACCCAGGGCCAGCAGGGTTCCTGTGCACAGCCCAACTTGGCCCCTCACTGCTGTTGACCTGAAGTAAGGGACTGTCCCTGTGCCTCAGTGTCCCCATCTGTAAAGTGGGAGAACAGTCCCACCCCTTGGGGTTGGAGGAGATGACCCACGGGAAGCACTTAGGCCAGCGTCTGGTCACTGTGACTGCCAGATGGGCGCCAACTGTCTCTGTCCAGTGCAGAGGGGCCTCACTCTCTGCACCCATGCACCATGGACATGTCCTGGTGTGTCTCCTTTGCCGATCTCAGCGAGAGGGCTGTGTCTGCTCCCTGTCCTAGAGTGGTCAGCAGGGGACGGTCCAGCCTGTCAGTGTGTGAAGCTGCTCCCTTCCTGGCCTAGCACCACGGTGATGGCCTGGGGTGGACGATGAAGCCAGATTCTGCTTTTCTGAGGGAAGAGAGACCCTGCCTGTGCTCAGAGGGCCCTGGAGCCCCTTGTCCCCATGGCAGAGCTGGGCTTGCGGGGGTGACTGTCAGAGTGACATGCTGCTGGCAGGGGCTGGCCACGGGAGCTCTTCCACACACCTGGCTGCCTTTCCATCCTGTGCTGGGCCCCCTCAGATGCTCAGGGCCTTGGGCCACAGGCAAGGAATCGAGTCATGTGGTGCTCAAAGTCCAACATACTGGGGCCTGATGGCCACCCGCCATGAGCAGCTCCCATCAGTGCCCGCCACCGCCACAAGGTGGCGCCAGGGACCACGCAAACAGAGTGTGCCGCCCGCCCCCTCCACCCCCCTCCCCACCAGCTGCATACTCCCAGGTTTGCTCCAGGGGCCAGGCATCTCCACCCGGGAAATGGAGCTAATAACAGCGCACCATGGAGCTGATTCCAGAGAAAGTCGAGGCGGCCTCCCCGCCCTGCATCTGTGCTCTCACTGGCTGGCTATGCAGTTATTCCTGAATCCAAATGCAGGTAGCAGAGAGAGGCAGCTCAGCGGACTTTGTAGCCACTTGGCTTTGAAATCCCACCTCTGCCCCTTACAAGCCGTGCAGTCCCCAGCACAAGCTCTAACCCTCAGTGCATAGCAACAGTGACAGCACCAAGCCCAGTGGGGCTGGCATCTTGTGGCTGTCACTGGGGCTGTTCGTGATCTTCTGGCTCCTTCTGCTTCTGGGTCCAGCAGGGCACAGCCCTTCCTGCCCACATGAAGGTAGGTGCTGTCCTGTGACTTGCTTTGGCTGATGAGATGGGAGTGGAGGTGCATGTGACTTGGCAGAAGTTTACAGAATCAGCGTGCAGGGAACCAGACTCTTATCTGGCAACCAGCAGGCAGCTGCTCCATGAACTCAGGCTCTGGAGGGCAAGAGTTGGGCCCACAGCCCACAGTGCCTTGCGTGCCAGAGACGCACCTGTGTCTGTGGCAGAAGTCTGAGGTGGGCTTGTCTGTTCCTGAGCACAACCCCACTCTGGCTGGCTGAGACCCTCTCCCTCCTCTAGAGCTTCTCTGTTGCTTCACAGTTATCTTAATGTGAGGATAATTATTGATTAACACACACGTTTCCTTTCCCCAAACTGAGAATCAGGCAAGAGCACCACTGAAATGTGAGATTCAAGCACATTGTGCACTGTGGGTGTGAGACACGGATACAGCGTAAGAGTTCCGAGGCGTTGTCCTCAAATACGCAGACCCTTCACAGGGACTGATTCAGTCTCCCCCATGAAGCCACCTGCCGAGAAGGGGCAAAGGCCTGGGGAACCTCTTCCATCACCAATATCTCCTCCCAACTCACTCCACTATCAGAAGACACAGGGTCAGTGGTTATGGGCCAGGAAGAAGCCAGGGAGGGGACACAGGACTCTGGTCTCCAGAGCAAACCTGGGAGTGTGCAGCCGTGGAGGGGGACACTGTCCATTCATGTGGTCCCTGGCGCCTCTTCATAGCAGTGGTGGTGGCGGGCACATGTGCACCAGTGGTCCATCTGTCTCCACATACACCCTGCCCCAATTCACACGCACACGCGCACGTACACGTTCACTCACATGTATACATGCGTGAGTACATCTCTGTGTGGGCCTCATTTCCTAAGCCCTAAAACCTAAATCCCTAATTTTTTAAACTAAAGCTAAATTTCTAATTACCTAAAAATGTTTAAGGTCAGATTAAAATCAGTGGCGTCACTCTAGGGGGCAGACAAGTCATGAACTTGAAATTTTGAGCAGTAGTGCAATGAGGCCTTGTGTATGATAATGCCCATGAGGAATGGCATAACGGAGGCCAAGGGAAGATAGGGGACCTGCCCGAGCTCTCACCAGTCCCAGAAGGAGAGCTGGGACTATAACCCAGGAGTATGGGTGTAAATGACTGCCCCAGGACAGCTTGTCATCGGTGTCAGGTTGGAGTGGGCGGTGTGCCCAGAGTGTACTTCCCAGCAGCTGTTTCTAAGGGGCATCTTGCCAGCACCACAATGGGCAAGTGGTCTCTGGATTCTCAGGCTGGGCCCCAATGGGATTGAACTTGTCACCAGGTCATGGTGCTGCAACCTTTACAATGACAATAGCAGCAGAAGAAACGGGTCTGTGGCAAAACCAAGCTCAGTATGCATGTTAAGAGACGTGGTGTCCACCTGTCCTAGGTCTGCTGGATGGGAGCCGAGGCGCCTGTGAGGGACGGGGCCCTGGCACTTTCCAAAGTCAGTGCAGAGTGCTGGAGAGGAGGTGGAGGAGGAGCCGCCATTGGCTCCCGATCGCCCCCAGGTCCCAGGTCGGGGGGTGTTGCTCAGGAACAGGGAACTCATTGGGACACCTTCTCTTTAGCTGGAATCTGCTCTGCTTTGGAAACAGAAAAGTGACTTTCCAGCCCTCAGTCCTCCTGTCCCCAGAAGCCTCCTCTCCTTCAAGCTGTTTTCTTTGGTGCCTTTAAATCATTAATTCATACTGAGGAACCATGGAGCACTGGTTCCCAGAGCACAGACCCCAGACAGGCAGCATCGGCCCTACCCAGCAGTGTGAAAATGCTTACAGCCCACCCCACCCGGTCCTGTGCAGCCAGGAGCTCTGGGAAGGTGCAGGGTGCAGGCTCCATGCTCTGACAGTTCTCTGGTGATGTGATACTCCCTTAAGGAGACCCACTGAGTCAGGGGTGGTGTGGGGTGGGGTAGTCGCCTTTTAACAATGGGCTCTCCCAAAGGGAAAAAAGAAAGCACATGCCAACTGCCATGGTGTAAATCCCCCCCCTCCCATGGCTGTCAGGTACAGGTGGCTCCTGCACACCACCAAGAGGGAACGGGGAAGTCCAGAAAGGGGGCTCCCAGGGACAGTGCCCTGGAGAACGTCCAGCCATGGTCACTTGGGGGTTTCATTCCAGGGGGCCCCAAACCTCCATGTTTTAATCCCCATTTCTCTACTGGTCACACACTCACTGGCTCCCTGAGAATTGAGTGACCCATGGGCATCTCTCTTGGAGAAGCAGTGAGTGGGAGAGGGGACCCCAAACTCAGAAGGTC
Source organism: Otolemur garnettii (assembly GCF_000181295.1). Lineage (NCBI taxonomy): Eukaryota > Metazoa > Chordata > Mammalia > Primates > Galagidae > Otolemur > Otolemur garnettii. The sequence continues at coordinate 3,161,952 of NW_003852413.1, forward strand.
ATGGGGTGCACCCCTGAACCCCTGCCCTGTCCCTGTGCCTCTGCCCCTGTGGGGGAGAGGGTTTGCAGGAGAGGCGGTCAGCAAGCTGCACCCACACAGGAAGGTCAACAGGCAGAGAATCCAGAAGCTTCTGCCTCCCTTCCCTGGGCCTCTTTATCCATCCCCCAAAGAGTAGGTTTTAGGGGAAAACTTTCAGATTTGTGGGGTAGCACATAACTGGATCCTGAGATGCCACGTATGACTGAACTCATGGGCTTTGCGGGGCTGGGGGACACGCCTGGTGGCTGCTGGAGCCGACAGCAGGGTTGGGAGGTGATCCTGGGGGCTGGGGGCCTTCAGGGTGGGGCCAGGAATGAAGCTCTGTGTGTAGCAGAGGTGTGGCAGGGGCCTGGCTCTCTCTTCCTTACGGGCAGGTGGAGGCCTCTCTCGCTCCCCTTAGCCAGCCCTGCATGTTATGGGTGGGCAGGTATGACCAGGTGGGGGCAGCCTTGAGACCACTTTTGGGAGGGGTGGTCAGGAGGCATGGGCACACCTGTCTCCCCTGCCCCCCACCCTGTGAAAGTACAAATCCTGCACCTCCCCCCCCACCGTGTACCTGACGTTATGCCTGGGGGGCAGCTCAGAACACACCTTCTCTTGCCCATGCAGGCACTGGGGATGATGAACACACATGTGCAGCACATCATGGGGCCGGGCATCCCTGAAGGGCTTCCTGCAACAGGTACCTGGCTGCCAGGAAGAGTTAGGTGAACTTGTCCCAGCGGCTGGGAGAGGACAGGCCAAGGGGAGGTGTCCATCGGGCTTCAGTGGCTGTCCACAGAGGGAGGCTGGGGCCCTGGGAGCCTGACAGGAGGGCAGAGAAGACCACAGGGAGTGGCCACCTGCCTCCTGATGTGGACATCCCAGCGTGGCCATGAGGGGGTGGCACAGCTGCAGGCGGGAACAAGTGACATTAGCCTGAGCATAGGAGCACTAGAGTTGGCTTAAATCCCCCCATTTAAAAAAAATATATGTATATGTAAAACACTCCTTTTTAAAGAAATGGCTAGATTTGGTGACTAAAGGGGGAGCATGCAGGTGGCAGGGCATCTGGACACAGCTGGAAACTATTTGAACATGTTTTGGAGAAATGAGGAAGAGGCCTTGAGATGTGTGATGAGCACCCCTTGACAAGGCCACCCACGTGGGGGGTGGGCTCCCCACAGCTCCACCCGCTTTTGGCTGTGGTCCTGCCTGGGTGCCCTGAGGCCCTGGAAGGACACTCCTGGATGCCCCTTAAGCTGTTCTGGGCCTGGGCATGATTCCCACAAGTCTGCCTGTGACACAGCTGTCTGGTCATGGCCTGTGGGCCATGTGGGGGTCCAGGGACAGCAGCAGAAGCTGTGTGGTCATGGCCTGGTCCATGCAGTCAGAGATCTGCCAACACACACACATGCTAGTACATGCAACCAGACGCATGTATCTGTACACATGCAATATATCCACACGTGTGTATGCACCCACATCGCGCACATGGCACACATCCATGCACAGTGCACACACATGCACACGTGTGCACACACATGCACACACCACATGCACACATCACACACAAACCTGAACACGTGCATGCACATTGCACACAAGTAGCACGTGCACACATCATACACCACCATGCACACATGCACACACGTGCACATATCACACCACCATGCACACATGCACACACATCACACAGCAACATGTTCATGTGTACACACATGGAAGCACACAAGTTAGTCTGGGCCTGCCCCCAGGGTGTGGCTGGGAGGAATGGGCTTCTTCCTCTTCTCCAAGTGCCTGATCCCCTGAGGTGTGGTCATGCGTTCTGGGAGGCAGGAAGAATCCCCTTCCTGTTGCCAAAGAAAGAAGCTGAACTATGTGCCCGGTCTGAGGCCCCCAGCCTGGTGGAGTGGAGGCCCGTGGGCAGCGCAGAGCCATGGAGAGGAAGAGCTCCCTGGCCCCTCGCTGGGTCCCCTCCAGCCTTTGGCTTTCTTCTCAAGCCCACAAGGGCCACACCGCCACGTTGGGGTGGAGCCAGTGACAGGCTGTGGCCCAGTAGTGTCCCTGCCCAGCCCAGGCCCTGCAAGAAGGCTGGGGCTGCTTTTCAAAAGCCGGGGGGTGGGGGGGGTGGGGCTGTTTGCAGGGATTCCGATGTGCCTGCTCCCCAGAGTGTGTTTGCCTTCGTATGTTTTAACTCACGCCTGTGAGTTGTTAGTGTAATAGGACTGATTTTTTTTAACCTTTGAGGAAGCTAGGTTTTCTGATGAAAGGCACCTAGGTACACAAAACCCTTTAATAGGCAGTGTAAAACTAGCTTTTATTGTAGGAACAAATGTTCATTACTGAAACTCACCCGGTGAAAACGCCGTGTGTAGGCACCGGTATGCCCAGGTCCCATGCTTGGACATTTGCGCCCAAAAGAGAATCTTCTAGAACCCTCGAGCCCCTGAGTCCTGCTTTCCCTTCTGTATTTGGTGCTAGAGATACTGGCCTGTGGGTGAGGCAGAAGAAATCATTTTAAAAATAGTGGAAAATTTTTGCAGTAGCAGGATTTCTGCCTTCCAGCTATCTGCCTTCCAATTCTGATTTCAGTTTTTTCCCTTATAAGCAAATTCGCCTTCCCAAGTAGATGCAATTACAAAACACAGGATCCCACCACATCGCTTGTGGACTTGGGTACCAGAGACGGTCAGTCCTCTGCCCCCACTCTACCAAGTGGGGTTGGTAGAGACATGAGAACTTTACCTTCTTGGGGTGAGGCTGGCAGGGGGTGGGGCCTAGCAGCCTAGAAGGGGTGGGACCCTAGAACACAGGGAACAGCTGGGCCCAGACGTCTAAAGGGTGGACATGCCCGAGGGCAGGGTGCCCATCGGGTATGGGACAGGAGCTCAGGCTGATGCTGGAGGAGGCTCCTGGCTCTGTAGGAACCTGGTGGGGAACAGCAGCTGGGGGCTCCCTCCACCTGTGCCAGGGTGCCCATGTCTCGTCACTGATATTTGGTGACAACATGAGGGCTCTGGCTTTAAACTGACCCCCCGCCCAACACTAGCTGCGACTCTAAGGGACAAAATTCTGTCCCTTACGGAATTTCCCTGCCTCCCCCATAGGAGGTGACAGAGCCCAACCAGAGGGCTTGCAGAAAGTGAGGCCGTGCACACGGTGTCGGGGAGTTAACCTCCATAGGTTTGGCATGCTGGGAGTTTTCAGACAACTCTGACCCTCATGGCCAGGAGCAGGCATTGCGGGATGAGGACATTGGCTTCAGAAGGGCTCCTGGACTGTTTCTGTGCCCTGCGTCCTCCCTGCCAGGGCTCTGGGCTGCTCCACGAGCGTCTTGGCAGAAGTCCGTTCCCTTCTCCTGCTGACCTTTGTGGGTCACGCCTGACTGCCTGTTGGCTGGCAGTGGACTCAGGGCCCTGGCATGTCTCTCTCTGTCCATCCTGGTGGGCGCTCTGATTTGGTCTGCCAAGGGCCTGACCCTGGGCTTCTTTGTGCCCTGGTGTGGGACCTGGAAGGTGCCCCTCCCAGGCTCTGCCAATCCCTCCCACCTCTGCCCTTCCTAGTTATTCCCCCATATTCCGTGTTTGGGGACAAGAGGGTGAAGTCTCAGGACTTGTGGGGTCGGCAAGGCCCTGGCGGGGGCTGAGAGTTATCACTCTCATCACAAAGCCCCTCCCACCACTGAACTTAGTTCTAGAAAGTGATTCTGATGTGGTTCCTGGGGACCCTTGGGCTGTCCCTCGATGGTGCTGGGGAATTGAGGTGGGGTATGTCCAGCTTGTGGCCTCTGGCTCAAGGAGCTTCTCCCTCCCTCCCTCCTGACATAGGCTCTGGGCTGACAGCAGCTGGCCAGAGTCCAGTTGTGCACAATCAGGGTTCAGCTCAGCCTGTGCAGTTCCTCTTCCACTGCAGGGTGACCGGGCTGGGGCCCCACCAGATGAGCTGGTGCTGGGCAAGTGGCCGTATGACTGTCTGAGGCCCTGGGTGGGCAGCTGGGGTAGGCCTGAGTCTGTTGCCTAAGGCTCCTACACTTCAGTTCCCGTTGTGTCCCTCTGCACATAGGTGGTTTGGAAACTCATTTGCAGATGCCACAGAAAGGGGACATTCTGAGGGCAGAAGGGCTCTCCAAAGTCCCCCCGGCTTAGGCCTTTGATGCAGCCTCCTCCCTGAACACTCAGTGCACCAGGAGATGCCCCGGAGAGGTGGAACACCTGCCTGGGAACAAGGAGGCCCTGAGGAGCAGACAGGGTGGGAGAGGGTGGCCAAACATCACGTGAGTGTCCCCATGCAACCCAGGCTTTGAGAGCATCCTCTAACAGACCCGCACTGGGCACCAGAGAGCCGCCTCCTAGAATTGTCAGTTTCCTTCTGGCCTTAGCTGGAGCCCCCTGTGAGCCAGGGTGTTCTGGAGGCTGGGAGCCCTCTCCGGCCCTGCACTCCCCAGCAGGTGCCACTTCCCCTCCTGCAGCCAGCCTGACTGGCCACGGGCACTTGGTAAAATGTCTTTGCTGAGGGTACCTGTGGCTGTGAGAATGTCTCATGAGGCCTGCTTGGCCTGGGGACTTGTGCCTGACCTGGAAAACTGGTTTTCCCCCCAGTGTCCTGCGTTGGGTCCAAGGCCCTGAAGGTTCTCCTTGCTGGTGGGTGGTGGTGTGCTATCCTGCCTGCCTCCAGTTCCCCGACTCTCTGTATCCCACACGGTCTCGGGGCCACCATATCTCTGAAATTACAGGCTGGGGACTCTGGGCCCTTGGGCTGGCCAGTGAGGCCTCTCTGTCCTTCCTGCAGTGTCTCCAGACCAGCATAGGCTACTCCAAGGATGGAGGGGGGTGGTGGTGCTGAGCTGCTCCATCCTGCAGCCACCCAGGGGCTGCCCTGACCCCCACTGACCAGGGCTTCTTGTTGCTTTCCTGGTGAGACACCCACAGAAAGTCCCCAGGAGCCCCCAGGCTGTGCCCTGTGCTGATTCCACTGGAACCTTTGCCGACACATAGAGGCAGGAGGCAGCCTCAGGGGGATCCCTCCAGGGACGTGTGTTCCTTCAGTGAGGAAATTTAATCAGCAGCAATTAATTCTCTGTCAAGAAAGCCCAAGATTTTGTGCCAGAAAGGGAGAAAAAGTGACTAAATCTTTGATCAAACAAGTGTGTGTACCGAAGGCTCGATATAGTTAACTACTTTTCTCTGGCGTGTCGCTGTGGCTGGGGGCAGGAGATGGGGCCTTTACTCCATCCTGGGTGCTTGAGGGGAGGCAGAGGTGGCCACATGTCCAGCCACATTAGGTTCCAGATGGGGAGGATGCCAGACAACCTGGGCCTCAGTGAGGGACAGGCAGAAGAGGAGGGTGGCAGGAGCCCCAGGCCCTGTGATCTGATGCCATCCTTGCTTTATGGACACACCTTGTGTCCCATCCCCCTGTGTGCTGTGGTCAGGGACTGGCCCCCAGGGCTCTGGTGAGGGCTGCAGCATGGGTCTGCATTCTGAGTGTGAGGGAGGGAGGGAATGATTTAGAAGAGTGCCCACCCTGCCCCAGGGCACATGTCCCAATAGCTGAGACCCATGGCGATGGTCATTTAAATGAGCCACCCAACTTAGCTGCCTGGCCTGCCCACCTTGAACCTCAGCATGGGCTCAGCAAGACTCTAGGGATGTCCTGCCCTGGCTCCCCTTGCCTCAAGGTGCAGGGAGGCTGGGCGGGCACGGGCCAGGTGTTGGGGGGCTGCCCAGGGCCACATGGCATTGGAGGGGGGTGCCAGGCTGGAACCTCAGAAATACATGTGTGATGTGGCTGCCTCTGCTTCAGAGAAGGGGTCACCTGTGGCTGTGTCAAGCACATCCAGAGCCTGTTCACAGGCGCCCTGCCCCCAGTCCTTCTTTTCTGCCATGGAGGGTGTGGGGGCCGAATCTGTCCGAGAGCCACCTGAGTAGCACCCCATGCCAGCCAACATGTGCACACTCGTGGGGAAGTATCATCTTTTTGCCAAGATTCAGGGAGCTTGGTAACACACATGGTGGGCACAAAAGGGGAGGCTAAGCCCCCAGCACTGAGTGCTCTAGAACAGCCCCTTCCCTGAGGTCACAGCAAAGGCCGCCTCCGCCTCCATCAGCAGCAGGTGTCTGAGTCCCTTCAGGACACAGCAGGGGCCACCTCCATCAGCAGCAGGGGGCATCCGAATGCCTGTTGTACCAAGTTTGCTTCAGTTGATGTGACTGTCTGCCTCATCGGCTGGAGGCACCGTGGCCCCAAAGAAACCACATTGGCATGGCGAGGTGCGTCTGTACCAGCCGGGCATGTGTGCGAGAACCCAGCAGGCTCATGTCTCGGGGGGTCCTGCCATCTATAGGCCTGGTCTTTCTGGACCCTTCCCGGCACCTTCAGGAGGGCACGTTGGTGGCGGAACGCGTGGGAGAGCAACGAGCTGTCTGAGCAGAGTTATGCCACATATTTAGTGGGATGGTGAGGTCGGGTTTGGGTTTTGTTTCCTTGCTGTCCCCCTGGCCCTCTTCCAAGGCTTGTTTCTTCCCATTTGTGTTTTCAAGTAGCCCCTCTGAGCGCTGGTGAGTTCAAGGAAGAAAAAGCAAAATCTGGAGGTGAGGCAGGAAAGTGATGAGACCTCCAGTTGCATGGCGGGATGGAGGCGCAGAGTTTGGAAAATGGGAAAAGGGGGAACAATGTGCTTTGGGGCGAGTCCTGCCCTCAACGCACTGCCACTTCAACAACAGGGGTGGTCCTTTCATGCTCACAACAAGTATTTACTCAGTGCCAGGCCCTGTGCCACTAGACACAGATACTGAGAGCAAAGGATGCCCTTCTCAAATGCCCCTCAAGGAAGGAGTCCCTGGCCTGGACTGTCCCATCCAGGAGGCCAGCCATGAGCCCCTGAGCACTCTACGTGCAGCCAGGGGTACCCCAGGCAAGGAGTCCACACTGGATTTCAAAGACTCATACAAAGGGAAAAATGAAAACTATCTCATCCATAATTTTTTATATTGATCACATGAATGACAATGTGACAGTTTCTTCTGTCTCTGTTTACTGTTTTAATGTAAATACTAGAGGATTAAAAATTATGTGTGTAGTTCCCATTGTATTTCCACTGGACACAGCTGGCCCTGAGGTGGAGAGGGACCTGGGGAGAGATTCCAGAGATGGAAGTGCTGACCAAGGCAGTAGAAAGCTCGATGGGAGCCAGGGGGGCCTGGAGCAGGTGGACAGAGCTTAGGGGGGCTCCTGGTTCTGTTGGAAGCTGCTGTGGACCTCCACAGCTCACATAAGGGCATCTGAACCACCCACCTTGACATCCTCACGTGATGAGTACCCAACGATTTCCAGCCTTCTTGCTGGGGTGGGGGGTGCCTGCCTTCCACCTGTTCCTCTCCTATTTCCAAAGCATGAGGCCCACACTGGGCAGCCCCTGCCTCTGCTCAGAGCAGCCTCTAATCTCTGGCTTAACATCAAGGAAAGGATTCCCAGAGGCTAGGGGGCTGCGCAGCCAGGCCAGGGGCAGGGGCAGGGGCAGTGAGGTCTGTGGTCAGCGCGTCCAGACAAGGGTACTTCATTGTGAATGCACAGCCTGTCGGCTGCCATCACAGGAGCCTTGGATAAAGTGTTCCCGTGAAGAAGATAATTGAAAATCAAAAAAGACTTTGTTAATTTGATTAGGCAGAGCCGTAGTTGAATTGTTCTTCATCAAAAGAGATTTAATTTTGACATGCAATTAAATCCTTCTGCTGTAAGATCTGCCCCGTGTGCTGGAGATGGGCTTGGCAGATGGGGGAGGTTTGGAAGGGGGGTTGCTAAGAATCTTGAGGTGGGGGGAGCCTAGTGCTCAGAATCTGGGGAAGGGCAGAAACCACAGCAGTGGGGCCATGGAGCGGGGAGGAAGTGGCTGCTGAGGGTGCAGGGTGACGGGCCAGCAGAGGAACTCAGGTGAGGGACAGGGCACAGGGGAGGATTTGGACAGGGAAGCGGAATGCCAGAGCAGGGGGCACAGGGGACAGCAAGGGGACATGTTCTATCAAGAGGGGACGGGGAGGCCCCTGCAGAGGCTGGCGATGGTGCCATATCTGTTTGGGTAGATACAGCAGTTTAGTCACTCCTGGGGACCAGACTCCTAGGTACCTGAAATCATAAAACACCTTGGTGTCAGGTCTTGGCTTATGGTTTAGTGTGAAAGGAATGTGTTTTTGAGGTGAGCAAATTGTCCACCTGGGATTGAGGGGTTGAGTGGTGTAAGCCCCGCTCGGGAGGGCAGCACAGACATCCACCCAGCCCCCTCACTGCCCTGTCCCCACTCACCAGAAGGCAGGGATGCTCTGCCCTGTGGTTAAAGTGACAGGAGTGTTTGCTTGCAGGAGTCATCCTGGCTTAGCGAGGAAACCTGGAAAACGTAGGAAGATGAAGACACAAGAAGCTCCCTTAGGTGATTAGGGAGGATCATGAGAAAGGTGCCCTCAGCTTCTCACCGAGGAAGATTGTCAGCTCCTAGAAGAGGGCAGGTCCTTCCCAGGCTGTGTGTCCCCAGGGCCGGTGGGGAGACGGGGGAGCCTGGCTGGGCCCTGTCATGTGCAGGCCTGCTGTAGCCCTGGGAGTGAAACGGTCAAACCCTGCCACCCAGACGGGCGCAAACAGATGAGCAAATACACCTCTGGTCTGTCCTGGTGCTGGCTGTGGACCCTGCCCTGCTGTGCTGGGACGGCAGCTGGAGGGCGGGTGGTGGGTTTGGGATGGAGGCTCTGAGAGGTGGGAGCTGCTCCGTGCAGGCTGTGTGTTTTGGAAAAAGGAGAGAAACAGGTGGAGGGTCAGGACCCCAGGCAAGAGGGCTTGAAATCAGGGGGCAGTGGCCACGTGCCAGGTAGCGAGGTGGGTGTTGTATGTGGCCCACATGAGCAGTGAAGGTCACAGCCACTCTTCCAGCCAAGAAGCTCCAGCAGCAGGTGGCACGGCCAGAGGCAGACCTGGGGCTGGGATGCGGAGCCGGGCGCTCTCGGTCTCTGAGGCTTGGCAGCCTGCACAGGGGCCCTGGGCCCTGGGCAGAGGCTGTGCAGGCGCCTTGACACCCCCACACATGCTGTGCTGCTGTGGGGGATAATTCTGCCTCCCTGCCAGTGCCACAGCAGGAAAAGGTTTAGCCCCAACAAGGCCAAGATCAATGCACCATAATTAGTAAATGTTTTCTATCAGGCCCTATGGAGAAACTTGGGTAATAGCTGCATTAACACAAGGACAGCCTGGAGGGGGACTGTGAAGAAGGAGGTACAGAGGGAGGATGAGAAGAGGGGGTTTCTCCTCCTAGGATCCTGCACAACTTGTCCTGAAGAGGCTGCATCAGAGCTCAGCCTGCCCAGCCCAATCCTGCCTCAGCATCCTGGGAGGTGAGGATGCAATCCCAAAGGGTGACGGGGGTCCTGCCCCCACCAGGCTGAGGTCTCAGCAACATGGATTTATTTTAGGGCTCTTGGTCGTGTTCTTTTAATACATCCTCCACTTGTTCTTGGGAGAAAAACAATGGTCTGTCCAACTCGTGTGTTACCAAAGCGAGATCTCCCTGCATGAGACAGTTCTGCATTCCAGAAAAGGGGTCAGCAGCTCTGGCCTTCGCACCTTGGTGGTGCTGGAGGCTGAGCCCCACCTGAGGCGGGATGCTTCCCTGGCCTCTGGCTCAGGGATGGCCTGGCCCCAGGGATGCATGAGCTCATGGGGACTCCCTAGCCTCTTCCCCACCATCGAACAACAGCAAGTTGTATTTTGTGACTGAATGGGTATAAGACGAATACATTAATAGTAGGTATTAAAACATTTTCCCCAGTGTAAACACTCATGTATTTCTAGTAGTTTTACAAGAATTTGAAACATTTTCATGGGTCTTATCCCTGCCCTCCCTCACGATGCTGGGAATTTTCAGGCAGCAAAGCCCAGCCCAGGCTGGAGTTTCTTTGTTAGGAAAACAACACAAACCACTAATCTCAGAACTTGGCCAACAGGTGGCTGAAGGGGATAGTGAGTTTCCATCTAGGGGTGTTGTCAGGATGGGGTGTCCGGCTCAAGCTTGGGTGGCACTGGGCAGGAGGTAAGGGGGCTCTGGAAGCTCCCCCACCTCAGGTCTGGGCAAGAGGGTATGTGATATCCCTGACGTTCCACGGTGGAGGGACAGAAAAGCAATGCAGATGAAAGGACGTCCCCTGTCCCCTTCTGAGCCCCGCCCCACCTGCTGTAGGTGCAGACCTGTGGGCAGCCCTGGGGTGAGACAGCTCATGTTGGGGGCTGTGGGCCATGGGGCATGGTAGTTCAGGGGAGTCAGTCTGTTCACGGTGGAATATTCCTTCTCATATGATATGTTGAAAGGAGTTCAGCTGAGTGCTTGGCTATGTGTTGGGGGCTGCATCCTGCCACCTGAGGCCTGCCCATCCTTCACCTTGGCCACTCTGGCTGCCCCAGTGTTCACCAAGAGGGTCCTGCTAAAGCCCAGCCAGCCCCGCTGCCCACCTCCTGGCTTGCCTGTTTGTGCTGCAGTGACTAGAGGGAAGCTTCTGGAATGGAGACTGGCTCTTTCTCTCCTCCCCAAGTGTGAGCCAGAACAAACTGTGGAAATAAAACTTCTTGTTCCCACCAGATCAGAAATCCCTAGAGCTAGTGACCAGAGACAAAACCAGTGGCAGTGGGCTCCAGGGGCTTCTGGAGAAAGATGGAAGGTGTGTTTGCCTGGTGGGGCAAAGGGCCACCAGGCTGCCTGGAGAGGAGGGCTGGGCTTTGGGGCATTCAGACCCCACCCTGGGCAGTGACCAGAGTAAGAATCTTATCAGCATGTCCCGAGCACTTGCTGTGTGCCAGACACAGATCTGAGTGTTCTACACACAGAAGCTCCCTAAATCCTGTTGCCCCACTGGTGGGGGTGGGAGGGAGTACCGCTGTTACCGTCTTTTATGGCTGAGAAAACCAAGGCATATAGAGGTCAAGTAACGTGCCTGAGGTCACACAGCTGGCATGGGGTGGAGGAACCAGATGTCTGGCAGCAGAGTCAGGCTCATCTTGTCTGGGACCTGCAGCCTGGAGTTCAGCGGCCCTGTTCTGAGAAGGGTATCATCCCAGGTGCTAAGTTTATTTGAGGGTCAGAGTTTTGCTCCTCATGGCTTCCAAGGGAGAAACCCAAACCCCTGTATACCCCACCCCTCTCACTGCACCCACCTGCCCAAGTGTTCCAGCCACCTGGAAGCTCTTAGTGTACCTGCCTGCTCCACCCTGGGCCACGGCAGCGAGAGGCTACAGAGAGCTGCTCCAGAATCCCGTCCCCCAGTGCCCAGAGCCTGGTTCCGTGCCCTGTGTCTGGGGGCACATTGTGGGCTGAGAGGCCCCTGTCTCTGACTATCCCCAGCACCCCTACATATACACACTCCAACTATCCCCAATACTTAGCTTAGTGTGTGAGTGTGTTTGTGGCTGTGTGAGCCTGTGTGGGCCTGTGTGGGCCTGTGTGAGCCTGTGTGCACCTGTGTGTGCCTGTATGGGCCTGTGTGCACCTGCGTGAGCCTTTGTGCGCCTGTGTGAGCCTGTGAGTGCCTG
>NW_003852413.1:3174015-3215620 GCF_000181295.1 Otolemur garnettii
GTGAGCCTTTGTGAGCCTGTGTGAGCCTGTGAGTGCCTGTGTGTGCCTGTGTGAGCCTGTGTGCATGTGTGTGCGCCTGTGAGTGCCTGTGTGAGCCTGTGTGCACCTGCGTGAGCCTTTGTGCACCTGTGTGAGCCTGTGTACGCCTGTGTGCCCCTGTGTGAGCCTGTGTACACCTGTGTGAGCCTGTGTACACCTGTGTGAGCCTGTGTACACCTTTGTGAGTCTGTGTGTGCCTGTGTGAGCCTGCATGAGCCTGTATGCCCCCGTGTGAGCCTGTGTGAGCCTTTATGTGTGTTTTCTGTCTCCCTAACTGGACCTGTGACTTCTGAGAGGCAGTGCCCAACACTCCTCCCTCCATCCTTCTGTGGTCTTCCCCAAACCCCTGCAGAGCAGGGTGATCAGTGATGGATACTTGCTTATTGACTGATGGGGTAATTGTTTTCCTTCTCCTTCTCTGGACTCATCTTGACCAAATGACCAGGGTCTGGAGGGCTGTGTCCCTGGCCCCTGGGGATGACCAATTACTGCAGGGACACAGCAACTATGCATGTGGAGGCCCAGGGAGGACAGGGGCTGGGGGCCTGGTGAGGGCAGTGGGGCCCTCAGGCTGCATAGCTGCAGGGCCCAAAGTAGAAACTGGGAGCACGGGGTGGGAAGACCAAGCTGGTGGGGCTGGGGTGGGTGAGAGAGGGAGCAGTTTAGGGTTCTTGAGAGAAGGTAGGTCTGGGCTGAGAGGAGCAGGGCTGTGGAGTGTTGTCTGTAAACAGAGTTTCTTTACATCAAATCATATTTTAAGTGCACTGGGGGAGGCTCAGTCTATAAAAAATCTTGCCAGAAATCTTTTCCAAAAAAATAACACTTTTGCTAGATGCAAAACATCATTCTTTAACTCATCAGTTTTGATATGGTATATTCTTCAAGCAGGGAGCACCTACATGGGTGTAAACAAGGGCAGCCTGCAAATGTGTGAACGGAGCTATGAGTGTGGTGCGTGTGCACACATGTGCCACCCTGCGCTCGGGTGTACCTGGCTGCCACCAGCCCCAGCGTCTTCCTATTTTGCTCCAGTTCGGTTTAAATTAAAGCACATGGGGAGAAGCTGTCCCCTCCCACTCCTGTTGCTGGCCTAAGTCTTCAGCAGCAGCTCATCAGCTTAATGGGTTTTCTTAATTCTCCTCTGTTAGCGAAGCCTGTTTCTGTACAGAAGCCCACCCAAGGGGAAGGGCTTGGCACCCTCAACCTGGACGCAAAGCAGCCTGCCCACCCCCACACCAGCCCCTCACCAGGAAACCCCTCAGTGAGCAGTGACACCCGGGCTGGGGGCCTGGGCTCCTGCTCTTTCTCTCCTGCCCTCCCTCCCCTGAGCCTCTTCTCTACCTGGAACCTGCTCTGAGTGTAGGAAATGACCCCTCCATGAGCTGAAAACACTCATCATCAAATTGCAGGGGGTAAGGAATTGGTATGTGCCAACCAGATTCCCCCAGGGGAAGGAAGGGGGCAGCCCCCCAGGTGTCCTTCCGGGGGCTTTTGGAAGGGCCCTTGCTGGGCTCCTGGGGGCCAGGGAAGTCAGCTCGTGGAATTCACACATGTGCATTGATGCTGGCACCCACAGGACCTCCGATGTGGTGGAGAAGTCACTAAGACAGGTTCAGGCCAGCACAGCCTGGGGGCCTCCAGCAGAGCCCTCCCCACGGGCTGGGCGTCTGTTCAGACAGCACCCTTTTGCCCCTCTGACCCATCTCACAGAAACCTTTGGAGAAACTCTTCAAAGTGCCTTCAAAATGGATCCGTGGGCAGGTTGGGGCTGTCCCTGCTGTCATTATTCCAAAGTTTGGGCGAGTACTGAGCTCCCACCCGTAGCCTGAGGGCCCCTCTCTTTTTGTTTTCTCTAAAAGGAAAGTGTGGGGTGTTGACAAGGTCTTTAAGATGCCGGAGGGGCAGCAGGCAGTGCCGTGGGGAAGGAGGGCCGAGGAGTTGCAACGCCCAGGTCAGGAGCACCTGGAAGCACAGCGTGGAGAGGGGGTTAAACCCCATCCCCGCCCTCGGCTGGAGTTTGCAAGCTTTGCAAACCAGCTCAGAGAGGGGAGAAACAGCTGAGATGACGTTTGTGTGACTGAGAAAGCATTCTGGACAGATTTCCCAAGGAAACGTAGCCAGACACACGGCTGTGCCCCCACTGCCTGTAGCCATTCTGTTCCTGTGGTGCCCCACACCCAACCAGCTTCACGCTTGTGGGGGTCACTCCATGCTGCCTAAATATTGGCAGTCAAGGTGGACAGCTGACATCTCGCCCTGACACACAGTCACCGGCTCACACGCACACGCTTCTCTGGCCCATAGTTCCCAGGGACCCCAGGATTCACCTTCGTGATCTCCTGGCATGACGTTCTCTCCTGGGGAAAGACTCCATGTCCTTCTCTCCTGGTGGAAGGACTCTCCCTTCTCTTAAGGTGCTGGAGGGGCAGCAGGCAGGGGAGGAGGGCCGAGGGGGGACTTGGAGTTGCCATACCCAGTTAGTAGGGAGACCAGGACCCTGGAGAAGGACTGATAGGCCCTGGGGACAGGCCTATTGCCTCCAAGGGGGCATAATCCTACTTCACTCTTCTTGGGCACCTGGGTTTGGAAGGTTCTGTCAGGGTTGAGGAAATGGGCATAATGTGGAGAGTGGGAGCATCTGGCTGCTTCCCTGATGACGGACTCCAGAAGAACCCAGCGCCGTCTGCCCCTAAGCTCCATAGATCTCCATGTGGCCTCAGAGACTTGGGCTCTTCCACATGCCAAATACAGCAGAGCCTGCGAAATGGAAGGAACTGAGACTCGTGGCCTTGGCTGGGAGCAGAGCCCGCCGGGTCAGCAGTGCCCTCTGGGGAGGTGACCTGGTGAGTCACTTATTTCTGCTGTGTTATGGAACCGAGATCCGTGAGCCTCTTTGGCCCAGCAGAAAGTGCACCCTCAGTTAATAGGGGGAAACCAGGACGAGACGAGGGACACTCCTAGATGGGCCGAGGAGACCCACAGGTCCCCAAGGTCCACGAGCAGGTTTGGGAGACGCCTGGCAAAGTGCCCCCTGCATGCCAGTGGTTGTGATGGCGGGATGACCTCTGCCTCTACACACTCCACTGAGTACTCATCCCCGACTCACCAAGCTGTCTCCTCCCGACTGCACCCCTGGCTTACAGGACCCCGTTGGATGGATCCCAGGTCCCCTGGCTTTGCCTCTGCATGATGGATGCTCTGAAGCCCAGGCCCACCCCAAGCTCCTGCTCACGGGGGGAGCCTGCATCACCCCCAGTCCCAGCCAGGCTGAGTAGCCCAGGGTCCTGGACTCCAGGCCTGGCCACGTTTCCTTGGGGACTTCCTCCCCACCCAAAGGGGCAGGGTAGAAACAGAGGTGACCAGATACGCCAGGTTAGACCTTCCTGTGCTCCAGAGAAAGGGCGGCACTTGACAGAGGGTGTCTGCTGCCTTCAGGTGCTTGCCAGGACAGACCAGAGCAGAGGGGAGCCCATGTAGCAGGAGGAGACAGATTGACATTAATGTCATTAATGTGTCTTTTCTTACGTGTTTTCTGATCACGTGTAGAGTTGATCAATAATGCAGAGTGAGGCGGGGTAAGGGCCGAGACACCACATGGCAAGTGTGGGCATCCAGGGTGACGAGGACCAGGCCCGGTGAGGTGGGGGGAGCCCAACCAGGAACGCACATGGCAGGTGCACAACAGACTCTGTCCTGCCTCTTGGGAGGAGCATCTGAGTGTGGCCATGGCTACGGAAAGGGGGAGGTTTCTCTGTACAAGAGCCACCCATGTGCACAGGGCCTTGGGAGGCAAGGCCGGGTCTGGGTGTAATAAACACTAGCGTGGACAGAGACTTTGCCCCTCCCTCTTAATCTCGTTAGGAGGAAACAAATGCCAATCAATTTGGGCCTGATCTTTGTGTATGCTAGAATCTCCTTTAGGAATTGCCGGAGTTCCTGTGCCTTCCTCACTGTTTGTCTCTGACTCAAGGTAACGCCTGCCCCCCAGATACACATAGTGCCAGAGACACCCCCAGGCAGGAGAAATCCCTGCACATGAACTTCAGACCCTCCAGGGTGTACATGCTTCCCGGTGGGCTGGGGGGCTCTGACCCCTCCGCCTTTGCACGTACCTCAGCTGCTGCAGGGAACCCACGGGAGCTCCGTCCAGGCCCCTGTGGTGCCCACTGGCAGTGCCTCTTTTTGTCCTGTGTCTGGTGATGCCATTGTCTCCTCTGCTGGGGCCCAGGCGAGGCTGCTGGAGGAATATTCGGGAGTCACTGGCTCTGAGTAAATCTTACCTGTGCAGCCTGAGCTCCGAGCTGGGGAGAAGGTCACCGCATCTGCATGCTGCTTCTCCCCTTTCATTCCCTCCTGACACCTGGAGCCCATCTCACCCTTGTTTGTTGCTAAATGCTGGTTGTCCAATGCATGATTCTGGCCAAAGGAATTAGTGTTTTGAACAAGGACCAAGCTGTGGGAGGTTGGGGCCCACCAAGGAGGGGGAGGAGAGAGGAAGAGTGTCTGGGTCAGGGTTCCCCAGGAACTGATCTGGGAAGGGGATGTGCTGGTGCATGGTTCATAGGAAGTGGCCTTTGGTCCACCCCTGCAGGGACATGAGGGCCTCAGAACCAGGCAGAGGGAGGCATTAGCCTGTGATGCAGGCCCCTATCTAGAGGGGGCCTCTGGAGCTGCCTCATGTTGACATAAAAAGTCATGGCCTTTGTCCCCCCAGTCCCCTTTGTGAGTGTGGGCTGCCCCAGGGACCTTGGGTGAGGTAGCCCTCTCTCAGGGCAGTGTCCAGGGCGGATGTCAGCAGAGAGCTGTCAGCTGTCAACAGTCTTGACAGCTGGGGCAGGAGACACCCCTGGGGAGATGTGGACATCCCAGCACAGTGTCCAGCAGGGAGGAGAGAGCTGTCCCCTGGACTGTGCCCAGTCTAGAGGTATAGGTGCAGGTGGTGGCCTCCTGGTTCCCTGGACAAGCTGGGGCCCAGCCTTCCTCCTGCGATGAGTAGTTGCTGGGCGGGGGCTGGAGCTGCTGCGCCAACTGCATGTGACAGGTGTGTGGACACAGCTTTGTGGGTTGGGGTGGCTGCCTCGCTGCAGACAGCTGGGGCCAGGAGGTGGTGCTCTGCCCATGACGCTTTGATTTCTCAGGCTCTGGGGACCCTGACTTTGATAGGCTGAGAAGTGGCACCAGCACCGTGCACTATGAAGTCACAGCTTACTTTCAGTGCTGCCTGTTCTTTTAGAAATAAATACTTTAAAGAAAAAGAAAAGGCATAGGACAAACAGGGCTGCTATCTGCAGAGGGTAACAGTTCAGGGAGTCGGTGGCCGTCTGGTAGATGCCATTCTAGCTCAGGAAGTAGCTGCTTTGCGGAATGGTCAGCCCATCTACAGGAAGAACCAGCATGGTGCCTGGCCACTGCCTGGGCATCACCGGGATGGTGGCAGGTGAACTGATTGTAGGGCAGCCTCTCGACCAGCTATCTAGTTAGTTTTACTAGTGACTTGCTGGTCTCTAAACTTAGAACTAGTTGCTTTCAGGTCAGAACTGCAGTCTGCAGTGTGGGCCTGTTCAGAACCCGCAGAAAGTCCTGCTGACGCCATTGGCGGTCACCAGTGGACAGGAGTGTCCTTGCCGACTGCCACCTCGTCACACTGGTCCTGATCAGAGCTGTGCAGGAGTCGAACTCCTAGGGGTATCGTGATGCTCAGAGCCTCTCTGCTGTGCTCTCAAGAGCCCCCTCCCTGCCCTCTGCCAACTTTGTTCCTATCCTGTCCGCTGGGATAAAAGATGGGGTGACGCTCCGTCACCTGCTCCGGCAGTCGGGGGTGGGGCGGTGTCCTGCAGGTGTATGTCTGTGGAAGGGGATACCAAATGCACTGGTGACTCACGTATGGGAAACACAATCCGTTAAAACATTTCTCACCCGCTGCGGGGCGGGCTTTGGCAGGCGTGCTCTGTGTCCTCGGGGCCGTGATCTGTTCATCTGGTGCTTAGTGGGAGCGCCAGGGCTGCTGCTGAAACACATCGGAATTAGGCGTGAATCAAATGTGCTATTAAAATAAAGTGTTATCACAGGCATCTAATGAGTTTTATTCTTTTACAGTTTCAGTTTGCAATTTTGGTGCCCAGGCAGCTTTCCACTTCATTTTCTCTCAGTGGATTTTCGTCTCGGAGTTTGTTGTATGACTTAACATCAAAGGGGACGCTGGTTCCCATTGTCACCTCCCCCTCTCCACTCTGCTGGAGTGGAAATTTCGTATGAGAATGCAGCTGGAACAGGCAAAGGGATGTTTTTTTAAAGGAGTTAAAAAGAGCAAGGAGCTAAGGTTTCCCCCAGAAACGCCGTGTGTCTATGTGTGTGTGTGTCAGTGTGTGTGTGTGTACGTATATCTGTGTGTGTGTGTGTACATATATCTGTGTGTGCGTGTGCATGTACGCATGTGTCTATGAGTGTGTGTGCATGTGTGTCTCTCTGTATCTCTGTGTGCATGTGTCTGCATGTATGTGTATACACGTGTCTATGTGTGTGATGTGCTTATACTTGCAAGTTCAGAGTAGAAACTAGAGTCTTCAGGGTGGGGACTCTGCTCTCCTTAGGAGCTCCACAAACCCCAAGAGACAAGCGCCCACCCCCAGCCCAGGGCTGCTCAGTGAGGCCCGGTCCAGCAGGACCCTCTGTGTCTTACTTTACAGCAGAACCTCCATAGCTGCCCACCTCCCTGCACTGACTACCGCCTTGAGCTGACCTAGTTTTCATAGACCGGACATACCCCACAGGCACGGGTCAGTACAGTAGGCCTGGTTCCTTGAGTTGACCACCTCTGGGTATTGACTGGTCTGTTACAGCCCCTCGGGGGTCACCTTGAAGAGGTTCTACTATATTTTTCATTGTCTGCTTGCCAGGCCCTGTTCCCTCCAGATCCCTCCCTCAACCTTCCTTCCAGGCTCTCCAAGCATCTAGCCATCCTTGGGCAAGAGCCCAGCTGTCCCCGGACAAGCCAGCCATCCCTTGGCCAGCCTGGTCATCCCCTGCCCTCTCCCTGTGGGAACAACCCAGGCTGGGGGTCAGGCTGTGTGGCAGGGTGGGCAGACATCCCAGGACTGTGCCGAGTCCTTTTGGGGCTGTTGTGAAGGCGGGATGAGCTGTAGCATGTTCATCTAGGTACCCACGGCCGCACATCAGAAGAAAGGATGCTTTTCTACGAGGAACCAAACAACAGACAACCCGAATGTCACACCTGCCCCCCCCGCCCCCCACATGCCTTCCTCATCTCTCTCAACACTGTTCCCTGCGTCCATCCACTTCTGCATACTCAGAGTTTTGCCCTGTGTCTGCGCAGTCAGTGCACCTGTTAGCTGCCCACTGGGGCCTGTGGCTGGCTGGGTAAGTGGCACCGTTTCCATGCAGTGCCTACACATCCGCTGGCACCTGGGCACTGCTGTGTTCCCACAGGCCCCGTATCATCCACAAAACAGAAGCAGGCCTACGTCCTCATAGACTGGGAACCCAGCTGAGGACTGCCCTGCCACGGCGTGTTGGGAGTGGCAGGGACTGTAACTTGGGATTTATCTCTCCTGTCAGGTGACAGGTGCTGTCTGCTTGCTGTGTCGGGCCCTCTCTGGGCAGGGGGTGGAACGGGAGGGGCTGGGTCCAGATCTCACAGAGCCCACGTCCAGCATGGGGCTGATTTAAGTGAATAAGCCAGTGATCACAGGGTACAGTCCTGAGACTCCACGGCTGTGGCCTGAGCTGGAAGGAGGCAGAAGAGCAGACACGTGGCGACGGGCAGAGACAGAGGGAACAGCCAGGCAAAGGTTCTGTGTTGGCAGATGCACCGAAGCCTTGGGGGTGCAGCTGGAGCAGGATCGGCATGAGTGGAGGGCTGGAAAGAGGGGGCTTCAGGGACATGGGAGCCCTATCATCTGCATTTTGTTCCAGGCAGGGTGGACATCCCCTGGGGAGTTCCGAGGGGGCAGTGATCAGTCCCACTGATCTTTCCAAGTCAGACCCAGGCTGCTCTGTGGGACCACTGGCAGGGGTGAGTGTGGCCTCTTCCCTGCACAGAGGTACCTACTGGTGGCCTGCATCCCCGCAGCAGGCAAACAAGAGAACCAAGACCCCCAGAACTTTGGCTGAGTGCTAGGGGCATGGTGGGCTGTTGACAGAGACCCCAGGGAAGCTGGGGTGGGAGCTGCAAGGGGGGATTGAAGGTCTGATGTTGCCTGAGGATTCAAGGAGCCCAGGGCTTCTGGGAAGGGTCGAATATTATGTGTGCGTGAAGGCAGTGGGCAGAAGAGCCTGCTGCACTGTGCTGGGTATTGAGGGTGTGGAACAAACTTAAAACCACCAGCATTTGGGAGTCATCAGAGTCATGGCCCAGACAAGACAACCCCATCTCTGGTTTCCAGGGAAAACACCCCATGGGCATCTGAAAGTCCTGGGAATTCCTTTCCTACGTCCGTTCAGGGCACATTTGCCCTTTTATGGGTCCCTGGGTTCTTCTCACATTAACCCTAAATGTCATCCATGGGCCACCCCCTTCTTTGTACATGAGCCTCACTGGGGCCACAGAACCCTGGACCATGCTTGGAGGCCTCCTGTTTCAGGAGCTGGCCCTGCTGCCGCTGCCACCGCCCCTCCGCTCACCCTGGACGGGGAAGCCACACCCCTATGAGCTTCACTTCTCTGAATCTTCACTAACATGTAATTCTCAGTCTTCTGGGAGTAGGGGCAGTACTTTGGCTTATGACACGTTTCTGGTGCGGCCCCCTCCCTGACCGTGGGGGACCCAGGAAAGGACGGGAGGTGCTGCGTGGGGGCACAGAGTGGGCAGGGGGCCTCGAGGCTATGTGGTCTGAGGGTCTGTCAGAGCCAATGTCAGGGGGTCTCTGATGGCTCCCTTTAGCCAAAGGCTCCTGACATGGGGTTGGTTCTCAGGCCCGCCTCTTGTGGCTTCAGCAATGAACCCCAGCTCGGGTGGCCTCGGACAAGTCACAGAGCACTTCAGGGTCCCCTTCCTATCACCTCTCAATGACATGTGTAGCTTGGAGCTGGTGAAGGTGAGCCAGGAACTGGCCAGTCATGGAAGCCACCGGGCAGCAGGTGGCTCTTGGTTCTCAGGAGCACTGGGAACTGGAGTCTTGCAAAGGCGCCTCTGGGCTCCTCACACAGAGAACCCAAGGGCTCCGTTCCCCACACTGGGTGTCAGCCAGGCTCCAGCTGACTTTCATTCTCCTGCTCGGCACAGCCTGGCACCATCTGGAAGTCCCCACTTGCAGCCCAGTGCAGGTGAATTCTTGCCACCCCTCTGCCTGCCCCCCACTCCCTGGCGGCCATTCTCTTCCCATGCCTGAAGCTGGGGGCCTTGCTTGGCTCTAAAGACACTGCACACTTTTCCCTGCTGCCCTGCTCAGGTGCTGGGCCGGGATCTCAGCCAAGTCCCCGAGGGCCTCCTTCTGGCTTCAGAGAAGTGCGGGGAGGGTTCAGTCTCCACCAAGCAAGAGGGTATCTGAGCACCTGGAAAGCTCTCAGAGGTGCTCGCGTTGGACTGAAAGACCCCAGAATGTGGCAGGCCATGAGCTCTGCCGGCTCAGTGCATGGCTGTGGCTCGCAGAGGGTGGTGTGTGGCCAGGCAATGAGGCAGCTTCTCTCCAGGGAGAGACCCTCTGACGGGCAGGGAACGTTCGTCCGCGTGGCCGTATCATTTACAGAGAGACTCGAAGAATCTCAGAGGAGAGCTGACACCGCTTGCATATTAAAATGAAAATGGCAATTAACTACCAAAATAAGACGTTTTTATAATGTTTTTATTGAAGTTTTAATGAACAAATAAAGAAAAGAGGTATCTGCCTGTGCCTTGTGAGCCACATAAAAATGACTAAATCAAGATGAAACGGCAAGAAGCAGCAGCGCCCCACTCCCTCTGCTTCCCAGATAAATGGAGGCGTGGGGCAGCGACATCCAGCCCGTGCTCGCACACGCACATGTGTGCACACGTGTATACACACACACGTGCCTTAGCCCAAGGACCAAAAAACTGAGTGAAGAGGTGAAATGCTTTTTGAGGACAGAATGGCAGAGAGGAAGGGGAACAGGGAGGAGGAATGGCCATGGGTGGGCACCGGCCTTAGGAGAGCCCTGGGTGGGGCTGGGCATGGCTGACGAAGACTGGCCAGGCTCTACAGAGCTGAGGCACAGACGGCCACGTGGGCTCCCGGCAAGAGGCAGTGGCTAGAGTCTGGCAGGTGCTGGACAGCCTCAGGACTCCAGGAACCCAGGGCCCTGGAGACATTTGATCTCCCTACCGGCCAGTGGTGGGAAGCAAGCCGGTACCAGGGACCTAGGCTATTGGTGGGCCAGCATGCTGGTGAGCACTGCAGTAACCCTGGTCAGGCCACAGCCCAACAAAACACCTCCAACTAGGGAAAGGGAGGGGACAACATCAGTCGTCCTCTTCCAAACCTTACGGCCAGACCACGTCATCTCTGACTTGGGAGGGATTCGGCCTGTTTAATCATTTCGTTTCCTTGCCTAAGCCTGAGACGTGAACTTGAGGAGTGCTGCCGAAAGCTGACACGCTCCCTGAGCACAGGGTGGTGTGTGACAGAAATAACCCGGACAGGCCGCTCAGCCCCGATAATTACTCACAACACACAATACACAGATTGGTTTACAATCATACCGCACGTTTATCACACCAATTTAACACTCATTTGCTGCCCCCCCACCATAATTTAATCCGTTTCTCTTTTAAAAAAATAAAAAGCAGGAATTTGATCCAAAGCAATTTTTCTCAATTAAAATTTGTGATTGCATTTCTGCGCTTCCAGGGCAGAGTTCTGAGTGGGGCTGTGATATAATTTCACTTCTCCTAAACTGCTGACACCTGTAACCCTATAAATTAACAGATGGTTGAGGGAAATGGCTTCTTCCTTGCTCTTTTTTAATGGTTTGATTTTGTAATAGGGGTTTTGAGTCCAAGCCAGGAATCTCTCAGCTGATGCCGTTTCTTCATCTCTGGTGCTGGCTGCAAGGGTTTTAGTTCACTGAGGAGGTAGACTCAAGAAAACCGTTCACGCCCCTGCCCTGCAAGGGCAGCTGTGCAGAAGCTGATGGGCAGGGGCCCAGAGCTTGGCATTGGCAAGGGCTGGTGGGCAGCTTTGCACAGCACCTGAAGGCAGGCTGGTTGCTCTCCGACTGGTGCGCCCAGCTGGGCGCAGGGCTTGCTGCGGGCTGGCAAGCGCACCTCTTGGCTTTCAAGCTCACCACTGCACCCGATTTTGGCTTTTGTTGGTTGCTTTGAATACCGATGTAGTTCTGAAAGCTGGGAAAGTTGGGCTGTCTTCGCACCCCTTGCAAACCTCCGGTACTCTTAGGTGTTTCTTTAGCTCAGTGGGCTTGAAAGGGCTCAATAGTTGAGGTGCATTGAGATCAAACAGGCAGAGAAATGGGACACTGGGACCAAGGTGAAAATAATAAAGAAATAGAAGTGACTCAAAGTGCCAGTTGGCAGAGATGGTCAAACCTGGCACAGCCACTGAAGACAGACCCCGTTAAACCTGAATTTCAGGTAATTAATGAATAGTGTTTAGTATAAGTATAGCCCTGTAGCCCGTGCCATACTTGGGATATACTTACACTAAACACGACTTGTTGTTCATCTGAAATTCAGATTTAACCGGGTATGTCATATTTTTATGTGCTAACTCTGGCAGCCTGGGGAAGGGATGGAGCAACCATTAGCTGAGTCACCCCTCCCCTCTCACCTTGAGCCTGCGAGGCATCGGAAAGAGGTGAATTTAGGTCCCTCTAACCCCCTTGAATCTTGACTTCCTCTTTCATAAATTAAGTTGTTGAGAAGATGAAAGGATAAGCTGGTGGACACGCCCAGGCTGCTTAAGCCTGGAAGAGCCACTCATGGTGTCCCCTCTGTCCGAGCCCCCTCGGTGCCTGGGGAAAGAGGAAGGGCAGGGTCTTTCTCCGGGCTCCCAAGTTGCTCTTGAGCAACCAGCAGGAAGGCAGGGCCGAACCTGTAGAAGGCTTAGGGGCCCTGCGGGTAGCTCAGCTGCCAAAGTGCGTGTTGGAGAGAACATGTACCAATGGAACTCAGAAGGGGGACTGGGCAGTGTGGGCTTGAGGAGTCACAGCCAGCGTCATGGAGAATGCAGGGGGAGACCTGGCTCAGAGGGGCAGGCAGGGTGGGGATGGACGTGGGACGGGTCATCTAGACCCCGGGAACCGTCCCGGGTAGCACTGGGGAGGGTACCTGTCAGCTCATCTTTTCCCATTCTGTCTGTCCTCAAGTCCCCAGTGAGAAAAAAATGGCTTGTTTGGGATCTAGCAAATGGAGGCTACTAAACCACAGAAGGAAAGGAACCTCAATTTAGTGATCTTTATTTATTTATTTTTTGCAGTTTTTGGCTGGGGCTGGGTTTGAACCGCCAACCTCCGGCATATGGGGCCGGTGCCTTACTCCTTTGAGCCACAGGCACCGCCAAATTTAGTGATTTTTAAAAATGAAGTTAATTGATAGACACTTGTTAAAGTGGAAAGTAGTGATTTTGAAAAAGCTGTGGAGGGAAAATGCTTTTTTCTTTTTAAAAATTCTCTACCTGGACTCTTGCCTTGTAACTCAGCATGTAGAGTTAAGTACTCTTCAGACTTTTTTTAAACAACAGAACCTGGCATTGCTTTTGTGCCTAGCTAGGGTTTGTTCTGTTTCGTGGGGGGCAGTTTGCCAGAGGCATCTTTCTGCCTCAAGGCACAGGTGTGCTCCCAGCGTGGCCTGCTCCTGCTCAGGGCTCCATCTTAGGGCGAGTGTGTAAGACCAGTGGTCTCAGCGCCCGGGGGATGTGGAAGTCTCTGGGCGGAGGCGAGGCTGAGCCAAAGCTCCACCCACTCCTGAGATGTCCTCCTGCGTCTCTATTGAAAATGCTCAAGTGGACACTTGTGAAAAGAGCTTCCAAGCAAGAGGCCATCGGCCAACAGTCCATCCAGGTGCAGCTGGGAGCCGCCACCAGGCAGGAGCTGGCTGAGGAGTGAGGGGAGAGCAGGGTTGTCAGGGCTGGGCTTTCCCCAGGCTGCCTTCACTCACCTGTTACCTGGGAAGTGACAACTGACATTCTCTGTTCCCGGCAAAGATTTCCTTGGTCTGCTTTATAATCTTTATCTATTTGGTTTTTCTTTAGGAAAGAAATTGACGTTTTCCAAATAGTTACTCAAATCTCTCACTAAATGATCTCCTTTTATGGTGGCATTTAAAAAGAAGAGTCGAAACTTTCTTGTTGAGGAGTAAAGGACCCCCCCACCCCCACCCAGAGAGGCTGCCCTGATCAGGGCCCAGGCAGGTCCAATGGCTCATCTCACCCACTTGCCTTTGAGCAAATCTGCCGACATTTCTGCTCCCAGAAGGACAGAGCCCTCTGGGTTTCTTGGACAGCCACACTCAGCAGGCTGCACCAAATCATGCTCAAGTGACTGCTAAAAGTCAGGACCAAGAACACCCAAGTTTAGACCTCAGTTGGAGTGAATGCCCCAGGCTGTATCCCCAGGTCCACACTCTATCGGTAGAAGTGGGAAGAGGCTGTAAAGACTCAGTGCTGTTTGGAGTTAGAGCGAGCCAAGATGTCAGACTGTGGGATGTCACCTGAGTTGCATGTTACATAAGGTTCTTCTGCCTTCTGTTAAACGTGTAAGCAGAGTTAGAATTTGCTTTGTATTTACAAGAAACATAATTTAAAAAACAATTTGTCCACAGGCTTGGGGCATATTCAGCTGTTTAGTTTCCATCCCACATTGAACTCAGGGGTCCAGGAGCAGGTGGCTCTCAGGCAGTGGCTCCTACAGAGGCTGGAGGGGAGCTGCCTCCACCCCCATTGCCTGGAGCCTCTTGGCCTCTGTTCAAGCTTTGGAAATGAGGATGGGAGGGTGTCCCATGCAGAGAGGAAATGCTTGCCTGGCAAAGTCAATAGGAGTTGTGCCCGGATGCCTGGAAACAGAACTGAACCTGCTTTGCGGACATCTCCCCAAAGTGTTCCGCAGAGTCGCACCTGCTTACTCACAGTCAGATGTCTGCTGTCCTTCCTTGGAAGTATGACTTTATTATTAGGAAGAGTTGGCTCCAAACCAGGGATCCCACTGGCACGTCTTTCCTTGCTGAACGCTGTGTGAAGTGTGTTCAATAGGTTAAGTTGTTTGCAGGATGTTTTGAACCGTGCAGTAGTACGTGAAAAAGAGAAATCTGTTGGTCAGCACAATGCCATTTGGTGATGTAAAGAGCAGAGGCTGGTCAGACAGAGCCCTCACTGAAGGGGTGGCCACTGGTCATCACTGCAGGCAGGGAGGGAGGAGGCGACTAGGTGACAACAAACCAGTACAATTCTCTATTACATGAGCGAATTATAGCTTTTAATTTTACCTTAGAAGGCTATGGATACCTTGCAAAAGTGCAGGACATGTTACACCACTCTCAGTCTGTGGAACTGTTAATACAGATGATTACAGATGAACTGTTAATACTGACTAATAATGAACTTGGTGGGGAAGCCCATGGTGAGGGAAAGGGGGAAGGCACCCATGTCTGAGGTCTGTGTATCAGAGAAACCCTCTGATATGAGCCCAGAAGAGAGAAGGAAAGCACAAAGAAAAAAGGAAATATAGAATAAAAGGTATACAATTAAAAAATAGAGAAGAGGATATATTTGAAGAGAATGTAGAGATAATTAAAAACAAACGATGAAAAAAACCCAGATCGACAAAGTCTTGGAGTGCCAAAGAGGAAAAGTCAGGGGGTGAATGAAACCTACACACTTAGCATGAAATTTAAGAATAACAAAAAGAAAGAAGTTCTAAAAGTTTCCAGAGAAAGACAGAGAGAGGTCACACACAAAGAACAAGAATCACATGGATTTCAGGATTTTCAACTGCAGTACCAGATGCAAGAAGACAATGGGTGATATTTTCAAAGTACAGAGGGAAAAGAACTTGGAACATACAATTTTTTTTTCATAGAGATAGAGTCTCACTTTATTGCCTTCGGTAGAGTGCTGTGGCATCACACAGCTCCCAGCAACCTCCAACTTCTGGGCTTAGGCAATTCTCTTGCCTCAGCCTCCCAAGTAGCTGGGACTACAGGTGCCCGCCACAATGCCTGGCTATTTTTTTTTGTTGTAGTTTGGCCAGAGCCAGGTTTGAACCCACCACCCTCGGTACATGAGGCTGGCACTGTACTCATTGAGCCATAGGCGCCACCCAGGAACATGGAATTTTATGTGTAGCCAAATTTCCATTTAAATGTGAAAGCATAGTATAACGTCCCATCATACATTGCCTTATACAGTTCAATAAAGACAGAAAAAGAAACTAGATATGTAAAGATTGGGGAAAAAGAGAAAACTGTATTATTTTCGAATGCTATTGTCACCTACATAGAAAATCATCCAAAATATGCAGAAAATCTTCTAGGAACTAAAGAGTTTAGCAAGTCGATGAGTATGGATTAATATACAAAAGTTAGTTATATTCTATATGCCAACAGAAAAAAAACTAGAAAATATTATTAAAGAGAAGACACCACTTATAATAGCGTTAGAAAATATCAAATACCTAGGGAAAAATTTTAATTTTAAAATATTTAAGGCTACCATGGGCAAAATAAAAAACTTTATTAAGTGAGAATGGGGGATCTCTAAACAATGAATACAAACACTTTTATCATTAAAATGTCATTTTCCCTGTAGTAATCTATATTGATGATAGCCAGTACAATTCTGATCAGTACTCAAACAGAGCTTGGTAAAACAAGAGCTTCTCTATCTCTTATATAGAGAAGATTAACACTCAGAAATGAAACGTGCCTATAGGGGTCATCACACCAACTGAACATCTAGTATTGAACGCCCAAAGGCATAGTTCACACCAAACAAGCATCTTATTTGAACACCTGTAGGCATTGTTGGCAGTTAAAAGGTTAAAGGCCCAAGAATAAGCAGAACCTTTCTGAGGAGAAGAGCAGGGAGGAGATGCTTCTATCACACATCAAGGCTTGTCAGGTTGTCTTAAGGATCAACCAATTGACCAATTGACCAATTCCCCAAGTTCCCAGAGACAGATCCATGTACTTATGGAACTTTGGGTTATGACAGAGATAACATGTCAAATCATGGGTGAAAGGAGCTAGAATAAAGTGATCTGGAAAAAATATAGTTACCCATAAAGAAACTCTGACAGTGATCCCTACCTCACACCGTATTTTGAAAATGAACTCAGGTGGATGAAGGAGTTGAATGTCAGAAATCTCTTAGAGGAAAATATAAAGGAAAGGTCCTAAATGAAGCACAAAAGTGAGTATGAAAAAAGATTGACAGGTTTCCGTACATGAAAATTAAAAATAAACGCTTCTAAAATTTTATACATTGAAAGGGTTTTTAAAAGTGAAAACTCTTTAAAAAGCAAAAATACCAGTTTGAAACTAGAAGAAAATATTAGTGGGACACACAACTGACAAAAGATTAGTATCACAAACATTGAACGAGCCCTACCAATCAAAACATCCTCATAGAGAAAAAGGCAGAGGACAGGCAGGACTTTCATACAGAGGAGACTATACGGCCAGTAAACAGAGAAAGGGTGTTCGGCCTCATTCATGGGAAGTGCAAACAGTGAGGAACATTTTTTTTTTATTAAATGATAGCTGTGTACGTTAATGCAATCATGGGGTACAGTGTGGCAGTGAGGAACATTTAACCTCCATTTGACTGGCCCAAATTAAAAATCCTGACAAATGCTAGTGTCAGAAAAGAGGAGAATCATCAGGCTTCTTAAGTGCTTTCTTGTCACAGGACAGCATAAATTGGTTCAACCTCTTTGTGAGACATGTTAGCAGTATCTTCTAAACTTGAAAATTCACATAGTCTATGGGGGAGTCCTTCTTCCCCATATATACTCAAGAGAAACATTTTCACATGTCCAACAGCAAGAGATATATACAAGAATGTTCATAGTATTACTGCTTATAGTAGCAACAACCTGGAAACACCCCCAAATTCCCATAAACAGGAGAATGAATGGTTTCATTCAAATTCCCATAAACAGGAGAATGAATGGTACACTGGTATTTTCATTTGGTGAATATTATACATAAATCAAAACAGCTAGATAACCAAAATGTGCAAGACAGTGGGTAGAGCTTAGCTGCACGGTGCTAAGTTTAAAATTCAAATCAGTAAGTTCCAAAAGATTACTTTGAGCATCGTATCATTTTTTACTAAGTTAAAAGCAATGGGAATGTTCAAAAGACAAATTAGCAGAGTGGAGTTAAAAAAAAAATTATGACTCATCTCTTATGCAGTCTACAAGAAGCTCTCTTTAAGTATAATAATGTAGGTAGGTTGAAAGTCAACAGACTTTAACAGACATGAGCATTAATTTAAAAAACAAGAGTGGCAATATTATCATCACATAAGGTACTTCAGAGGGAAGCAAATTACCATAGATAAAGAGAAACACTAGACAATGATAAAAGGGTCACCCAGCACTAAGATACGGCAGTCCCAAGCGTGTGTTTACCGAGCAACAGAGCTTGAAATCGCTTGAGGTAAAACTTGATGGAACAAGAAGGAGAAATAGACAAATTCACAATTACAGTTGAGGACCTTGATGCCCCTCTCTCAGCATCTGATAAAACTACCTGATGGAAAATCATCCGAGATAGAGAAAAACCAAACAACCCCATCAACCAACAGGATGTCACAGGTATTATACGCTCAACCCCCCAAAGAGAGTACCAATTCTTTTCAAATGAGAACATTTACCAAGACAAACCATATTTTGAGTCTAGTCAAACCTCCAAAAATGTAAGAGAATTGAACTCACATGGAATATGTTCTCTAATAATAACATAAACTCGAAATCAGACTAGAAGTCACATCCCCATGAGTGTGTGAATGTTCAAGTTTAAAAGATAATGTGAAACTATCTTGAAAGCATTCTGATATTCACACCTTTGGAAATGTTTCAAGTGTACTTCTAAATGCATTGGCCAAAGAGGAAAATTGCAAAGGAAATTTAAAACTATCCAAAAAGAAAACACTGGGCAGTGCCTGTGGCTCAAGGAGTAGGGCGCCAGCCCCGCATGCTGGAGGTGGTGGGTTCCAACCCAGCCCCAGCCAAAAACTACAAAAAGAAAGAAAGAAAGAAGGAAGGAAAAAGGAAAGGAAAGAGGAAAGGAAGAAAGAAAACACAACTTAATCAAAATTTGTGGGACACAGTTAAAACAGTACCGAGAGGGAAATTCATAGTATTAGAAAAAGTCTCAAATCAACCATTTAGGCTTCTGCCTCAAGAAACTAGAAAAAGAGAAGCAAAATAAACCCAAACAAGCAGAAGAAAGGAAATAATAAAGATAGAAAAAAATCGGTGAAATAGGAAGCCACAAAACAATGAAAAAAAAATGATGAAGCAAAAAGCTAATTCAACAAAGCAACAAAATTGATCGACTTCTAGCAAAACTGGCAAAGTAAAAAAAGACACAAATTACCAATATCAGGAATGAAACACGGAACATCCCTACAGACCCTACAGCCATTAAAAAGCGAGTGAGGGAATACTGCGTTCAGCTCTGCACAGGTAAATTGGACAACTTACACAAAGTAGACCGATTCCTAACAACAAGTACACACAAGATGGAGTGAGAAACCCCCGGAGGACCGTGCGGTCAACAAGAAGAAGATGGCTAGTATCATCCTGCGATGGGGTGGGGGGCTCTAGCATTTAGAACAGGGAATAATTAGCCCTAAGGGCAGGGAATAGTCAGCAGTTTATGCCCAAAAGAAAAAATTGTTTCTAGAGAGTGGGATGAAAATAGGACCTGAGGACAGGAGAGTGACTGTGACTCTGTGATTCACAGATAGGCATTGAAGGTGACTGTGACAGGGGAGTTCTTACGGGGTTGGATGAGGCGGATTGGAGCAGCTTGAAGAGCAAACAGAAGGGGATGATGTAGATTAATCCCGTGTCCACAAGCCACCGAGAAAATTGCCTAGGATGGGAATGGGGGGGTGAGCAGGAGCTCTGGCGGGCGATGGCTATTGAGAGATGTTTAGGTGGTGATATTTTTTTTATTATTATTGGTGGTTTTGAGAGTCATGGGTTTGTTTGGAATTTTCTGGGAATAGTGGGTTCTTCTAAAGATGTGCCCACTGGCAAACGTTTTCCTTTATCTGGACTTAAAGTTAGCCAGCTGAAAATACGTAAAATCAAGGAATTTTTTAAAATGTATTTACATTTCTGCATGCATCCCTGATGCCTAGAAGTTTGGAGGAAACGGTGTTGGCCTCAGGACTCTGGGCCTGGACCCCTCGCTGTGTGTGAGCACCCTGATTCTCGATCACCTTCTCATCTGCCCTCGGCTCTGACAGGGGCTCACGTAACTCGCTAAGCCAACTTTGTAAACTCTCTTGGAGATTTGGCTTGCCAGTTTTTATAAGCATTTGTTCTTGTCACAGACATTAATGAATCAGTGGCATCTTTCTGGCATATCCCATCACCACCTGAACAGAATGTCCTTGGTTGGGGGGTGTCTAATGTCATAGTTTTGCCCAGGGCAGGAAGCTTTGCATGGTAGCTAAGAATGAAGGCCGGGCGCAGTGGCTCACGCCTGTAATCCTTGCACTTTCGGAGGCCAAGACAGGAAGATCCCTTGGGCTCAGGAGTTCAAGACCAGCCTGAGAAAGAGCTTTTCTACTTTTAGTTGAAAAACTAGCTGGGCGTTGTGGAAGGCACCTATTGCCCCAACTACTGGGGAGGCTGAGGCAAGAGGATGCTTGAGCCCAATAGTTTGAGGTTGCTATGATGCCATGGCACTCGACCCAGGGCAACGGAGTGAGACTCTGTCACAAAAGAAAATTAAAAAAAGAATCAAGGCTCAGTCGGGGTGTCCAACCTGCATCCCCCAGGCCCTGTGTAGATTATGTAAAGACTTTTGTGCTTATCTGTGGTGACGGATATAACAAAAATGATGCATAGGCCTTTTTTTTTGCCTATCAGCTTCTGTTAGTGTTTGTGTATTTATTGCATCACCCAGGACAACTAACTCCTCTCCTTCCAATGTGTGGCAGAGACGAAAAAAGGTTGGACGTCCCTGCCTGTGCCCAAATTCTGCTCCCCTGACTCCTCTGTGCCTGTGCGGGCTGTTCCTCACGGTCTGAGCTCAGCTTCCTTGGCTGTAGGATGGGCCGGCAGGCTGCCTCACAGGGTTGCTGGGAGGATTGATGATGGCATCCTTTGGTCACCGCCTGGTTGACCATAAACACACCCCACCAATGGTTTGATACGCAGCAAACCAAGTGACGTTATAGCCCGTGGAGAATCCAGGGAGGGAGCAGGCGCCTTTGGTCTAGTGACGCCCTTGCCCAAGAAGGCAAAGAAGCTAAATCTCATTTTCTTTCTCTCATTCTGAAAGAGCCACTGAACTTACATGTTATTGGTAAGGCAACCACAGTCTGGCGCTTCTAATGAAGAGATGGCTGCAGACTAGGCCTCTTTGCTAACGGACAAGCCTTAGTGAATCGCCAGCCACTGACCGCATTTTCATCCATCAGGGTCTGCTTAAACCCTTTGATTTCTGGAGAGAAAGAAAAACTCCATTCTTGTATCTGAAATGCAGCATTGCCTGGTTTGTTCTTTCCCCGCACCTTCCTCCCCCTTTCCCTCTCTTTCTATTTCTCTCTTTATTTTTTTCTTTCTTTTATTCACCAAAACTTGAAAGTCATATAAAGTAAGCAGCTTTTCAGTGCATTTAGTGTTAATAAGAGGATCGTGACAGCCCCTCTGTGTGGTGCATCATTCCACCTTAGTTTCCTTTATTGTAAATGCAGATTTTCTTACTGAGAGTTTGCTTAAAGCTACAATTAGCCTGTTTTAATTTAGCCTGTTTAATTTATCGAGATTGTTTTCTCTATTGCTCCAATTAGGATTTTAAATCCTGCGTCCCTGTGCCCACTGCCTTTGCCCACCAAGCCCGGTCAGCGTCCTATTGGCCACTTTTTGACTCTAGCTCCTTAACCTACAGGACTGAAGCACCTGGTGCGTTGGCGCGCGCACCCAGCTGGATGCCCCTGGGCTGGGTGGGGGGGGTGCTCTCTGAGGGGTGGGTGGGGTTAGCAGAGCTGGTTCTCTCCTCCAGCCCAGGACTGCCGTTCCGGGTGCTCCCCTCATCCCCCTGCCTGACATATCACCTTTCTCAGAGAGTGAAGGTTCCAGCATTTAATCAGAGGAGAAAGGACTTCAACTCCGACCAACAATCACTAGCTGAAAGGAGAAAAAAAAAACAACAAATGCCCAACAAAATACAAATAAATTTCTCTAAAAGTGCAGTCGTTGGGAAGAAGAAAAGGCAGTTTGTCGGGCTGACATCAGAGGAGTCGCACTCACCCTGACAAGCCGCAGAGTCTAATGTTTTATTCACCAGGCTTGAAAAATAACTTCCCAACGAGGGCCCCATAAATAAACCAATGTGATGAATATTACACGGAATAAAAACTGATAAAGCAAGGGCCCTAAACAGGAGCTGCTCAACAAGGTTAGGGAAGCACACGGTTCTCGTTGCCTCTAATGTCAGGTGGCAGGTTTGGCAGAGCCACCCTCAGGCTCACAGGAGGCCGGGAGGGTCTGGGAGGAGGCCGGCCATCAAGGGTACCCTCTTCCTTCAGCTCTGCAGGGCCAAAGGGTACCCTCTTCCTTCAGCTCTGCGGGGCCAAAGGCAAAATTTTCCAAATGAATTCCATTTCTACCAGTTC
Source organism: Otolemur garnettii (assembly GCF_000181295.1). Taxonomy (NCBI): domain Eukaryota; kingdom Metazoa; phylum Chordata; class Mammalia; order Primates; family Galagidae; genus Otolemur; species Otolemur garnettii. The sequence goes on from NW_003852413.1 coordinate 3,195,843, forward strand.
TTTGCACATCAGCATGTCACCCGTGACTTCGGAAGTGGATACTTCCATACGTTAGGGGCCTCGGGCTGCAAATAGCTCTTCCCATGGCCCTGGCTGGGGGCTCTCAGGGTGCCTGGTTTGTGAGGGCAGTCAGGCCCGCTGCACCTCTTCCCATTAAGGTGGTTAGCAAAGATCGTGCGGAACTCAGAGCAGGATTGAGGGGGAAATGCAGCCTGGGCTCTGCTGCCCGCACATGTGCCGAGAGGCAGTGCCTGCTTCTCCAGGCAGAGGAATAGATCCTTAATGCTTTCTGGGGTGGGGACCAAGGAGCTTCCACGTGCACAGCGGGCCGTGGCCAGAGAAAAGCCCCATAGTCCCCACTCAGCTCCCACACCACCAGGAACGGCCGCCTGCTGACTCACATTCATTGCACATGAAGAGGGCAGGACTTGCTAGCAGATTTATTAACATGGGAAGATTTGGAGAGGGTGATTAATGCTGCAGAGTCCAAGGAAGTAAAAAAGAAAGCCACAGAAAAAAGTCTGCTGTGAATGCGTGAACTTTTACTTGGATGTTTCTGTGCACCTGTGCACACCATGCGTGTGAATCCGTGCCTGCGTTCCTGTGTGCTCGGCGGTACATGCACCATGCGTGTGAATCCGTGCCTGCGTTCCTGTGTGCTCGGTGGTACATGCACCATGCGTGTGAATCCGTGCCTGTGTTCCTGTGTGCTCGGTGGTACATGCACCATGCGTGTGAATCCGTGCCTGCATTCCTGTGTGCTCGGTGGTGCACGCACCGTGCATGCGAATCCGTGCCTGCATTCCTGTGTGCACATACTATGCATTCCCATATGTATGTATGTCCACGCACACACATGATGTTACACAATCCCACAAACAGAGATACTTTTCTTCTGGAAATGACTTTGTTGGGAAACCAAAGCCCAAACCCAGAGGCTGCAATTACGCCAGTTTGAGTCCCAAGCCCGCCTTGCAGGTGTGACTCCATTGCTCCAACACTGAGCTGAACTCAACGTTCCCCCACTTTGAAAGGTTTTCAAACAGGAAGTGGTAGTGTTTGGGACGTCTCTCCCATTCAGATATTGCAGTTGTTTATAAATGCACCCTTCCCAGCCCTTTCCAGCTTGCTGACTCTGAGGAATTTGTTTTCATGGTTAACAACAGAATCCAGATGTTCATTACAGATGTTCTCATCTTTTTCTTTTTCTTACTTATTTTTTCATCCATCAAATAAAGTCAGGCTGTTGCAGAAAACTGTAAGTGCTTGCGTCTCCAGGTTTCTGAGTGCCAGGCCTGTATCATGAAACCACCAATAATTATACTCTCACCAACAAGCAGGGGGCCTCTAATCACCCTGGATTGTGTCACTTTCCAGACACATCAGGATGTGCAGTGAAGATGCCCTGCCCATTCGGCTGGGAGGTGCAAGGGGAAACCTACTCCATCTTTACGCAGACTCTAACCATCTCGGTAGTCAGAGCAGCTCAGGCTGTGGCCCAGCGAGATCTGTCCTCTGCAGAAAGGAGGGAAGAAAGGTTTCATTTCTGGAGGCTGGTGGAGGGCAGGTGCTCCCCGCCTGCTCAGACCTTTACCATCATCGGGGTGAAGGAGGCTGAGGGGTGGGAGAGCTGGGGGGGGGTCCCCAGACAGGACTTGGCTGCACCGCCGGCCGTTACTAGTCATCACCGCATGTTGGCACATCAGCATTACCTGCTGGGAAGGCCCCACACTCATTCCATCATCCCTCTCGTCTTATACAAACACACAAATGCATATGAATCAAAGAGGGGAGACTGGGTGACTTGTCCAAGGTGGCCCAAGTGTTAGGGCCAAGGGCAGGGCCCAGCCTGACTTCCGGGCCAGCCCCTGCGATGCTACTCTGGGCTTCAACCCCCAGGACAACTCTTCTCAAAATGGGCCACTCAGACCAGCAGCATCAGAATCATCCAGAAATTTGTTAAAAATGCAGGTTCCCAAATCCCACCCCAGACCTACAGAGTCAGAAGCCATGGGAGTGGGACCCAGTAATCTATGTTTTAAGGAGCCCCCTAAGTGAACCTGAAGCCCCTGGGGAGGGGGAGGTGGCTCAGATGGGCATTTGCCTCTATGGCTGGTGGGGGCCTTTTCAGGGGTGGCCGTGGGTAATTCCCACTTGGAGATCCCCGCTCAGAGTGGTGGCTTTCCAGGCCTCAGTGTGACTCAGAATCTCCTGCAGTCCTTGTCTAATGGATTGTCCCTCCTCAGAAATTCAGCTTCCACAGATGTCGAGTCCAGCCCTGAGTCTGAATTTCTGTAGAACCTTCTCCTTCCTTCCAACCTGAGATTCTGTCCTAGTCAATGGCCAGGCTTTGGAAAGGAGACTCGGCAGGAGCAAGGCGGGTTTTAGCCCTTTATTCACCTCCAGGGCTTCAGAGGAAGGCCACGGTCATGCAGAAAGCTTCCTCCGAGAGTCAGCGCTCCTGCTTCCCAGCCTTCTTTTCCCTCTGTGGTTATTGAAGCATTTGGGGAGGCAATTTGAATTCCTAAAAGGATGGAGACCAGCATACTCATAAATTCCACTCCTGGTGGTATGTCTTGAACCCTTAAATGGGCAGAGTCTGCCAAGAACTAGAGCCGGTGGGCCAGGCCCTGTAATAAGCCACAGACTGAACTGACAGCAGTGGGGGATGGGGTCCTAGGGGCAACTGGGGAGGGATCCAGACGTAGTTCTGGAAGTGCCATTTCTGGGGCCCACGTCGCCACCTCCCCACAATGTCTCTGAGATTCCTGAGGAGGGAAATTTCATGAACGGCAATATTGGAAGTATCACGGTGCCCTGTCTGATAAATACTCTGCGACCTGCAGCTCCTTCACCAGCTGCACAAACCCCGCCCCAGTCCTTGCTCCCTTCACTGTGGATGGTAACTGGGTGACCACAAGGATATCCCAGCTGCTTCCAGTCCATTTGATACGGCCTGAGAGGCTTTTCCAGCAGATTATGGAACAGTTGTGAGAGTTTAGTGAGGAGGAAACCAGACCATTTCTTTTCTTTCAGAGGAGAGCTGTGAGTGAGAGCTCTGGTGGGGGCCGGACAGAGATTGGGTACAGTCAACTCAAGTGCATGTTCTTCCCCTGACCCACCAATGGCCTTTCCGGAACGCTCACAGCTGCACAGGAGGCTGCTGCATCCGGTGCCAACACAGAGGGTGCAGGTGCCTGGACTCTGCCACACTGTGTGTGGACTCCAAGTGGTGGTTGCAGGAATGACAGTGGCACCAGGGATGCTAGGGGGAAGCTTGTTTAGAACCTATGTCTCCATCCCAGATGTTACTGTTTTTTTGGCAAGTAAGCACAGTCTTTGCTTTGAAAAGTTCTAGACTTGAGCCTGATCTCGGGAGGAACTGGGTTGGTGCAGCTCTTCCCATGGTTGAGTCAAGACTGTTGAAATATGAGTGCCTGCCTTACTTTCTCATTGTGCCTTTTTATCAGCACCAGTAAAAGCCTCAGAGCTCTGGAGAACTGTCCCTTTTATTCATGACCTGTGTCCCCTCCTTCAGGGCTACCTCCCCATTGTTAGTGAACAAGGTGCCTTAGAGGTGTGGGGGTGCAGGGGATGGAACCTACCTGAGGACCAATCTGTCCTTAAATGCAAAGATCAAGTTTGGGTGGTCCAAGCCTGGGAGGAGAGAGGCGGGTCGGGTCCTCGCCCAGGATCTCATGGAGAGTCTGCCCATCTGAGCCCCGATGCCACTGGTCTGTCTCCACCTGCCACTGCAGGCAACCACCTTATCGGAACCTCAGTTTTTGTACCTGGGATTGGGGATTTAAAAGAACAGAGGCACCAAGGGAGCAAAACAAAGGAAGGGGTGGCTGCCTGGTCGCCATGGAGAGGGCTGGACAGGCATGTGACTGCGCTCGTGGTCTGGGGGCAGTAGAGGCTGGGATGCCCTTGACTGAGATGGCGGGTAAAGAACCACAGTCGGGTGCAAACGAGGTCACATGGCACACATCTGTAGGTGAAAACATCTGCTGGCAAATGAGCACAGGAGTCTCGGAGAGAGGATGGAGGTCTGGCGAGGAGAAGGCCCAGAGCTCCTGGGAAAGGGTGATGTCAGAAACAGGAGATGGTGACAGAAAAAGACACTGTCAAGAGACAACTGGCACAGGGCAATGGAAAGAAGTGGGGGAGAACTGAAGACGGTGCTGGTCTGGCAACGTGGGGGGTCACTAGTTACCAGGTTGGGTGTTTCGGGGAGAGGCAGGAGAAGGGGTGGTGTGGATGACACAGATGACTCCGGGGTTGAGAGGAGGGAGGGGCGGGAGGAGGGCGGGATGGGGGGCAGGAGATGCAGGCCTTGTCTTTAGGGAGAAGTGGTTTGCTCAGACAAACTCCTGCGGGGCCCCAGGGCCGCCTTCTGGTCTGGGAACCTGCAGAGCAGGGAGGACCCCGGGAAGGTCCGGTGGTTCAGCGAGGTTTGCACCTGCAGCCTCCTGAGTGACGGTTCCGTCTCCTCTGTCCTTCTTTACACTGTACTCTGTCTCTATTTTTCTCTGGTGTAAAAATAATGGCTTTGGATGACATGACACCAGGTATTGATTTAAAGGATGAGAATTAAACAGTTCTGTGTCTCTGGAACAAAAGAAAGTGAGACTATTGCGGGATACAATGCCGGAGGAGACCGGCGGGAGGAGCCAGCGTGGCAACTTTTTTTTTTCAATGAAAATACTTTAGGAAAAGAGGAAACATTCTCCCCAACTCTTTGAGGGGTGCAGCCCTTATCGGCGCTGTGAGGTGGCCTGCTGCGTGCTCATGGGTTTCGGAGGGTCCCTTTCCTCCCTGATAAAATGCCTTGCAGTCTCTCCCCGAGTCTCCATGTCTCTCCCCTCTTTCTCTCTTCCTCCCTCTCTTTCCTTCTCTCTCTGTCCCTGCATCTCTGTGTGGATCTCTGTCTGCCACTGTCTCTCTCCAGGTCTCTGTGCGGCTCTCCCCTCCCTCTGTGGACTCAGGTGCCCCAGCCAGCCAGGCCCGGCCTCTCCCCGGCACCCCAGGGCTCCCTGTCTATTCTTTCCCCTCTCCCACCCCAGGCAGTTTATTGATTTATCACAAAACACCTTCCTGACAGCTGTGCTCAGCCTGATCCCTGCTTTGCTCAGCAGCACAAAAGAAGAAAAGAGCTGCCAATGGCCCTTCCCCTCGGCTCAGCTCCCAGGCCTGAGAGCCTGGCATGGAGGAGGAGAGCCCGCAGTGGCCGGGGGTGGAGGAGGACAGCAGGGACAGCCAAGGGGAGGGGCTGGCTGGGGTGACCCTACAGGTGGGGCCTGCTGGGAACCCTGGGCCTGCTCCTGGGGCCATTGAGGAGTGGGGGCCTGGTGTGGCCTCCCTGCATCTTATGGAGCCCACATCCCTGTCTGGACATGAGATTGCTCAGATCTGAATTAAAATGGAAAAGTAGAATAGTCCAGGGCAGCAAGAAGTGACTGGACGTCTCTGAGGAGGGAACCAGGCCAGGCCAGGATCAGACTGGCCCCATGAGCCTTGCATGGTTCCCTCCCATGAGGTGTCGGGACCCTCTGCACTTTCACAGGCATTAAGAAAGGTGGTGGAAGTGAGCCTGGACTCTGCACCCATTACTGAGTGCCCACTACTGACCTGATGCCCACTACCAACCTGGGCGGAGATGCACACGGCCACTGCTCCAGTGTGGGGACGCAGCCACATCAACAGCGGGCAGGCTGCAGCTCATAAAGCATTTGTGACACAGTTCTGCTCCTGGCCCTGGGGTGGGTGTGACAGGGGACCACAAAGATAGTCCAGTCTCTGGAGCGATCTAGACTCTGCATTTGAGAAACGTCTGAAGACAGCACTGAGCGATGCCTGACAGGTGCAAGCAGGACCATCCCAGGAGTCTGGGGAGGCCCCTGGGAAAGGGGGAGATGCTTGGGTTGGGGCCCTGGGGCCTAGAACAAAGCCCACCAGAGGCTTCTGAGGTGTGGGGGGTGCTTGTTGATCATGCTGATGAGGTGGAGTGGGACAGGGAGGCAGTGAGACTGTCTCAGCTGCTGTGGTGACCACAGTCCACTCGTAAGGAAGAGAGTGGGGGAGGGAGGACAGAAAGCTGCGGAGGAAGGACTTCTGGGCTAGGCACAGGGAGTGGAGGCCTAAGTGGCCATGCATAACAGTGGTGGAGCCTGGGCCAGTGACAGGAGCCGGAGTCACAGGTGCTGTCTACTCTCACCCAGGCTGAGCTGGGCTGGGGCAGGAGGGCCATCTGAGCAGACATGCCCAGTGGATTCTTGGGAGGAGCCCCTGGGAGCCTCATCTACAGGGAATCTGAGTGCACAGGGTAGTTCCTGAGACAGGACACTCATTTATGGACCACAGAGAGTGCCAGAGTGAGGTCACAAGGGGCCCAGGGGACAGCCTGAGTCAGAACAGAAGGATAGTGGCTGCCCAGATGGTCAGTGCCACAAGGCAGGGCACATGCAGGGAGGTCAGGTTGTCTACAGAGGTCAGGGAGGCATCTCTGAAGGCTTTGACTTAGTGCAGAGTGAGTGGGACCTGGCTAGGCAGGGAGTGGCCAGAGAAGACCCCCAGGCACAGACCCGATTTGTGACCCAAAGCCAGCACGGTGGCCGCTTCCTCCACGCGGTGGGTTTTTCCCACCCCAGAACTGATACCTGATGACAGCCAGGGCCTGGGGGAGACCAGGGAGACTGAAGGGCGTGACCCTCAGACCCTCAGACCCTCCTTCTGCCCTGAAAACTCCACTTGTGAAAAATGGAGACATTTGTGAAACCTAAACGTTCCCTGCCTGTTTAAAAGCTTTACGAGAACAATGCAGGAGTCTCCAGAGTGAAAAGAGAACCCCACATACAGAGGCCTTGTGCCAGTGGAGGGGGTTTGGTGGCAACAGGTGGGGCCTAAATGGGGGGAAACCAGGCTGAGTCCAGGGGGCCTCCATGTAGTCCTGGCACAATTCCAGACCCATCCAGGGCCAAAGGTGAAGCCCCGCCCAGCAGCAAAGCAGTTCAGTATCCTAAGTCTTCCCCTGAAGCAGAGTGGAGCTGCCGAGGGTGGCCCTTCTAGCTGGTGCTGGGGGACAGGAGAAAGACAGGACAATGAATGCTCCATCCCAGAGTGGGTTGACCTGAAGGGAGGGAGCAGTGATCACACACACGCACGCAGACACACACACGCACACACACACACCTGTGCACACCCACAAGAACGTCTGGGGTTCACGTGATGGCCAGTTTCTCAGAGCTACATAACTCCTCTCCTCCCGAAGGAGCTGGTGGGGGCTATTATCTGGCTCTGACTGAGAGATATGATCAGAGGTGCCACAAGCAACATCTTCTACTCTAGACAGGCCAGCACAGTGGTCAGGGCTGAAGGGTCTGAGAAGGAGCTGGGCTCCAGATGAGACCTGGTGACCACCCTTGTCTGAAATGTAAGAGCTGCCACTTCTTTAATGGGGGAGCCGGGATAAAGGGAACTGGTGGGTACCCCCCTGGGAGGACAAGGAGCAAATGCAGGATGAATGGGGGCCAGGCTGTCCCGGCGTCCCTTCTGAGTCTCTGCATTCCCTGAGGACACACCAAGGGCCTGGCCATTAGGCCAGGGTGACAGGCATGGCCAGGCCTAGAGAACCCCTTCCAGGGGCAGGAGAAAAGGACAGCTGGTTTGGAATAACTTCCCGAGGACATGGTGGGGAATTAATGAAGGAAGTTCTTGGAGGTGATTTGAGTTGTGTGACCATGAACATGGCAATTGTTGCCGTGGGAGGTGGGGACACAGATCGCAGGCAGGAGCTTGACCAGGAGGGAGGGCAGGTTTGGGGAAAGGTCCCTTTACAGGAGCCCTGGGGTGGCTGTAATGGACTCTACATTATATCAAGCACTAATGAAGATGGTAATAATAATAATGATGCGGGAGGGGAATTTGTCTCCATGGAGAGCAGAGTTGGCTGGAAATAATAGGGGTCCATAAATTGTCCTGTGTCAGAGACAGGAGGAGCACATGGGAAGGTCAGAGCTGGCAGGAATGGCTCTCAGGAGAGACCCTTCCCTGCAGAGCTGTGTCTGAGGGGCTGGGGTGCCATGAGTCCAGCCAGCCTGCCCCACTCACCCTGTGGTCCCTTTGTAGCCTTTTCCCTCTCCCCTTCATCTCTCTCTTCCCCTCCCCTCTGAAGCCTGAGCCTGGGCACCTGCTGATTCAGCCCTCCCGGTCCCACAGTGGCAGCTGCCAGGACCTCAGAGCCAGAGCCCTCCGCAGCCCAGGCTCCCCCTAGTGCCCTGTCCCTGTCCCTGGGTGGCCCTGGCCAACCTCGTGCTACTCAGTCCAAGCTGAGAATTTAATTTCACAAAGTGCAGGCGCTGGCCATTCATCAAGCTGGTGCTGCTTGTGCAGGTGAAGCCAACTGTCTCCGGTGGGGAGAGAGACATCCTGGCATGGCTCAGGCCTCAGAGCCTGGGAACACAGGGGTCCTGTTGAGACCTGTCCTCAGCCAGTGCCTGCAGGGTCAGACAGCACACGAGCCAGGGCTACTGAGGCAGCACCCTGGCCAGAGCTGTGCCCTCCAAACCAGGCTCAGATGGCCATTTCTATTTAAATGTATTTAAATGAAGTAAAATTATAAATTCCCTTCCTCAGGAACACTGGTTCAGAAAACCTTCAAGTGCCCCCAAACTGTATGTGCCAGTGGCCATGATAATAGGTACATTAGCCACAGTCACAGTATCTGTGGGACAGGCTGGTTCAGAGGCTGAGGCAACACCCCAGCCCTGCCGGGATGGATGGTGTGGTCCACACAGCAGCACCCCGTTTCCCAGTGCTCAGCAGAGAGGCTTTGCTCAGACCTTGCTCTCAGGCCTGACACCGTCCCCCCACCTAACTGCCTCCTCCATGCCCTGTGAGATCTTGCCCAGATGGGCATGGCCTTTCCTGACTGTCCAGCGTGAGTCAGGCCCCGTCCCCTGTGAGAATAGATGCATGGCTGTCACAGGGGACTTGGCAAGAACAGAAGGATTTTTCCAGGTAAAAAACCACAGGTGAGCTCCCAGGGTGAAGAAGGTAGGGCTATAGTTTTTAAAAAAGGTAAATAAAATAAACAAATGCAACAATAACAACAAAAAAGAGTTATTGGGCTCTGCTGTTCTCAGTTCCTCACCCAGCAGGGCTGACTCCAGAGCCCTGGTCAGCGGTCAGTGCTGCTGAGCAGGCCCCACCGCATGGCCCCTGCCCGCCTTCTCAGAGAGCAGCAGGGTGCCAGTGGGAGCGGGATGGAGGGTGTTTCCTGCTATTCAGCGTCTTTGGTGAGAGTCTCAGAGTTTGTACTCAGGGGTGAGCTCTCCAAGGCCCTGCCAGTGAGCTGGGTGACACCATACCCTTCCTAGACCCTCAAGAAAGTTATCATTGATCACCTCTGGTGACTTAAAGTCTGGTCTTCTTTGCCCAGGTGAGGAGGTAAAAGAAAGATCAGGAAACAGAGAGAGAGAGAGAGACCAAGCCCAGGCTTGTCCCCAGGGAGTGAAGTGCTCGAGGGTGGCCATGAACTCTTGGAGACAGGGGCTTCATTCATTTCAGCCACTGGTTAGCTGTGCAACTTTGAAGAAGCTGCTTAACTTCTCTGGGCCTTAGTGTCGCCTTCTTTAAAATAGGGATAAAAGTACCTGGTTTTGTCTACTGCAGTAGGCTGTGGTCAGAACACTTTCTGAACTCCGAAGTGACATAGAAATGGGGAAGTTTGCTAGTTTGGTTTTTCTCTCTAAGGGGCTGAAGTCCAAGGGAACACTGGCTGGCAGTCACACCAAGGCCACGTCAAGCTTGAGAGGCCTGAGCCCAGGGGAGAAGAGTCAGGAGCTATCCCATTGGAGGGGCACTGGCGGAGCAGGGAGCTGGCTGCCTCTGCCAGGGACATCACCCTGCCAGCCATGCCTGTGGGCAACTTCTAAGCTAGGGAGGCTTGAATGGGCCTGGGCTGGGAACTTGGCACCTCCATAGGCCTTCATTCTCTGACCTAAAATAATAGTAATAAGATTATGGTGAAACAACGTTCAGAGGCCTTGAGCTCGGTACCTGACCCGGGGATGGCATCCCTTAGAGACTTGCTCCCACCCTTTCCCCGTGTACGGCAATATCAGAGTGCACGGGCTACCAGGAAGACCCAGATATTTTTACTGCATCCTTCTACATGATCTAGAGTGGCCAGTAAATCTCAGCTAGATTTGTGCAGTGTGAGAAAGGAAGGACATCCTGGGACCCCCCATCTCCTCAACCAGTTGCAAGAAATCAGGAGCCGCGGTGCAGGATACGCCACCGGGAAGCTACCTCATCAGGCAGGGTGTCCCCATAGCCTCCCCAAACCCCAGCCCTCCAGTGCCCCAATGCCATTGATAGTGATGCTCGAGAGGGGGGAAAAAACCAAACGCCCCCAAAGTATGTTTCGATTTCTCCTCTCCGTAGTTCCTAGCCTGGGCTTGTCGGTAGTGAGAAAGGACACTGATTAGAATATCTCTGAAGAGGGCAGTGAGTTATAGTAATGGACACTCTTCTAGCTGTCTCTCCTGCTCATAAATCTATCCCCCTCTGAAAGTGCAGATGGTCCATAATCGTCCATCACACCGGAGTTCAGCACCGGACAGCTCCCGGGTGGGTTTTTCCTATGAGGCTCCTTTTTCTGCAAGCTAAACGGAACTGCGACGCTGCACAGCCTCTCCCTGTAATGGAGCGTGAGCAGTCCAGCCGTCAGGAGTGATTTAGGAGGGAACGGGCAGTAAATATCTAAGAGGTTGGAGCTCAACGCGAGGAGGCCGTGGCGGGGGTGGCAGAGCCGCTGCAGCTGTACTTACATTTCTGTTGCGCTTTTTATTTTTTATGTTTTCAGGGACAGCAGGTGGTAGTGTCCTGGGAAGAGGTAGATTCGGAGTGACCTTTTTAAGGAGCTCCCTCTCAGCCCCTTTTCCCCTGTATCCCAAGACAAGGCATCACCGGTCTCCCGTGTGGATTTGATCAGGAAAATGTAAATAGAAGGGTCGTTGGCATTTAGGAATACACAACCCCACCCCCGTCCTGCTGGGCTCACTGGACTAGACCCTCCAAGACTGCAGCTCCTCCTTTTGATGAGATGGCCCCAAGCGTCCCCAAAGCCCCTATCACCCTTGACTTCAGTGAGCCATAAACATTGTCCCCAGGGAACACCGAACCCACCAATGGGATGCCCAGGGCCGAGTCCTCCCTGGGAAGGGTGCAGCCAGTTCTTGCTCATCTCAGCGTCTTCCCCCTCCCCTGGGCCAGGCCTGGCACACAGCGAGACCCGAGCAGCCTGCTCCTTCCTGGAGGCCGGAACACGGTGGGGCTGCCCAGGGCTGGGGGCTTGTCCACAGAGAGTTGTTATGTCTGAGTGTGCTAAGTGCTGAATGAATGAAACCCCTATAGTTCCTCGAAACCTTTTTTCTCTGGCAGACCATGAGCCTTACCTGTCGGCTGTGCTTCCCCAGATAGTCCGTGGGATGGTCCCACCTTGGGCTGTGGGCAGTATTCCATAGCCCTTCAGCCTCCTGGCCCCTGCTCCCCCCTCACAGAGGCAGAGGTGCCAGGGCTGAGCTGTGAGGGGGTTGAACAAGCACCTGCTTTCTGCAGGTGCAGCCACTGTACCAGGTGGCGCCTAGTCACTGCACTGCAGCGGGAAGGCTGCCCGCCCCCCACCTCCCCGTGTTCCGGCCTCCAGGAAGGAGCAGGCTGCTCAGGTCTCCAGATGGGGGAGACTTTCAGAGCAGCAGAGCTGAGGGGTCATAGGCTAGGCACCTGCAGATTCATCCACAGAAGTGCTTGCCTACATCAGCTGTTCATCTGCCTACCAGAGGGGCTCTGCAAGAAAGTGGGGTGGGCTACACGTCCCCCCTCCAAGAAGTGGGCAATGCCAACAGGAAGGCCTGGTGATGACTGTGCCTCCTCACTAACCTGGGGAAACGGAGTTTACCCAGAGGCTTCTGGCCCTGGGGCCTCCCCAGAGAGGAGTGTGCACACCCTGGAAGCCAAAGCCACGTCTCCCCATTCATCTGCCAGATGTCAGCCAGTTTCAGGGGCTCCCACTGGCTTATGCTGGACTGTTCTGGAAGCAGAGGGGAAGTGTGATGCTCCTCCGGATGTGACGGTGACCCAAGCCCTCAAAGCCAGCCCCTTCCCCGCCAGTTGCAGCTTGGCACGTAGCTCCCCTATCTCCTGCAGGGAGGCCCCAGCGGAGGACAGGCCCCAGACCTGCACAGAAGGGTGCAGACTGGAGGCAGCGGGATGGCTTGGGTGAGCTCCCAGTGAGAACAGCACCCCCTGTAAGGGCATAACAAGAAGGGGGCTTCCTCCCTCCCCATCTTCCACAGGCTGCACCCCAACCCCACAGACATACTCGAGTGATTCAGCTCTTCCTAGAAGTGGGCACCTAAGATGCATGTGGCCTGGAAATGCAAGATCCTGAGTCCTCATAACGCCTCTCCAGCCAGACAGCAGCAGCCGGGCCAAACAGCCAGTCTCTGCTCGCCCACTCGCATCTGCATGGTGATGAGCCTCGCTGCCGGCTCACACTGGTGCAGTGCTCCACGCACCGCTGGCCACGGCAGAGCACGCCTCTCCTGCCAGCTCACGGCAAGCAGCCATCTCTGGCCGAGGCAAAGAGAGTTGAGTGGGGAATCAAGCACAGGAAGGCCAGGAGCATAGCTCTGTGCAGGGAGGCCAGGGGAGGGTGTCCAGCAGGGAAGCCAGGCGCACAGCTCTGTGCAGGGAGGCCAGAGGAGGGTGTCCAGCAGGGAAGCCAGGGGAGGGTGTCTAGTAGGAAGACCAGGAGAAGGTGTCCAGCAGGGAGGCCAGGGGAGGGTGTCCAACAGGGAAGCCAGGAGCACAGCTCTGTGCAGGGAGGCCAGGGGAGGGAGTCCAGCAGGGAAGCCAGGAGCACAGCTCTGTGCAGGGAGGCCAGAGGAGGGTGTCTAGTAGGAAGACCAGGAGAAGGTGTCCAGCAGGGAGGCCAGGGGAGGGTGTTTAGCAGCCAGAGGAGGGTGTCCAGCAAGAAGACCAGGACAGGGTGTCCAGCAGGGAGGCCAGGAGTGGGTGTCTAGCCAGGTGGGCAGGTAGGGCCACAGAGTGCCCAGCATCTGAGGTGGCAGGTAGGGCCACAGGGTGCCCAGCATCTGAGCTGGCCTTCCCACTGCCAAACAGCCCTTCTCTCAGCCTCAAGAGCTGCCACCTTCATCATCACCCAGCATTCTAGGCTAGGAAAGTGGCCCTAAAGACGCTCTTCCTAATGCTGTTGGCCCCCACCTGCATCATTTCCAATCCCAGTGACAGGGAATACTGATAATCTCCTTTTGACACCCAAGGTGGTGAGGCTTAGAGAAGCTGGTGTCTTTGCTGGGCCCCTCCACCACCCACCCACACGAACATTCTGTTCTCTGAGAAATCTGTTTGGCCCAGGCCCACACAGGCCCAGCCCTCACTCCCTTCTGGCTTGATGTCCCTATAACGTCTCACTTTCAAACTAATGCCTATGACAAGAGAGTTCAGGACAGCCGGCCACGCCAGGAACAGTGATCCAATACTTTCCTCTGGGTGTTCTGCAAATGAGCTGTGTATATAGTTGGCACCAGAGCTGGAAACATGGCTTCCAGGTGAGGGACTGTGATGCTACAGGGCTGCTGCTTAGTTCCCTGAGCGCCACAGACCCCTTGAGACCAGAGATGATTCTGGTACAGTCTCCCCACATACACACATACACGGACACACAGATACAGCCTTCCCAGGGAAGCCGTGCAGTCCTTGGCCCCCGCCTGGGCACCTGCTGGCATCTCTGCACGCCAGCTGTGCTCGGCTGCAGCCACCCCTGGACAATGCAGGACAGTTGTTCCATCCTTCCTGGGAGGGGGAGTTTCTCCAGCTTGGACCTCAGCTCTCCAAGCCACAGCCCCTATCTGTCCTGCTGGATGTGGGGAAAGAGACTAGCATTCATTAAGGGCGTGCTGGGGGCCAAGCCCTGTGCTCAGACCCATCCCTCAGCACCCTGCCCGGACCACCTCACTTAATGCTTGGAAGGCTGTTCAAGGCCCCACCATCCCTGCCTTCCAGCCACAACTGGCTCCTTGTGCCCCCCCCTTTTTCCTGGGTGTGCTCCTCTCTCCCTGCCCCTGCGTTTGCCACAGCTCCCAGAACGTGGGTCCAACCCTCCTTGCCTGTGGCCCTCTCGCACTGCACCTGTCCGTCCACACCTGTTTCCCCGCCCTGACATTTTTCTGTTAGGGCAAGGAAAGAAACATCCTATTTTGTTATTGTAGATGTGCTCATGACACTGAGGACAGCTAGGAGAATGCCAGTCTTCCCTCAGACATCAGGCTGCAGCGTCCTGAGAGCCTGGTGCAAATGTCTGCCCCTTTCACCTGCTCTGCTGTGCACTCGCCCCAGTCCTCTGTGTGCTGGACACTGGGTGCCTGTCCTCTCCTTCTCACATCCCTCCTACCTCCCTTTGGCCTCTGACATCGCCTCTCTTCTCCATAGGATCCTGGCCATGGCAGGGCTCATTCTTGCTTTGGGGCAAATTAGACGTCCTTGTTTCTATGTCACGTGGGGAAGGGTCTCTGTGCCAGCTCAGGCTGGGGGTGGGAGCCACCTCAAAGGATTGGCCGCCAGAGCCTCCCAACGTCCTACTGCAGTTCCAAGAAAGTATCCTGATGAGTTGTCTTCCTTCCCTGGAGCTGAGAAGCTGGTACTTCACACAGAGAAGACTCACGGTAGAGACCCCTCATCACTGGACACTTGTAGACATGCCCTTGGCAGACCACAGCGTCCTGCATCCTGGGCACCAGTGTGTCATTTGAGTCCAGTGAAGTTTTAAGCTGACCTATGTCTCAGCCCATCTGAATCTGCCAATCCAGGCCGTCTGTGCAGTCTTCAAGCTTGGTGGCCTGTGGATATTGGCAGTGGGCACTGCTGGCCTCTGGGGCCTTGCTCCCATGGTGGGGGTGGGTGTGCATATCTGCGAATGGCCACACAGCTGTGCTACCAGTTACATTGGGATCCAATGTCACTGTGATGGCAGAACACGCTTCTCAGGATCCACTTTCCTCCGACCCATTAGCTGGAGCCAGACTCCAGCTCTAAGGCATTTCTGCTGCACATAGTACCAACTCTGCTCCAAGGTTTTGGGGGAAAAGATGGACACTCCCCCAAGAACCAGCAAGCAGAGCTCATAGCTACGAGGAACGTGGTTTTACATCTAAGGGTCTACAGGCCTTGGGGGGGTGGAGTTATTCTCTGGGTGGCATGGAAGGGACTTGGGTTCACTGCAAAAGGTTTGGGACAGATCAGGCAGGACTTCTACTAGCAGTTCAGCTAATTACATATGGCCAAAGGAGAGTGGGCACCGGGAGCTCCCTGCAGAGAAGAGTTTTAAAATAGCACCAATTCTCTCTTGGACCGAAGGCCGTTGTAAAGGGTGCCAAGCTGAAGGCAGGGACGTGAGCCTTTTCCAGCCTATTCTCCAAGCAGAAAGATCTGGGGACCCCGCAGAATAGCGTCATCAGGCTGAGCTCAGGCAAGCTGATTTCCACTCTGTGCCTGGAAACTGGTCAGAGACCTGGGCCATCACCAGCCCGAGAGGGGCCTCCTGGGACAGGGCTTCACCCCCACACCGAGGGCCCTTCAGCTGCCCCTTCTCTCCCTCCTCTCAGCCTCTTTCTTTACTCAGCATCCCTTGTCTCTCTCATCTCTTCCCTTCCACTGAGGATCACTGAGGCCGCTACTTTTTGGCGACATAGTACAACTTTTCTTCCTTCCTGCCTCCACTGTGTCAAAACTGCAGCAGGAAAGAAAACCCATCTAGGAAGTAGGTCACCTGAAAAAACAACCACCTGTCTGTAATGCCCTCAGCCCATTCCAGTGGGCCATCTCGGGAGAGCCTCACCACCAACCGCCTGCCCCCTATACCTTTCCTCCTTACCCCGGCCAACTTCAAAATGCAACTCTTAGAGCAAAGTTTTCCAGTAAAACTTCACTGGGCAAATAACGAGAACCTCCCTACCATGCTGTGGCTCAGACCATTCCTGACTGCACTGCTGAAAGGGAAGGTGTGGATGCTCCGGCAGGAGAAGGGGGTGTGGGGCTTGCTCTTGTCTTCAACAGACCTCGCAGGCCCCTTTCGTCTCCGTAGTTCCTTTTCCTGGATTTTAATATTTCATTAGGGGCATCCTCTTCCTCTGTCTGAGTTCGGATGATCCAGATGACCTCCGTCCCCTCTTCTCTCCTCCTTGCTGGGTTTCTTCTTGGCCACTGGCTAAGCAAATAACAGCTGCAGCGTCTGGATCTCCAGGCCCAGATGCTTTTGCTCGCACATCAGGGGAATTACCTGGAGCCACTGCAGGGGTTGTAGCTGCCGGCACATGAGTGGTGAGCTCTGCCTACGCGGAAGCTCTGCCGGCAGAGGCAGGCCGGTCAGATGAGCGGTGAGGAGGTGCAGAGGGCTCCCCCCCCTCCAAGGACGGTTGTTTTAAAAAGCGAGGGGGATGGGAGATATTTCTAGAAATGACAAAATGATAAGTTTAACGTCCATTCCTGGCAAAGTCATCCCAGAACCAATGCCCAAAGGTGTGGCAGTTGGGGTGTGACATGAGAACTGTCTTGCTGATGTAAAGCGGGAGATTTGCCAGCCAGGTCTACTCTTGTTCCCTGCCATGGGGGCGGCCAGGGAGACGGGGAAATGTGCTATCCTGTGATCCACTCTGGGCTTGTCAAAGATTGCAGCTTGTTTTTTAAAAGATTATGATTCCTACCACATAGCAAACACCTAAATCACCAACTTGTTACCTGGAAAGCAACTAGTTAGGGAGAGCCGGAGTTTAGGTGCTTCTGGCCAATTTGTAGACAGCCTACCTTTTGAACCCAAGAAGGCATAACTCTCATTCCCTCTGAAACATCCAGGGGAGAAAAGCCCTGTTTTCTAGAATGCCCTGCCACCAGCACCCTGCTGCCTTTGTACTCACTGGGGGCTCGATTGCCAGCATCACCCACCAGGGGGATCCCACCCACCAGCCCTCTGCAGGGGTTTCCCTGGATCAGAATCGCCCGTGGTCTGAGGTCCACATGGGTCTGAGCCAAGTCCATTGGCCTGAGTGCAGAATCAATAGCAGCTTCCTATGGCCATTCTGTTTGGAAAGAAACATCTACAATTTGATGCATTGGGTCTGCTTTGGTGGAAACAGTGCCGACTTTGGAATATGAATGTCCTGGGTCTGCACTTTCTGCCAGGCCACATGCTGACTGTGTGGCCTTGGACGAGCGGCAGCTGGAGCCCGAGTCTCTTTGTCTGAATGATGGGGTGGCAGAGGGGTGACGTGAGGAGTTTCACAAGACAGCCAGGAAGTGCTGGGTCCCAGTCTGTCCTTGTGAAATTGTGCATGTGTGCGTGAGTGTACACACACATGTGTGTCTAGGCTGGGCAGTAGCTGAAAGCTGGGGCTGCCAAATGAAAACTCAGGGTGCCTGGTCACACTCGACTGTCAGATAAACGATAAGTAATTGTTAGATAACCGCAGCCCCAATATTGCACGGTATGTACTTACACTATAATAAAACTACTAAAACACTATTTGTTATGTGAGATTTCAAATTTAACTGTGTCTCCAGTAGTTTTATTTGCTCAGTTTGGAAAACTCTGGCTTCAACAAGGCTTGTTACTTTGGTTGTAAAGTTAGATGAACAACAGCAGGTGCGTAGGGCCTGGGGCCATGATGGGGAGGGGGGCTCTGAGCAAAAGCCCCCCCCCCCCCGCCACGGTCACCTGGCCCAGCTTTCTAAGTCCAGGGTCCTTGAATTGCTCTTCTGCCCAGTGACCTCTGTCCCCGTCTCATGTTTAGAAGTCCTTCCATGAGCTGGGAGCAAAGGCCGTACCCATAGCCCTGGCCGGGCCGAGGCTGCCTTGCTTGGGTGGGCCCTGGGTTTATTGTGAGCTGTGCAGGGCCAGCTGCAGCCTGCTCACCAGCCCAATCACTCACTGCTGTGGCTCGGGTGGTGTCCTCATACCTTATCTGTTTATTGCATAGGTCACATTTGATCTTCCCAAGACAGAACCCCCACAACACCCAGAGAAGCTGCCAGACAGTGGTGAGCCTCCTGTACCCAGTTCTCGGCCCCAGCCCCAGCTCCAACGGGTCCTCTGCCCCTCACCTACCAGCATCCCTCCCCTCTCTAATTTTTATTTGGCAAATTATACCCTGGTGCTCACAGCAGGCTCAGTGAGTGCTGTCAGGTCTTGGCAGGTTCTGGGCAGGCAGCAGAGGGCACAGACGCGTGCAAAGGGGAACTAATAGGAAATGAAATAGCTTTCCTCCCCCAAAGCCCCTCCCAGCCCTGCCAGCAACCCCACCCCTTGCAGCGTGAATTGTTTTCAATCCAATCTCGCGTTTATTGAAGTTTCCTCCAGGGTTAGCTCCAGAGACTTCTGTCCCAGCCCCTTCTGAGTGGCCTTATTTACCAGCATCCCCTCGGCGTGCCATTTAAGTGTCTCCATTAACATTTTGTGCATCTTGCTCATTGCAAGCAGGGCCCTCTGAGACCTCCAGGGTGGCGGCGCCATGGCAGCCCGCAGAAACGCCAGGCTTATTTTAATTGGTTTGAAACTGTCGCTGTCGACCACAGAGGGGTCCCTTTCCTTGAGTAATGATCTGGAATTTGATCATGTGGCTTTTATTAGCTTGTAACACTGAAAGTGTAACT
The DNA here is from genome assembly GCF_000181295.1 of Otolemur garnettii. Classification (NCBI taxonomy): domain Eukaryota; kingdom Metazoa; phylum Chordata; class Mammalia; order Primates; family Galagidae; genus Otolemur; species Otolemur garnettii. The sequence continues at coordinate 3,214,572 of NW_003852413.1, forward strand.
GTGTGAGATCAGAGCAAGGGCTGGGGTGTACATCTGTCCAGCTGCAGCCCCCGGTAGGAGTGAGAATGCAGCCCGGGAGACTCGGCTCCTTCCCCACCCCCAGGGTCCCATCTGTAGGGGACAGGGAGAGAGGAGGGAGGGTCTTTTTCAGGTATCCCCTGCCTTCCCTGCCTGCCTGAAGATGTTGGCTGGACAAGGAGAGGGGAGAGCATTCCTCCATCCGGTACTTTCTGACGCCCTTCTCAGCATGGGGAAGACTTTGCACAGAAGACCATGGCCTGGGTCCTCAGGGAGGAGGACTTGGGGGATACCTGGTTCTTGGAGAAACAAATGGCCTGGAGTCTGGAGGCCTCATTGGGAACACAGAAGTTTTCACTTCCTCTTGGGTTTCAGGGAGGAGAGCAGTCACCTGGGTCACCTGGCTTATTCTAGAATCACAACACCGCCCACCTCATCCATTTGTTTTTGACCTTCCAGCCACCAGCCAGAGAGGTGCTGTTGAGCTACTGAATGTACAAAACACCGTCCACCATGGCCAGGCCACGTGCACATAATCAGGGTCTCTCATTCTTCAAGGAGGCACGCTTGTCTCAAAAACATTTTGGAGAATTTTTATAATTAAGTTAGAATATAAGTATCTATATTCCTCTACCTGCAAATAACAATGGCTAACATTTTGTTATCTTGCATTGGGTGTTAGGAAAAAAAAAGAAATGAAGCATCACAGAGAAAGCCTAAGTGCCCTCTGAGCCCACCCGGCCCAGCCCCATGCCAGGAGCAGCTCCGAGCATTTATTTGTCCCTTGAAAAAAAATTTGCACATATGTAACAATGAACCATGGGTCACTGTATTTTATGTCTTTTTCTAGCACACACACGTGGCATCTTCCCACACACACGTCTATCTTCCAGCACACATGTGGCACCTTCCCAGCACACACGTGGCATCTTATCAGCACACATGTGGCATCTTACCAGCACACATGTGGCACCTTACCAGCACACATGTGGCACCGTCCCAGCATGCACATGGTGTCTTCCAGCACACAC